>NW_017728918.1:100988186-101004447 GCF_001723895.1 Crocodylus porosus | reverse complement strand
AGCTAAGCATACAGAGATAGGATAGTTTTCTTTTACATAGTAGTTACTAGGTAGATTTTCTACATAAGTTTCGTTTCTGCAGGAATGATACTTATAGATAAGAAATTAAACTTACAAAATACGCATGTGCAGCTTAATACAAGCGTGAGAAAATATAAAGCTTTCATTTTGATTAGAAGCCAAAACTGCAAGGTCACATAAATGTGAGAGTGCCGCGTGGCACTTATACAGAAATAAAATAAAACATTTACAAAATCCAACACCAGGGGACAGTTTGTTGCTAGCACTGAAAGGTGCCTTTGGTTATTTCAGCTCCATACTTCCAAGTAAATGTTTCTTCCAATAAAAGAAATGCTTAAGTCAGTGTAACAGGGGGCCTCTTCAGGGCCGACTTCCCCGTGGCCCACCCACCTGTTTCTGAGCTAATCGCCCACCTTCTCGCCTGCCATGCCTTGTTGTTAATTATGTAATAGATGTTAATCAAGCAGGAGGTTGCCCATTTCCTGCCCCGATGCCAGGGGGTGCAATCTGCAGGTCCATTCCTCCCCTACACCGCAGCCCAAGCCTCGCAGATGGCATCTAGATGTTCTCATCATCACCAGCCCCATGCTGGGCCCCAGAATCCTACTGCTGAACCCCTCTATGATCCCTCCACTCCTGAGGCCTGATCCGCCTCCATTCAAGGCAACATGGCTCCCTGAGCTGCTTCCCCTTCACGGGCGTGGTCCCCCCTTCGGGACCTTGGGCTACTAGTCCTGGCCCACCTCCAGGCTAGTCAGAACCTCAGGCCCTCAGCTCTTGGGCGTCCCTCACGGTGGGCCCCTGGCCCTTCGACCCTTCCAGTCCAGTTGAAGTTCACTGCTACTGAGGGGAGATGTCGCCTTTTTTGCTGCAAACACCTACATCAATCAGGCAAAAAAACCCTGATTTTGGCAGGAAGAAGAAATGGAGCCACATCTCCTCTCTACAGACCTCCATTTCTCAGTCCCCTGCAGTCACTGACACACCCTCCTGTGCCTCCACTGCTGGGGTTGAAGGTAAAAGGTGCAGGAGGCAGCCAAGGAGGGGCAGGAAGGTGAAGTACCCCCCAATCTATTGTAGTGTTCCCCATACCCTATATAACATACCTCAGGCTTTTAGCCTGCTTGTCCACTCATTCTTGTGCTACTGACTCAACTCCTAACCATTTACATACAATCAGTTAATATAAGATGTCCTGCTTATGCAAGTTAAAGTTTGGGGCAACATGAAGTCTCTCCAACACTGGGGAATCTGTATCAGTTTGAAAACTTCATGTGGAATATGGGGGTTTACCAACTTTTCTTCTGTTTTTTGCCTCCAAATTGAGGTAACAACCCAACCTCAACCCAAGTTCAGGTTAAAATCCAGAGGTAACAAGAGGAAGTGTTAGAACTGTGCCAGGTACAAGAAGGAAAGGAGGGCTGGTCAACTTTGATGCTTGCCCGTTTAAATGGACCACCCTTTGCCAGAGAGGGCTACTACTCATGGAAACTTAAAAACCTGACTTTTAAGTTTGAACTTTAAAAATGTGACAGAGGCTGGAACCTAGGGCCTTGTTACACAATGCACTCTGAGCTGCTCAAATGTTGATTCGTGTAAGTGCTAGCTTGAATCTGGAGCAATCGCACCTTAAAACTAAAAACCTTCTCGAACTGTCCCCCACCTGCACACTTGTGACTTGCCACTAGATGGCTAGCAAGCAAGAGCCTGACTAGGAGCTACAGCTGTGACTCGCTGATGAGCCAGGACAGGCTTCTCTCCCTCCTCTAGGTGGGGGCGTGTGAGAGATGGGTTTGTGGGGATGGACAGACATGAATCTGGGAGGTGGAGATTTGGGATGGGGCAGGTAATGAATGGAAATTGGAAAGGAAATTGGTGAGGGGGTGGCAGAAGTGTGGTGAAATGAAGCAAGTCAGCACTGATAGAATAGAAAGAAAAAAAAAAGAATTTAAAAAGAAATGAAGAGGAAGTAAATTAAAGAAGGTCTTATGTTATCATAAATTGGGATTTGGGACTGAGCTATGGTGGGTGCTAGTCATGCTTCCTGGGGTGGCTGGGAGGTGGGAGTGGTGATGAATGGTACTTTTGGCAGAGTTCCTGCCCAAGGAAGCCCCAGCCCATGAGGACTCAATCCAGCCTCCTACCTGGTCTGTCCCCCCAGCAAACCCCTTTAAGACCCCACTCCTGGACTCGTCTGAGCCCTGTGACCTGATACGTGTTCTGCAGGCTGTCTGCATGGGACTGCACCCTGAGGGTGGGAAGGCTGAGAACAGGAGGGGAATTTGGTCTGGAGGCATAACTGCCCCCTGGCCAGTGTAGTTCAGGAGTAAAAAGTATGTGCACACAAAACAGGAGGGTGGGGGCTTTTGGGGACAGCAAGTCCTGGGATGCTGGAGGTCTGCAACATGAGCTGCTCATCTGTCAGGAGTCACCACACATTAACTGAACGTGAGCTGGGTAACACGGATCTGAGAGAAACCTGGCCTGGCGTGGTGCAACATTAAGGTGTTAACGTGTGGACAATCAGGTTAAGACATCCAGGAGCCACTGAAAATTAAGGTGCAACAAGGCCCTGAGACCCAGAGAATTTGAGAGAAAAAGATCTAGCATGTTGAGTCTCAAACACAAAAAAAGAGTGCTGAGCATCCACCAATACAAGCTTTGCAAGGGTCATCTGATACCATGTACTTGGTTTTCATGCATACAGAAGCATGTCCTCTCAAGCATGGGATTATTTGAATGTCACTGTTTAGTGTACACTATGCGTGTTAACTACAGTGTACTCCATTTAAGTCAGGAGTGGGCAAAATACGGCCTGCGGGCTGGATCTGGCCCGCCAGGCACTTTCCTCTGGTCCGCGGAGTCCCTCCAAAACCCACGTAATGGTGGCTGCCTCTCTAAAAGCCTCTGGCAGCGCCAGCTACAGCACCTCAGGCTGTTTCCTTGGGTTCTGGTTGCAAGGCAACCAACCCTGACCTCAGCCTGACCCAGCTGGCCTCGCCCTGCCCCAGGCCACGTTTGCAGCTTGGGGGGGCGGGGGCAGAACCTGTGGCGCCGGTGAGGGGAACCAGTGTCTGGGCCACCTTCTGCACGGGACTGGAAAGGGCCCTGCCCTGCAGGTAAGCCCAAGAAAGCAGCTGCTAGGCAGGCTTTCCCCATGCCATGCCATGCCACTTGGGCCATGCAGGGTCAGGCTGGGCCAGCACTGGGGAGGGGAAGCAGCAGCTGAGCCATCAGCACCAGGGAGGAGAGGTGGCTGCAGAGCTGTGTGCCACTTGGGACAGGGTAAGCCCAGCCGGAGCAGCAGGGGCTCAGCTGAATTTTCCCCTACCTGCACTGGTCAGTCCTGAGCAGTACACGGCTCCACTGCTACTTCTGCTGGCTGGGGCAGACCCAGCCGGGCTTGCCCCATCCCCAGCAGCACATGGGAAGCTGGCTTCAGCTGCGTGCTGCTGGAGGGGACGGATCTGGCCAGGTCTGCACCGGCCAGGAAAGGCAGCATGCAGCTGAGGTCGGCACCTCACGTGCTGCTAGGGGACGGGAGGACCCCAGCTGGGTCAGCACTGGCCAGCAGAAGAGGCAGTGGAGTCACGTACTGCTTGGGACTGACTGGCATAGGCAGGGGGAAAGTGCAGATGAGCCCCAGCCACTCTGGCTGGGCTTGTCCTATCCCGAGTGGCACACGGCTCCGCCACCACTTCTGCTGGCTGGTGCAGAACTAGGCAGGCTCCTCCCGTCCCCAGCATCACGTGGGAAGCCAATTTCAGCTGCACACCACTTTTCCTGGCCAGTGCAGAGCCAGCCAGGTCCATCCCATCTGGAGCAGCATGCAGCTGAAGCCAGCCTACCAGGTGCTGCTGGGGACAGGGCGAGCACAACTGGGTCGGCACTGGCTAGCAGAAGCGGTGGTGAAGCCTCCTCCTTTTGGGACCAGCTGGCACAGGTAGGGGGAAAGTTCTGGGGGAGGTCTGATGCCCCTGAAGCCCCACTGCTGGGGCAGGATGTTAGAGGGGCCACAACCTCTTGTTAACTGGTACATTGTGCAAGGGAAGGGATGTCCTGTGGCAAAGGACAGGTGGCAGGACTTCCGGTCCCAAGATGGTGACAAGGGGGTGGGGCAACTGAAGGGGCGGGGCTACCCATGCGGCCCTCGACAGCTGGCCAAAACTCATCAAGCGGCCCTCCGCCCGAAATAACTGCCTACCCCTGATTTAACTGCATAGCCTCAGGTCTGAAAAAAGGCTATATACTTACCCTTATTTAATGTGAGCAAGTTCCCTGCTCTCAGAAACCCTGAAAATTATGGGAGACAGAAACTTCAAAACTGATTAGTTCCCACCATTTTCCAGCTCTTTTACAGGTAGCTTCCCATCATCCCGAGGTCCCTTCCAGCCCTAATGTCTATGAAATCGTTTTGGGGGCCAAATACAATTAAACAGTGCATAATTACATTAACAAGCAGGCAGTGGAGCCAGAAGAGGTTATGTAATTAAGCAGCTCATGCACTTCACCAACAGGGCAGACAACCAAATTTGTTATATAATGTAAGCAACAGGCAAATAATTGGGATGGGCACTGTAATGAAGTTAAGCAAATTATGTACAAGTGAAGTACACCATAATTAGAAGATGGTGTATTATTAGAAATAAAAATGGTAACTGGATTCTGTTCTCAAACAGCTGGTGATACCCTTTCCCTCCATTTTTAAGCATATGTTCACTAACTTGACCTTGTCATTTTCTTTTTAAAGGACAATTGCTACCCAAGAGCTTTATTTCCTTAGCTCTTGCCTGAAATAAAAGTGTTGAAATCCAACAGATTGTTTCTCAGGGCTGAAAAATGTGGCCACTAAGTGAAAGTAGGAATTTCTTCCATTTTAAGTGGTAGCTTCGGAGCGCTTCAGAAGTGCTTCTATCTTTAGCAATTGGCACAGTAACTCTAATGCTGGTCCATTAACCTGAGCAACTTGTCAGACACCATTAGTTGCTTATCTATTACTACATAAAACTAAAAGTGAGTGGATGCCCAGCGATGGTATTTATCTGCGCTTTGCATCAGATATGAACAAAGCTCCTGTATGAACTAGTGAGTCAGAGATTGGCAGAAGTCACATTTTATTAAAGCACGAATAGTCAGGTAGTCCTGAACAGCCTCCCTCGTCTCCAACACATATGGCCTTTGTTCATTTGTCCAGGACAGAAGAGAAAACTTATTGCTCATGAATGATGCCAGCAGATCAGCCCTAAGTTTAGTCATAGAACAGTGAAAGCACAAACAGAGGCAGCCTTGCCAAGATCCCAAAATATCAAATCAGGAGGGATCACACTTCAGTCTCATATGTATTCAGTATGAGGTTGCCAACTAAGTTGACAATTCATATCAGCTGATTTCTGTTGTAAACATTTGTTCCCTGGGAAAAGAAATCATCATCTCATTGTCTTTGGGCATGTCTACACAAGACGGCTACTCTGCATTGGCCTAATAACACTGTACAGTACAGCATCACAGCACAAACCGTGTTAATAGCCTGGTGTGCATTGGAGTAAGTGTCACTAATTAGCACTAATGCACTGTAATTTTAGGTACTGAGCATTTAGTTCATCCTTTAGTAAGGAAGTAGTAACTAAATGCAAAGTATCTAAGGTGCATTAATGAACGTGTAGACGCACCCTTTAAGTCCAAAACCCTACAGAGGGCATTGGCCTATACAGAAAAAGGCTTGGGCCAAAGGCATCAGCCTAAAGGAAAAAATGATGAACAACCCATTATCCTGATGCTGATATGAGGAACGTTCCAATCAACAGTCAGTCTGAGCTGCACGTCACCCATTGCTGAACTTAAGAATTAGGAAATACTTGCTTGCATAGTCATTTCCCTACAGTTTTTTACCTATTAGCATTGACAGCTTATTCAGAAAGTACTTTGATGCATCTGAAGATTGAAAAACAATGTGTAAAACAAAGGAAAATGTGTTTAGGTGTGCAATGCTTTACATCACCAGAAAAACGTTCACTGTCAGCTGTGTCACCTAAGCCTGAAATGTCTTTAAAATATTGTAGTATGGTTGAAATATTGCTGAGACCATGATGGTTCAGGAAACATGCGGGAAGCAAGGGGTTTGGTGGTGTCTTACTGGACCAACTGTATAGTTGGGAAAGGTCTGATGAGTTAACCCTGCCCTTGACTTGTAATGCACACTGATGACAAATCCTCTTAAAATAAGTGAAGAGCAAAAGCCTACAATATGTTCAGAGTTTTCTAAAAGCTATTTTACAGATGCTGCAGTAAAAAGATCATAGAAAACCCTAACCTCTCATACATTTACTGGACCACCATGGCTATAACCATTTAACCCCTTGAAGAGTTTTATAACTTTTACCAATAAGAGCAAAAAAACCCAAGAGGCACAACTGCCACCATCTCAAAAACACAATGCAGCCAAAACCAAAAAACAACTGAACCCTGAACTCTACACTGCAGATATACAACTATTGATAAAATAAGCATCAAGTCTAATACTTTAGAAAGGGATCAGCAACATGTTGTACCAGGAGGCCACTTCAGTGGAGCTTAGATCTGAGTGTGGGCTGCTTCCAAGCCGGCCTATACTGCCAGAGCTGGAGCTGGAGCCCCTGCTCCCCCTTGCTACTTGACCAATGTATGGGCCTGCATTTAAACCAGGGTTTCCCAAAAGTTTGATCCCTCGGGTACACTTTGTTTCTGGATTAAAATTGGTAGCACACTTCATTGTTACATCTGAAAAGGGGAGCAGAGAAAAAAAAGTGACAGTCCAGTCTTTGCACAGATCCCCAGTGTTTGGAAGTGGCATGTGCCTGCAGCTGGGAACCAGGAGACTGAGAGAAGCAGCTTGGGCACAGGGAAAGCCCTGCTTGAGCCCTCTCCAACAGGGCTGCTCTGCTGAGCACCATAGGACTGAGTGGCAGTTATAAACAAACTCCACACTGCCTTGGGAAACCATGGGGTATAGGCACAGCTGAGTGGGGCACAGGGACACTTGTTGGCAAGACTTCTCTAGAGCTCAGCTCAGTAAGGATGGGGCAAAAGGGCTCCTAGTTGCCCATTACCAGCAGAACCTCAGAAGGGAGGGGGGAAGCGAGGGGCAGCACAGCATGGCATTGTGCGCAGCCATGTCACCGGGGACAGACAGGATGTGGTGACATCAATTTGCAGAGGTCTGGTCCCAATGCCATTGCTGCTCTTCCCTGATCCGTGTTCCCTAGCTGTAGTGTGAGTGCCACTTTCAGCTGCTGAGGAACCACAGGATATGGGGACATCTGCAAACGGCTGCTGTTGTGCACTGCCTGAACCCCCAGGTCACGGCCAGTGCCACACTCTGCTGCACCTTCCTCTGCATGCAAGCTGTGCTGCCTCAGCCAGGTACCATTTTTCATGGCACGCTTCTGTTGCTCTCGAGGCACACTTTAGGAATCACAGTATTAGTCAAATATGCTTATCCTTCTAATAAGGAATAGTGCACTTTACTGAAATAATAACTTTAGGAATAGAGGGGTGAAGAGGGAAGATAACTTGGGACTAGATAACAGACAGAAGTTTTTGCCTATAGTTAGTTCCATGAAAGTTTCTCTCTCTGAGGACTATGAGATGTCTATTAACAAAACCAAACAAAGCAAACCACCGACATATACTAAAAACAGTCCCAAAACTTATATTTTCCCTCTACTAAACTGCACTCATTCCCTTTTCTGGGAAGGGTATACTGAAAAATCTTTACTTTACTAGACATCTGGAGTACTCTTAGAAGTGCACTGGTACCCGTAATCCCCTTGTCCTTTAATGCACCAGTTATACAACAGCAATAGGTATTTGCAAACCTAGCAGTAAACTGTTTTACATAACTCTTTTTGGAGCTTTTTCTTGAGATGCAATACGTTTCTGTGGGGAATTAAAAAAAAAATAAAGAAAACTGCAGTTCAAAAGTATGAGACAGGGAACATCCTAGCGTAAAAACAAAATAAACAAACAAACAGACATAGGTCTGTTTATAAATCCACTTAAAAGGACAAAAATGTCCCCTTGGCCTCTGCTGCAGTATTCCCCACCTACCCACCATCTTCATTTACAAGCTCTACCCTGAGAACTAAAACTGGTGCTGTCTTAAATTTCACTGTTTAGCTAAAAGGTTGGCCTTAAAATTTATTAACAAGAATGAATTTCAAGTAGCGTTTAGTCCTATTGTCTGCATTGGGTCTGAAGTGCTATGAAAGATTTCTGTATTCAACTAACAAACAATTACTGCTTCAATTGCTAGTGTTCAACTCCAAGGCCAAATTCAGTCTGCCCAACGTAGAAACCGTGGGGTTGCACAGATGCAACTGATTTTCAAAAATCCAGGTTAAGCTTACAGGCTTAGCAATTAAAAAAAAAAAAAAGACACACCACATGCCTTCACTGTAAACAGAGCAATACAACAAGGGCTTATCTATCCCTGAAGTTATTGCAACATAGAGTATGAATACAGAGTAACATTGCTATTCCTCTGCCCTTACCCACAAATGCTCATGTTCTATGAGAGTGTTGCACATTTGCACTAATGCATTTGCAATAATTTCCCCATGTAATAAGTAATTAATAAACTGACATGGTTGTTATTAGGAACTAAAATCTCCTTACAAAGAAAAACCTCTCCCACTCATTTCCTAAGTATACAAGCCCTGAAAGAAAACCATATATTATACCCTCCAACAGTACATTATTTTAACAAACTCAAGTCAATTTTTACACCGGCATTTAAAGTTTTTTTTTTAAAAATACTTTATGAAGCCAAAGATATTCCCCAATTGCACTACTGTCACAATAAAGGAACAGTAAAAAAAGAAGAAAATTAAGAAATCAACATCTCAAAACAAAACCATACTCCTGTAGCATGTTGCCAGACAAAATCTTTGGAACCAAAATTTTTAAACTTAAACTTTTCTTATGTTGATTCAGAAGCCGAAGCAAATTCCAGAGTTGAGCGCCATGCAACACAAACATCTCACCAGCAAACCACCATTTAAATATAGAAACTGTCAACACTAACACCTCTACCAACAACTTTTCTGGTAAAGGAGCAACATAGTTATATGTTTATAATAGTGACTGTCCATGTGGACTAAATCAACGCAGTCATAAGCTACAGAGCTGCCCTTGTTAGGTGTGATGATCTGTAAAGCGTATTTTAGAGGTACACTATAACTCAGGTGTGGACAAAATATGCAGATTCTACCTTGCCTGTGGGTGGATGGCTACCAACTCAATGGATCTGGTCTGCAAGCAGCTGATGGTTGTTGCTGCCACGTGATGCTGGATAGTCAGGTGCAACTGCTTCTACTCAGCAGAATCAGCCCTTCGCACAGCTTTGGCCAAGCCTGCTGGGCTTCTGCCATGCCAGGCAGGAAGCAGCACCAGCTATGACACTGCCAGCAGGTTTTACCTTGAGGCTCTGGTACCTGCTGGCTGCGCCCACAGCTGACACCATTGCCCACTTACTGTGGCAGAAGTCCCCATCTGGGTCCACAGCTGAGCTTTGGTGCTTCTGGCAGGAGAGGGAAACCGAGAAAAGGATGTGGCCTTCGACAGGTCCCCAAACTCATTAAGTGGCCCCTCAGCCGAAATAATTGCTCACCTCTGCTATAACTTGCCTATTATGGATTCTCTCTCAGAGGGAGAGGGAGTTGCACACAAACCAGTTTAAGTGATCTGAAACTGTTTAAGATAAACTTAGTTGAATGTAGTATCAGACTCAACTGATTTGGGTCAAACTGGTTTATGAAACTTCTGTCCCAGAGCCCTTCCTGGTTCAAGTTAAATCACAGTTCCTGCAGCATCCCACCATGCTTTCCAGCTCTGGGTTGTGCTGTGCTGTGTTGTCTGCTCCAGGAGAGAAGGGTTACAGGGCAGGGGAAAGGAAGAGACTGCCCCCCAGGTAAACCCCGGCTATGGTCTAGGGCTACGGAGGGGGGTTAAACCCCCCTTCCCCTGAGTACAGAGCTGCCTAAAAACTTACTGCTGGCTGTGACTGTGGACTACAAATCCCAGAGACATGTGAAAGCAGGAAGAGGAAGTGATGAGCAACCCTGCAGAGTCCTGCTACTGTAATTCTGGACTTCATATCCCAGAGACCTCTGGGGCAGCAGGAAGAGAAAGCAAACACATAACCAGTGCTGGCTACATGCCAGAGATGTGTGCTCTAGCACCCCCAGCTTCTGGCCTGAGCCACTTCAGGCATGTGGCTGCATTTCCTGAATCTAAAGTAAATGTCTATTCACTTCTTTCTCAGTTTATTCTCTGTAGGTTAGACTATCCTGCAAAGACTGAACTGATTCAGCTTCAGACTTCTACTGTCTGTACTTAGCTAGAGAGAGAGAATTTAAACCTCTTCTATGCCAAAGGATACTACACAAGTTCTTCCTTTCAACTTCCTGCCTCCAAACCTAAAGTTACAATAAAATTATGCACTTTACACACAGGGTGTGGCATGAGGATAGAAACACATGCACAAGATTTTAGTTCCGCTACACCCTTCTCTCCACTTGCACTCACCCCCAAGAGTTTATTATGGGTAGTTAAGCAAAGAGAAAGAGAGCACATATACATATATACATTTTTTTTTTGCTTAACCATAATAGACTCTTGGTAATAATGAGGAGATAACGCTGTTGTAGACTTTCTCCCCAAGAGACAAGCTCAAACACTATCACCTGTGCCCAAATGTTCTTTACGCCTGAGTCCCTGAAGAACTATTACTACAACAGGTGAGTGGGTCTGGCTCCCCTTCACTACATTTTTGTGACTCAATCTTAAGGGTAAGATACTGATGTGTTACAAAAGTCTATAAATTAATGCATTTTCAGGGAACTGAGCAGGGTGGAACAGAACCACAGTGTGGTGGTACAGCCCACTTAGAATATCTTCTTAACTGTGCTCCAAACAATACATATGCTACATTATTCTTGTTATTATCACCTAGACAAACTATTAAGAGAACTCAACTTTAAACATCTAAATCAAGTAATTAAGGCCATATCTCTCAATTTGTGCGCCAATAGTTGCAAATATTTATTTGTTCATCAGATTTGCTAAAAAAGAGGGAAGATATCAAAGAACAAACTGAGTGCCTCACTCCAAATCTAAAACTGAAGAAAAACAGTTTCTAAATGTCAAACTGTACATTGCATTGCCTTATATACATAATTAATGAATATTTTAACAACAATGCAACTTGGCATATTCTTCACTGATGAAGTGAAGAATATGGCATTTAGTGGTTCCACACACTGAAATAGACTTTTACAGTCTTCAAAAGAGGCAGGTAGAACATTTTTGTTCTTCCCCTATTCCCTTCCCAAAGTATAAAGAATTCACAAAAAAATGTACTTAAAAAGGTGAGCAAGAGAGAATTCAAGCCTGAGCCACTTTAGGACTTCTGCTCTCATCTATCTAGGGTATATAAAAACAGAATTCTACATGGCACCCCCAAAATGATCTTTCCTTATGTTTTCCTGACCTCTACAAACTCTTCCAGGATATGCCGCAGCACACAAACTCAAATCTCAATGACATCTAGAATTCTGCAGTAAAGGTCTGCAGCATATATATTTCGGGACATCATTTAAAGAACCCTCTGAAAAAAAAAATCAATCCAGAGGTGTATCACTATTGCATATATAAAACACATGGGTTTGTGTCAGAAGTGACACTTATTTGAAAGTGGTTTATTTAAAACAAAAAACAAAAAAACCCCCCAACCATGACAACTGTTCAATTTTTCCTGTTTTACTGTTGTTTTGAGACTCAAACCCAAAGATGATGTAGGGTCGGAAGACGAAGTAGAGGGAATGTTGGCAACAAAGCTGTTACTAAAGTTAAATGTTTCATGATCTAATCCAAATCAAAAGGTTTAAAATAGCAATTTCTGCTGCCTGTCTTTGTTAAGTATTATAAATATGCATCTGTAGATTAACAGCCTGAAAAGGTATAGTAAAGACTACTTCTCATGAATGAGTTGAAGTGTTTTTCCAGTTTATTAAACTAAACTTTAATTTCCTAAATTTCATTTAGATTAGCAGCTGCTGCTCTCCGGCTTCTCATGTACACTGGACAGAGAGAAAAGAAGAAGTCAAATGGCTTCAGGTTAGATTCCTGGCTAGTATTTCAAAATTTGCAATGAGGAAGAAATTGTTCCCCTTGTGATGACCCTACTGTGCTAAAATAAAACTGCTATTCTATTATTGAGAGAACTAGAATTTTCAAGATTATAAAAAGGTATAAAACTGAAAATGTTTTTCTCCAGTATCCTGCTCCTATCCTTGCCAACAGGTATCTCTAGCTTGTACATTCCTCACAGACATTAGCTGGGGTTAGAACAGGGACGGGCAATTATTTTGGGTGGAGGTGCCCCATCCCCTGGTCACCATCTTGGGACCAATGTCCCAATGTCTTGGGACCAATGCCCCAGGGCCAGCACAGGTGGGGCCCAAAGCAGGGCGCAGGCCGGCAGGGGTCTGTGGAGCCGGGCTGCAATGCACCAGCAGGGAGGGGGAAGTTGGCTCATCAACACAGAGCCCTTGCCAGCTGGGACCCAGTGCTCCTGCCACTCTGCTCTGGGCCCCACTGGCACTGGCCCCAGGACACTGGTGCAGGCCCCATGCTCCCGCTGGCTCTGCACCCACTCAGACCCAGTGCCCCGCAGCCCTGCGGTACAGGCGGGGGTCAGTGCACAGCCCCAACCCCCTGCTCACCAGCAGGAAAGAAGCTGGTGCTGAGCACAAGGGAAAAGTGGCCCCTCGCCTGTGCTCCCTGCTGAAGGCACTCGCAGCCCATGCGGGGCTGTCCAGAGCAGGCACAGACAGCCTAATGCAGAGCACTGGCCGTGGGGCGGGCGAGGGGCCACTCTTCCCCGTGCTCTGCACCAGCTTGTAACCCATCCCACTGCCAGCCTGACAGTGGGGCCGGGTTATAAGGTGGTGTTGAACACAGGGAGAGGGAGAAAGCAGCCCCCCCCCCGCCCCATGCCCAAGGCCCTGCGCTGCAGATGCTCGCAGTCTGCCTGGGGCTGCCTGTGCCTGCTCCAGACAGCCCCACACAGGCTGTGAGTGCCTGCAGCAGGCAGCACCAGCCAAGGGGCAAGCAAGGGGCCACTTTTCACCACGCAATGGAAGGAGCCCAGGGAAAAGCTGAGCACTGAGGGGGAAGCAGCCCCTCCCCTGCCCCACGCTGCAGGCACTCGCAGCCCGCATGGGGCTGTCTGGAGCGGGCACAGGCAGCCCCAGGTGGGCTGCGAGCAGCTGCAGCATGGGGCACCAGGCGTGGGGTGGGGAGGGGCCACTTCCCCCCTCCCCCTCCTCCTTCTCTGCCTGGGGTCCCCATCCTTACCTGAGCTTCCCACGCCGGGGAAGCCATGTGATCCCAGGGCAGAAGCCCCGGCTTGGGCTTCCGGCTGGGGGGCAGGGTCGGGCGGGCCCCTGTGTCGTGGGAGCCCGCTGGACTTCCCCTGGGTCCTACTGCCCTTGGTTTCTGCCATTTTTGACAGGAACCAAGGGCACAGAAATATTGATTTTCTACATTTTTTTAGGGGCCCCATGGGCCGGATAGCATAGTCTCACAGGCCTCATCCCACCAGACCACATTCCACTCAAAATACTGTTTAATCTTAGGAATAGAAACAAATGAAAGTTATTTGTAAGTAGAAGTGCATCAATACATAAGTCCGATATCAGATCAGTACCAATATAAAAAAAAATTGGATATATCGGAAATCAGCCTGATGTGGCCAATCATTTGGCTGATGAATGCCCTTGTGTGCATGCAGCCACAGCACAGCATGCAGGCAGTGATGAGAGCCTGGCAGTGTGCTTCTGGTAAGTCTGTTGTGGTGAAAGGGGAGAGGCGAGGGAAGGAGTATGGGGGGGGCAGATCAATGCCCACCACAGTGAGGAAAGGAGTGGAGCCGGAGCTTGGGTAGGTGCTGCCCAGCCAAGGCAGGATGGATGTGAGACAGAGCCATGGTTCGTGCAGGGGGTGTGGGGGGAGGGGGTGGCTCCCAGCACTGCGTGGTACTCATCCAGTGGCTCCCACCACTGTGCCTGCTGCTTGTCCGGGAGGTATGTATCCCCAGATCTGCATGAAGCGGGCTGGGCAGGCTGCAGCTGCAGGTTGGAGGCTGCAGTGTGCTTGGGGTGGGTGGCAGTGGCATTGGGAGGGGACAACAGGGGAGCTATGCTGAAATTTGGGATGGCTGCAGCCCCCATAGCCTGCCTCCAGCACTGCTGCCACCTTCCCCCAGTCCAGCACTGCAGCCTGCCCAGCACAGACCTGGGGAGACATGTCCCGTGCCCTCCTGAATGAGCGGCAGGAGCAGCAGTGGAAGCCGCCCCTTTCCCCATTGCACCCCCGGGCAAGCCACGGCTCTGTCCCATACCTGCCCTGTCCGGGCAGCACCTACCCCAGTCCCAGCCACACTCCCTCCCTCACCACAGGGACCTTGATCGGCACCCCCCCATGCCCCTTCCCTCCCCTTTCACCACAACAGACTTAGCAGCTGCACACAGCAGGATTGGAAATCGGATCAGTATTGGCCGATATGCCTCCTTAAAAATTGGCTATTGGTATTGGCCCCCCAAATCTCTACTGGTGCACCCCTATTTTTTTTTTAGAGGTTTAGAGCCACATCTGTCTTATTTAAGCCTTACCTCCACCTTAGCCCACCAGAACAGAATTCACAAATGGGTGTACGTTTCAGTAAGTTTTCCCTAAACAGCTCCCCTGAACTTCCTCATCTCTGTATAGTAAATGTTTAACCATTTATTGTCCTATTGATTTGGTTATGGGCACATATATTTGGAACTGTTTCAAAAAGGGAACATTTCAAAGAGACAACAACTATTATTTCCTAATTACCACCTGTGGACAAGCTGGGAATTATACAAATATAGCAAAACTGCTCCAACTTCAACACTGGATTCCATACCCTTTGGTTCTGAGGACTGACTAAAAAACCTGCAAAGCCTAACTGTAGTTAAGGTGGGAATATTTTTCCAGGTAATAACAATTCAAATATTGCCTCCTAATCCATAGTGAATTATCTTACTTATCTTATCTGAAACTACTGCATCTTTTATCTTCCTGCTTCTTCCCTGCCCCACTCACCATCAGCCTGTGATTAAACTAAGCCAATATTCAAATATACTGTACATTCCAACAAACAGATCACCAATAAGTTACACATAAATACATAAAATAATAATAATAAAAACCCCCTGCATTTTCAACTGAGATTTCTTGTAAACAATGTTTATAGTTTTGGAAATTCTTCATTAAACTAGATTTGACCTTTGACTATGACTTGATTGAAATACAACCAAAATATGTGTCAAAGTTAACCTATCAAAGCAAGCCATAAAAGGATGTAGGATATTGGTAATATTTTGTTACAAGTGGCCAGAATCTCTCTCAGAGAATGTTTGACAAACTAAATGCAAACACTTCAATCACTCAACTCCAGATTTCAGCAATTTCCTAAGAAGTAAAATGAGGCACACTATTAGCACCTAATTCTACTAAAAACAAAGACTGATGCAAAATGGTTCGACACAGAAGTGTGGAAGAACATCGTTATAAGGTTAGATTAGGTACCCCTTACTAAGTTTTTGTCATATAGTTTAAGAAATGTAAGAAGCAATTATTTACTGCTCTGTTGCTAGAGTAAGTTAATCCTGAGAATTTGATACAGAAGAGAAAACAAAATCATGGTCATAATTTCTCTAGATCTGTCCAAGTGAAGGTACCAGTGACTCAGATGCATTTTAAAACAGTGGCCAGGATAATACACTTATATCCATGATGATGGTTAAGACAGTGTCAATTTGCACCACTTCTCACCATAGAAGACAGCACTATTCCTCTATGGTAGGAATGTGAAACTTGCTTGGCTCCCTGGTCAGACTAGGACTTTAGGGCTCCTCGCTGGCTGGATCTAGACCCACCTCTGGCAGCAAGGCAAGCAGAAGTGGTGTTAGCCATTGAGGGGCTCAATCCACTGGGTCTGCTCAGGGAGCAAAGGGGAGTAAACGTAGGGGTGGGCAATTATTTCAGCTAGAAGGCCGCTTAAGAAGTTTTGTGAGCTGTCAATAGCTGCTAGGCATCTTAGGACCTTAAGTCCTGCCCCTAACTCCTGACTTTTGCCACCTGAAGTCCCTCCCCTAATCCCAGAAGTACTCCT
>NW_017728918.1:100968323-100988086 GCF_001723895.1 Crocodylus porosus | reverse complement strand
AAAACCCCAAATCATATATTTAAAAAAAAAAGCAAACATCTACTATAACATTTTAATTTTACTTTAAAAATATTTTTGTCCTGATTTGTGGGTATTTGCATAGTGTATATACAGGCAATTGCATAATAGCTTAAAATACAGGCTTACTCTTGTATATTGTATGTGGCTGGGCAAAACGGTGTGTGGGTGTGAGTATGGTAGGTGGGTGTATATATGGGTATGTGGGAATGTGTGTGGGTATGGTGGGGTGGGATGTGTGGGGGGATGTATGCGTGCATGGGAGGGAGGGGTCCTCAGAGTCCCTGGAGTGTGGGAGTCTCCGGAGCTGCATGTGGTGGCAGTGAACAGGGCCAGCCATGCCTGGCCCCACTGTATGCCCAAGTCTCCAGCTGCACATGGCAGCAGCAAGTGGGACCAGCCTGTTTGGCCCCATAGTGCCCACTTCTGTGATCCCGCCTGAGATTTTGGGGCTGCGTGTGGCAGCAGCAAGTGGGGCCAGCCCCACATGCCACATAGTACACATTTCTGCACTCCCGCCTAATTCCTCAGCCGCACATGGTGGCAGTAAGTTGGACCACCCTGCCCAGCCCCATGATGTGCACTTCTGCACTCCTGCCTCAGTTTCTGGTGGCATGTGAGGGCAGCAAGCAGGGCCAGACCCACTTGGCTCCATAGTGCATATTTCCACGTTCCTGCCTGGTTCCCAAGGTGCACATGGTGGCAGTGAGCCACACCAACCCACTCAACCCCATAGTGCTCATTTCCATGCTCCTGCCAGAGTCTCCAGCTTTGATTTGTTTTTGCTTGAAGTATTAAATTGAATAATGTAGCCTTACCATATCAGAAAAGCTTCTCATTTCTCTTTGCCTGGAAAAATTTGTTGTTTTATATGTAATGATGCATCTCACTATGTGCACCCTTCTCTCCAAAATCCTAGAGCTGTCCATGGCCATCCCCACTCCTAATGCCAAAACCAAAATTGTCCATGAGTATATTTATTATGAAGAGAACACTTTGTCATCAGAGGGTGATATGTAGATATGGACAAGGGAAGCAGAAAGAAATTGCAAGAGAAAGAAAGTTAAAGGTGATATTCTAGTGGTGAGGGGGGAAAGGATTATATACAAGGACCAATATATTTCTAGCACCCTAACAACTTAACTCTCATTTCTATGACAATGTCCAAGTTGCAATGAATTTTCTGCAATAGATTCAGAACTTCGGTGAATTAATACAAACACTACATTTGTTTTTATTGTAATAGTAAATTCAATATAAATGACATTTTGAAATTTTTGGCTCATATATGCTGAATTTCCTTTTCCAATATGCTATAACATTTTATATTGATACTGTAATACGTTGTCCCTGTTGTAAAATGGAGAAAACCTTCAGGTTACTGAGAAGGCAATGTTTCTTGCAACTAAGGATGAACAGAAAGTAGACTGTGTTTTTGCACCAAGGGGGCAGTTAAGATTTGCTGTTTTTCTGGAACAGCATCAGATAACTCTTTCCCCCACTCCAGAAAAAGCGTGGCAGCCAGAACAAATAAAACCACAGACGCTGAAGCCATATTCTGCTGCTAGGGTTAGATTGTGTGGCCAGCTCCACAACAGTGAGAAAAACATATCTTAAGATTTATACTAAAAATCTATTTATTGAAGTTTCCTTCTGGATCACTCAAGTACTAAAATGACAAACATCACAAAGCTGAAAGAGGATTACTTTTATATCTGCCAGCCATTCACTGCCAAGAAGCATGAAACAGCATCAAGGGAAAATTTAAGAGCATATTAGAAGAATCGTTTCAATTTGATAGAACAGTTTTAATATAAGCCCAAACTGATCTTTTGTTGTATTCTGGTGCAAGAGTACTTTAATTATGAAGCTGACTTTAGCAGTAAGGCTACTGGAACTTAACTCTCACCGTTTCTGAAAACTCCTTTAAAAATGTGTATGTAAACATGCAACCATGCTAAATATCAATAAAGACAGAAGAGAAACTAAGGCCCTCTGTAGATGTTAGGTTTGTTGTGGATTAAAACCAAGACATTCCACATATATGATGCATAATATCCTGGTGGCTGGTTTATGTTGTAGTTTAATTTGAACACGTGACAAGTTATAGCCCCACCATGTAGCCTGATGCTATGCAGTGCCTGCACAGGAAAAGCCCAGTGTCTCCCCCATTCCAAGCTGCCCACAGTGCTGAGCTGTCATAGGCACATGTGCTGCCAGCTACAGATCAAGGAGCTCCTCAATCCACAGTTGCCTGTGCCACGGACTTTTACCAGCACATAGGCAGCTAGCTGTATCCATACCGGTTTCAGGTTGCTGAGTACTGGGGAGCTCCGTGATCCTGGTGCCTAGGTGGGTGGGTGCAGCCAGCTGCAAGTCCCAGCAGATGTTCAATTGTGATCTGATAAATTTTGTTCCAGATCCCCAAAATTGTGCATTCTGCCACGCACGTGTGGCATTTCAGGACAAGCAATTTTTTTGTTCTGTGATAAATTTAATTGGATCTACTGCGGAATGAAATGAACATCAGCCACAGTGTAACTGGAGCCCAAGATAGTCCTACCGGCATAGATTCAACTAGAACTCAGAGTTTCACATACAGAATATGTTTCAGTTTAGAAACGGCTTCATAAAAAAAATTAAGGAAAAGTAATCTAATTTTAACTGATTAAGAACTGCAATAGCCACACTATCTTGTGTAGTTTCATGTCATATTGCACTTGTTTTTCATATCAAGGCTGTAATCTTGTAGTTATGCTTAACTTTAAGAACAAAAGCAGTTCCACTGACTTTTTACTTGTAAGAGTGAGGCCTCAGATAATAAACGCAGGTCAACAGAGTAATTAGTCTTATATAAGTTTTTGTTTTAAATTGCTTTAAATTTGTTTTAAATTGCTTTAATTGTGGGCAGATTAATATAGCTTTTGTGTACATTTAAAAATGTGTATAAGATCTTAGATAATGCTTTAGGGTGCGAACTAATATACATATACACAAGCATTGAAGGCCACAACTTCTCAAAACTCCATCCCATTTAGATCCCCATCACCAAACACTTAACTGACCCACCATAAGAGCACCTAACCAAAATTTATCAAGTTCCAGAGATTCTCTGGTCCAGCTAACTATACAAGGACCTGTGTCCTACTCTCTTAGGCATAGTCATCTCTAGAGATTGCAGCAACTTCCCAAGCTACTGTCAACCTGCCTATTGTCCCACGCCAGTACCAAGGCATCATCCAAAGTTGAGTGTAAGAAGGGGAGGGAAAAAAAAGTTTTCTGCACTGCAGGAGAATAGTTTAAAAATCA
This sequence comes from Crocodylus porosus, assembly GCF_001723895.1. Taxonomy (NCBI): domain Eukaryota; kingdom Metazoa; phylum Chordata; order Crocodylia; family Crocodylidae; genus Crocodylus; species Crocodylus porosus. The sequence continues at coordinate 100,984,759 of NW_017728918.1, read as the reverse complement.
CTATAATGAATAACTCATCTCATAAGCCTGTTACACTGGTGGAATCCTTAAGTGTTCAGCTTTCTGGACACATTGCACGTCTGCAGTAGGAGACTATGATGCAAAACATGATGTGCTATATCAGAGGTGGCCAACCTTCAACGTACACACCAAAAATGGCACGGGCAGAGCCTGCGCGCGTGTGTGCATGTAACATGCAGCAGACTGGAGATGGAATGGGAGAGAACAGCCAACTGGGCAGGAAGCAGAAAGCAAAGCAGCATATCCGGCAGGAGAAGGGAATAAGAGTGGCTCTTAGGCAACTACAGGTCTAATCTGTGGCATGCACTATATGGTCTAGTTCACACACAAAAAAAGTAGAATGCAGCTAAAATTACAAGAGTCAAAAGTTAGGAAATGGCAAAACAAAGCTAAACAAAGATGAACAATGCTAAATGAAGTTTTCAGTATGCTTATGCATTTACAATGTGTTTTTTTAACATATGCCCACATACTATTCTTTCCACAAGACCCCTGCTTCATTTAGCAAGCAGGATGGCTTGTATTCATTGAATAAGGGTAGAAAATAAAATAACTGGAAATAATCTTATAACAACTGGATAGCCACTCATTCAGCATGTGATTTCACATGATGTACTGCACATTAAATCGAATATGCTGCAAAAATCCAATGATTAATTTCTCAAAGGTTTTTCTAACACTTATGTTACAGAATCTAAACGTTTCACTAGTGTGAATGTATTTTATAATATACTGTTTCACAGCAGAAAGCAGGGTAAAGGCACCTTACAGACTAACTGAACAAGAGAAACATAAGCTTATGTGAACAATAGCTCACTTCATCAGACGCTATGAAAGGACATGTACAGTGCTGGCTATCAAAGAGAGAGAGAGAGAGAGTGATTTAAATACAAAAGACAGTGAAGGAAAGAAGGTGGGGGAGGGAGGAAAGTGATGAGAAGGGCTCCTTTAAATGTAATTTTATCCCAGTTTTAAAAATGGGAAAAATTGAGGCATAGACGTGAGGCTCACAGCTATCATTAATCTTATACACCCAATATTGCTGAGGTGTTTAGGACCTGATCCTCCACTCCCCAGCCAAGAGCACTCAGCATTACACAGCACCTTAGTTGTTCAAAGCATGGCTCTTAGCCAGTGCTTAAGGTGAACAAACATCAAATGCAACATACATAATTAGCTGTCCCTGTGAGAAGTTAGATTTAAATGACTTAACTAGAATCACTTAAGTCTGACAGGCAAAAAGAATCTAATTCTCCAGGGTGGCTTTGCTCAGCCCTCACCATTAAACCAAGGTTGTCCAACTTCTGAGTGGCCAGGGGATGCAGGACCCCTAGGCACACATCCCATGGACTGCACACTCCCAAGCTGCATGCCATGAAGTCTGCAAGCCCCCCACTACTGCACGGTAAAGGCCCCCAACATGTCATTACCTCCCTGCAACACCACATCACATAGGCCCCAGCTATGCCGTGCAACCTCCTCCCCAGCCCCACACTACATGCACCCTTGCCACATTAGCTTGCCACACCAAGGCAGAAACTTGTGCTCGTGGACACATAACACTGCCCCCCACCCCCACCACCCACATGCTGCCCTCACCCCACACCTTGCCCACTGCACAGCAGGCAAATCCTGTTGTACCACACCAGCAGGAATGCCATGAGTCCCCAGATCCTTCCAGCTCCGTCAGCCTCACAGGTTGTGCTACTCTGCCCCCACCCCAGAGGTAGGGATAAGAAGCAGAAGCTGGAAGAAAGAGGGGGAGGCAGCAGCAAAAACCAAAGGGGAGAGTGGCACCCAACCAGAAACCTGGGGGCTGCTGTTTAACCCCTTAGGGACTGGCATACAGGTCATCAGTTGGATTGCCCAGCATTAAGACCATTTTTCCTACAGTACCCTACCTCACATTCATTAAACATTTTCCAACTTTTTAGCAAATGAGTCAAATGGAATGCTGACAGACAACACCCTGCATCACTACACAAGCCTGATTCATTCCCAAACTGAGCCCTATATGGTGAATGAGGCAGAGGTACTGCTGGGAAGAAAAAAAATTGTGTAAATTTACAACTGAAAACAACATAGGTACAAGAGACCATATTAAGGCTATATAGGCAACTTTAATCCTGGCATTCCATAATTTGACTGTCTGACTTTGCAGCCTCAATAAATAAGCTTCTCACTTTGGGGGGAAGTTTCCTTGCTTTGTTTTTAAACAGCAAGTGACAGTTCTATGACATCAAAAAGTATCAATTTATACCACAAACTGTACTTCATTTGCTGTCTGCAGTACTGTGGCAAGGAAGTCTGGTGCACGGGGAAAAGCCTGCAGTGGCAGCCAGCCCTCGCCCGACACTCAGATTGGGGGGCAGGGGGAAGGCGGTGTACATGCCCCCCCATGATTGCCCGGAAGTGCATGCAGGAGTCACCATGCCCCCAGATGAAACACTCGTGGCTCCATTCTGCGCCCCACCCTGGCTGGGCAGCGCTTGTTGGTGCCCCTTCACTTCGGTGCCTGGGGCGGTTGCTCTGCTCGCCCCCCACCCTTGCTATGGCACTGGCCGTCTGCAAGTTGTAAATGTACTGCACAAAACTGATACCTGAATTAGCGCAGTTGCCATATTTTGTAGACCAGCCGCTAGATGGAGATGGAGACAGTTGCCAATGGGATTCTCACTCTCAGAGAAGCATTTTGAGACCCTGGAACATCACGTTCGGTTGCACTTTTCTCTCATTCACCCAAACTGACCTGTTCCATTAATCTCTCCTCCAAGTCCATTTTTGTTTCAGCTGCCCTCACCCCATCATCTCATTTCCATTATCTTTGCCCAGCCTGCCCTGCTCTCACCCACATACATGCTCCTAATACCCTGGGACAACCATGAATTCCCTGTTCCTGTCCCAGTCTTCCCCAGCCACAAGGTTCCCTGTCCCAGTAAGTCTGCTCCCTCTACCTCCCTATAAACATTCAGTTGTCTCATCTGCATTTGAGTTATGGCTCTCTTCCTCCATGTTGCCTGGAAGTCGACATAGGAACACAGGAGAACTGTGTCTTGGTTCTCTGTGCCAGCAGCTGCAATCCCAGTGGCCTAGAGTAGCCAGGAGCAACAATTGTGGTGAATCTTGCTCAAACCCTATGGCCCTGGACAAGTCCAGACTTGGATGATGAAGTTACAGCTCATGTGACAAAGGATTATAAGACATCTCTAAACTACCTAGCATTATCTAAACTAACACACAGGAGTTAACTGCAATTTTCCAAAGGTGTATAACCTGCTCAAATTTGGGCAGGTCTTCCATAGGGAAGTTTAAAGGTACATCCTGGTATAAAGACAGCCAGCCTGCTAAATTTCAAGTTCCTGCTCCAAATCACAGAAGCATTAGATTTTCACCTAAATAGCTATTACTATTATGTTTTGCTTTCAACAGAGTGCTAGCCATGGTAGTCCCAAATCTGGCAGGAGGCTGGAAAGAGATGCACATGCGTAGAGCAAGTGCTTGCTTCATCAAATGCATCAGAAGTTTATGCATCATTGATTCAGTTAGTTTACAAGTTGTGCCTTTACTTTGCCTTGTTTTGCTTTTATTCACATATGCAAATTAATTATACTTTCCCCATCTCCTCATTTTTAAGAATGGCTGAACTTTTTTAATGCACGTGTGCATGCATCACAGCTGAAGTTTGGCAGTTGTGAACAACTGAAAATAGGGTCTTTTTACATCCATGCTGTCAACTCCAATAGGATACATGGAGTATCTTTTTCTCTATAAAGCAAGTTTTCTTCTCCTTAAGGAATCAAGAAATCTGTCTTCTCTTGTGGAGGCAACTGATGGATCCATTGTGACAGAAGCTGGCTGTTTTTAGTCTTGCATAACTAGTATGACAAATAGAGAGCAGACAGAATGCTGTAGAAACAGCAATTTTTTTAAAGAAAATTTGACTTTGAGTCTAAAATATTCTTATGGTCAGCAAATGGAAGGAAAATATCGTGCATCCAGCTTTATAAAATTCAGTAGAAACTGTGTTTTTTGAAAAATCCATGTGTAGATAGATGTTAATAATGTAACAATCACACAATGTAGTATGGAGTATAGAAATTAAACCATTAACAAAAATATCTCTATCTTTTTTCTTAAATTTTCTGGAAGGGAACCATAGTTCAGTCATATTCTGTAACAGCCTTCAATATTAAAAAAAGAAAAACAAATCCAACTCATAAGGAAAACTGAAACCGCTTGTTTAGAGTCCAGAAGTGACTATATTAGAGGATATTTATGCATTTTCTTTTTCAGAGAGACCAGTGATACTGTAATTTAGTTCTCAGAATAAAAAATAAAAGCTTCAGAGAGTGGTACAGTAAACCAATACACTTTTACTATAATTATATATGCTTTGCTAGTCATAATGTTGCAAACATGTAAGCCAGGAATATCAACTCATCTAGCCCCATGGGCCAGACAAGTAGCATGGGGTTAGCACTAGAGTGCAGAGGTACATACCATCTGCCTGACAGAGGTTCCTGCACACCTTGAAATTTGGCAGCAGCCACATTAATTGCTGTGGTTTCCAGAGCAAACTGCCCACTGCTTTTCCCATTGCCAAATTTCCAGTCCTGCAGACAGCCCCATGGGCCCTGAAACTACTCTATGCTCTAGATCTGGCCCACAGGACTTCCTACAGGGCTGGAAATTTGATAGTGGAAAGAATGGCAACAGCATTAATTGCCTCAGCTCCTGGAACCTCCTGGAGCTACAGCAATTACTACCACCACAGCTCATCCCCTCCTGCCATATTTCCACCCTTATAAAGGGTCCCGTGGACCAGACAACACTGCTCAGCAGGCCAGGTTCAGCCCACAAGCTGCATCTCTGACATCCCTGCTTTAAGCCTGTATTTGTCCTGTCCTTCTCAAGCCCCATTTCTTCCTAGTTTGTCATAAGTGCTTCCCTGCCTACTGGTCACCTCATACTATCTAATCCAGTGGCGGGCAATTATTTCGGGTGGAGGGTCACTCATGAGTTTTGGCAAGCCATCAAGGGCTGCATGACACACAGCCAGGGGCAGATAAATATTAATTTGCTAAAATTTTTAGGGGCCCCACAGGCCAGATAGAATGGCCTGGCAGGCTGCATCCGGCCTGTGGGCCACATTTTGCCCACCCCGATCTACCTGGTTGATTTCTTACCCTGACTCAAAATGCCTTTGTATTAAAGTCCATATGCATTCAAAATGAAGTACCAGGTATTCTAATGAAGCACACCTGCCGAATTCCATAGGGTTGTTATGACAAAGTTCTTTGGGTAAATCTGATATCTTTTAATAGACCAACTCAAATAATTGGAAAAGTTCTTCTTTGCAAGCTTTCGGGCAGGCCTGAAGCAAGGTGTTTGTACCCGAAAGCTTGTGAAGAAGAAATTCTTCAACTATTTGAACTAGTCTAATAAAAGATATCAAATTTACCCGAAGAACCTTGTCTGCCTATGTCCTTAGGGTTACTTCATTTTATGTAGCATGAGACAAGTGATATAGAAGTTGCTAGACTGCCCTAGCCATTAGTTGAAAACTAGCTGCATTTCACGATTCGGAGTTCTAACTATAGAATTTGTTATACAACCTCCCTATTCTTATCCATTCTCCTTTGGGGTGAAAATTTTGCAACCCTAATCACAGCCAGAAGTCTTCCCTTTCACCTCCCAAACAATGTTGTGGAATATCCCCTTAGCTGTTTGAGAGTTACAAAGATACTCTTAACATTTGACTTTACCTTGCTTATTAGTAATTCAAAAATAGTTAAAGAAACAAAAGTTTCTAAATGTGGTATGCTGGTCCCCTACTGCACGTGCCACATTCCTTTGAACACAAGATGCCATTGATTTTAAAGATGCAACCACATTCTCTAATTCTCAACATAAGAAAAGAATAAAACATCAAATAGAGACACATTTACAAGAATTAAAAAAAAAACTCTATAGTGCCTATAAAAACTTTTTTCATATTTTTTTTATCATTGAATTAAGGCACAGGCCATTTTTTAGAAGAACTACTAATTTGAAAAGTATGTTTTATATTGAAAGGAATAAGGTAGTCTATTTTATTTGGTTTGATATAATATGAAGATAAGAGATTGAAAGAGAGCTCCCTGAATATTAAAAAAAGTAATCTGTATTTAAGGGATGGCATGAGACCCATTCCTAGACAACACCATAATTGTTAGAGCTAAAGAAACCTAGATAATTCAAATTTCCTTACAAAGTGTTTTTCCAGTCCAGGTCTAAATAGGGTGACCATATGTTTTTCCAGCTTAGCCGGGACAGTCCTGGATTTCAGAGGCCAGTCCCAGCTAGCTGTTGAGAATTATAATGGGCATCCTGGACACACAGGGGTGCAGGGTGAAGTCTGGCCCAGAGCCAGAGTGGCACAGTAAGCCTTGCAGGCCAGCAGGCAGGCACTGCTGCCTGCCCAGTATGTCATCCTACCCTACCCCACCAAACTGTGAGAGTGCAGGGGAGGAAGAAGAGAAGGGGGGGGAAGTGCCCTGGATGAATGTCCCATATGTCCTTATGTGTCACAGATTTTCTTATGGTCAGCCTAGGTTTAAAGTGTATTAATCAAGATTTCATCTCTTCTCTTAGGGAGACTCTTTTACAACCTAGGATTGTGTGTCCATAAGTTTTTCTGTTGTTTCATTACCCTTCTTTTCCTTCACTACGTATTTATACTTTCAAATATTTATAAACTCATTCCTTTGTATACTTAAACTTTCAGTCTTTCCTTCAAAGTTGGTATTTCCTATCAATCAATTGCCCTCCATACCTTTCTAATTTATCCACGTACTTTTTGTACTAATTTTATACAGCAAAAAGGTAACAATCCAAACAAGACTGGTTTTTTTTTAAAATGCAGCTCAAAAATCATAATGCTTTACAGCTACAACATTCAGATGAACGCATCTCTCAAAGGCAGCCTCTCCCCCATTGCACTCTCTTGAAAAAAGAAAAACAAAACAAATCAAATCAATCTTTATTAAATTAATAAAGAGTTCCAGACACACAAATTAGTAATGACAGAGTGGATGCTCCTAAAGTATCTAAGGCTCTGTCTTCCCTGCCACGGTTAGCTCAAGTGAAGCACCTGAACATGCTAATTCAACCTAGCTCAAGGACAAGTAACTCCACTGAGAAACAACAGCAAAGAGTAGTGAAGGGAACCTTAGAGACTAACTGGTTCAGAGAGTCTTTGTAGGCAATAACCTATTTTGTCAGTCAGATGGTATGAATGAACACTACATTAGACTTATGCACAATAATCCTATTAGTATCTGATGAGCTCCTGCAGCTCAAGTTGCTGCATCCGAACCACATTACTAACTCAAAAGTCGTGAGCATTTAACTTCAACTCCCTTCCCCTTCTGGGCCACCTGGCTGGATCTGAAGGGCCACAAAGGAACAACACATTCAGATACCCTTCCCAAAGAATATGACTCGAGCTCCTCCCCTTCTATATTTAAAAACCAGAGATTACTGTGCATTTAAGTACCTCTAGTCTTTGCAACTGTGCTGGTATAGTGCCATCACCACCAAATCTGGCCAGCTTTAAGAGAAAAAAATAGAGAAGAATTTAAAAATTGTAGTGATGCTGGTATAAGGCAAGCAAGGCGGACAATAATAGCATTTTATGCACAATTAAGGTAAGCTGCTCCTATGGGGGATTTCTTTTCAATGTATATAGTAAATGGGAGAATGTAAGAGATGAGACACTTTCTTGATAACCAGACTACGAGTGCGTATAGATAACTAAGTCATTTAAAACAAAGCCACATGATTTACCACAGATGTTTGGTTTAATTTAATATGCAATTTTCATTTAAACACATTTGCAAATAACCTGTAACACAGGCAAGTCAGCTTTACAGTTGCAAAACTTAGTTGTGTATTTTCATTGTAGAGAACTCAGGAGATTGTAAAGAAAGAACTGGTATGGAAGGGAAAGGCCACAGTAATGAGCTACTGAAGGTGGAGGGAAGGAAGGGAAAAATTATCTGGGGGAAGGTCATGAAGGTAGTGAGTCATGAAGGAGAAATCATTCACCAGTAACTCTACAGCATTTGTCAGCTAACCACAAACATTATGGTTATGGTAGGAAGCTGAGCTTCCTCATAAATATAGGTTTCATATCCCACTCCAGATCCACAACCACAGTCATTTAATTCCATCAGACTTTTACTGCCTCCAATGCCACAGCTCAGTCTTTCTGAAGTACTTCAAGAGACCACTTGTTAAAAAGTTCTGTTATGAGATACATTCCAGAATAAGGCACTCTTCAATTAGTTTTTCACTACGCATATCAAATGCACCTTGAACTTAAAACATTATTAGCATCCAGATTGCAAAAAGACTTTCAACGGATTCCAACATAAAAACCATTTTAAAGTTTAACCTCTCTAACTGAAGCTGTATTTAATGCAATGCCTAAGCCTCAAAATGCTAATTTTTGTTTGTTCAGATTGGGCAACAGATTTATCACAAGGAAACTAGACTATAACAACAATAAAGCTGTTTATTTGTTAGGTCAGGGATCAAATCATGCAGTTCTTCTAGGACAAGGGTGTCAAACTCGCCTGGCCTTGCAAGCCAGAAAGTGGTATGAGACTAGTCCATCACTCCCTGACGAATGGTGCAGGGAGAGCCCTGCCGATTGGACCACAGACTACCTTTCTTCCCCCCATGCTGGATGGATCCAAGACACATGGTGCCTGCTCCAGCCAGTCAAAAATGTGGTGGGAAGATGCCTGGCATCCTGAGCATTTAGCTACTGCCATGGCAAGGTCCCTCATCATGGCCAGAGATGGGGCAAAAGTCTGAGGGCCATATATTTGACACCCAGGTTCTAAGAGATTCATGGGACCAACTTAATTCACAAGCTCAGCTAGGCTACGAGTCAAAACCTTGTAAAGAGTCAAATTAAGAGTGCAGTGCATTTATTATAAACTGAATTTAACAAGCATCAGATACAAAATATTTCTATATATTCCATAAGATCATCATAGATGACAGTAAATGAAAATTTGCGCTTTTCCCTTAGGGCCTCTCTCTCCCTATTTCCAATTTATTTTCTAGCAGCATATCTATTTTTGTTTTTAAAGCTTCTGCACAAAGCCACTTGCATCAGTTCTACCGGAAAGTTATTCCAGGAACTAATATCTCCTCTATACGTCAGTTCAAATTGAGTAAAAGCAATGAAACCTCTCCTTTGTGTGGAAAGGAAACACTGGAAAACATCACTTCATTTTAGTTTAGAAGAATGTTTAATGCAACGTTTTAAAATTACCGAAGAGCTACCTTTCTTCTGAAGCACCACATAATACTGTGTAAATGTTTTACAAGCTAAGAAATTCACTCTGCAGTTGTACAGTATACCACAAGTGGCTATACATAAGGGTAGTTAGAAATCCCCTTTATATGTGGATGTGCTTGAGCAGCTACAAGAAACAATACAATCAGATATCATGTGATCTGAATCCTTGTAACCATTTTCTCATTAAGTTTAGATTATCTCTAACAGAGCTGAGGGGAAGATTTGATAAATTCTTGACAAAGTAGGCCAGATTTTATGCCTGCAGATATCACATACCTCTTTGATTTAGGTTTAGAAACAGCCATTCAGATGTTGGATTTTTGTTCCTTAAATCACAGAAGTACAGGACTCAAAAGGGACCTTTGAAGTCATAGGTAGGGAGCTACTTAATTTGCAGTTTTGCTAATTTCATGGAAACCATGATATCTAAGACTGTCTCTCAAATCCGCAAAATTAATAACAAAAACTGTAATAAAAATAAAATGCTGGTTTCCCCATGGGAGGGGAAAACATCAGCTGGCAGGGTGGCATAAAGGGTAATAGACGAGATGGCTGCTGCCCGCTCATCCCTCCTCCTGCCATGACCAGTCCACCAATCAGCACCAAAAAGTAAGGCCACACAAAGAGCAGCCAGAAATCAAGACAGCAGCCACCCCTTGTCCCTCCTCCTCCCCGGGGCCTCAGTGCCAAGGGGCAGGGCTAATGCAAAATGACCATGAATTGAGAACTTTTAAAGCCGTGATCAACCCGTGAAAATCGGTAAGTCCCCCATGATTTAGGTAGACCCCTAGTCACTGGCTGCTGCAAGTAACCAAGACACAAACCAATTTGCAAACTTATTAGATTCCCCTTTAAAAATAATTAGGATTTTTGCCCTCACTATTCCTGAAGGAAGTGTGTTCCACAACTTCACTTTCTTCTAAAGCACCCAGTCTAAATTTATTCAGGACTAGTTTATTTTCCTACTTGGGAAATACTGTCTTTTAGTTTAAAATCTTCTCCCTCCCTAGTGTCTTCACAGGGAAACATCACACCCACTCACAACCTAAAGATTTCTAGTTTTCTCTGGTGAGACAGACTGACCATTCTTCTGTTCATCCTTGCACCCCTCTTCAAGAAACGTTCCAGTTTGAAGTTACCTTCCTTGAAAATGGTTAGCCAAAATTGTACCCAGCATTCCAGATGAGGTCTCACCATTTACTTGCACAATTACATGTATACTTCCCTATCCTTTGTCCCATACATTCTAAGATTGTATGCAGCTTTGTCATTTATCACACTGGTGGCTCACAGTCATCACAAGATTAACATTCACAGCAGAAATACTTGTCAGCCCTTATGTTCACAAACTCATGCTTCATAATATCACATTTTGTTCTATTGCTATATAAAATGAAAATTTCCTACAGTGTGTATGGGGAAGTGGAACAAAAGGGAGCAAATGTGTAACTAAATGGACTATACATCTAGAAGGAATGGCAATATAGTTTCATAACAAGTTCACAACTTGGCACCCATGTAAATATCATCTCCTCTCATAAGCCTCAAACTAGGTTTTCCAGTTGACAGATGCATACACCTTTTGCTCGAGTACCTACTCCTATTCATATAAAATGCAATGGCACAATTAAATAGCAGATTAAATTTAATGCAAAGGTTTCTACAAAAGCAAAACAGAAGACCAATGGCAGAAAACAACTTTATCTTCAGATTGCTGCCCACTATACAACGGAAAACATTTCCGGTTACTATTCAATAAGAGCAGCAACACACAGAATAAACACACTCTGAACATGCAAAAGCCATAGCAATAGCAGATAGCTCTGTTGTGGGAGGTTAGATATACGAAGGAGAAACAGGTTCAAAGAGGCTTCTAGCTTTTTGTCCTGTAAAGACAGCCTCAAAAACAGATATAAACTTCTAAAGTCTAATCAGCAGGACTAACAAGAACAAGCAGCTCCTCTCCACTACCTCAACAGGATGAAGAACGGTAGCTAGCAGTGCTAGTCTGAAGTAAGGCAGAAGGTAGGGTAGCCTTCCACAAAAGGATGGAGCCTAGATACCTTTGCACATGGTCTCTTAATTTGAGATTGAGAGAAACCATATATTTAAACCAAATAATCTTACTAATCAGGCCAGAATCTCCAGAATGACCCAAGAAGAGAGGCCCAATCACAGTGAACAAGACTAGGTCAGAAGAGTGAAAGCAAATATATCTTATCCACTTTTGCACCAATACCCAAAAACACAATAGCCAGTCTTGAAAACAGATATCACCAGCCATTTGAGGTTTTTGAGATGGGTCTCCACATACTTATATGCAGTCATCTTTATTTAGATCAGGACTTACAATTACACACATCCTTCACACAAAGAGCACAAAAATAGCAATATACTTTAAAGCTAGTCTTCAGACAATTTGCTCCTCTAGGAATAAAGGCCTTTAAATGATCCTGTTACCTGATTCTCCTTTTCTGTCTTGTTCTGTTGTGCTCTGCAACATTCTGTCTTATTATACACTTCATTGCTCAGAAAAGCGTAGAGAGCTGTCATAAGCTCCTTAGTGCACAAAGGCTTCTCAGTTAGGGGTGCTTAATCACCAGCCTGTAGGCCAGCTCCAGACCCTGGCATCATGTAATTCAGCCCACAGGGCTCCCCATGAATCATAACCCAGTGTGCTAGATCAGGTGTTCAGCGCAATGCGGAGCCCAGTTCTGGGTATGTGAGGCAGCATGGAGCCCCGAAGCCCAATCCTGGTCAGGCTGGGATGGTATAGAGCCCCAGAAGCCAATCCCAGCTGGCCACATTTGAGGCCCTACACCACCCCTGCAATATGGCTCCATTGCCTTGTACCACCCCAGCCTGACTGCAGTTGGGCTCCAGGTGGAGGCAGCATGGGGCAATGGAGCCTAATCCTGACTTGCAAGAGCAGTCTCCCCCTCCCCCTCCATTCATCTGACCTGTGGAGCCAAAAATGTGAGCACAACAGGCTTAGATCAATGCACTTCTGGAGGTTGCCTTAGAGGCAATCTACTGTCTAAATTAGTGAAAAATGATACAAGTTCTAGGCCAGCAGTTTTGTGACGCTTCAGAAAAAGTATTGCCATTCCAATTCATTGCCATGTTAAAGTCCAAGAATAAAAGAGAAATACAACACTGATAGAGATCTTAAAGGGAAGCAACATGGTTTTTCCTAACTTTCTATAGAACTCTTCAGTCGACTGTTGCCTGGATCTGCATTTCTTGATTTCCTGCAATCAAAGGGTATTATGGTATCTAGTGGTAACAGTCTTACACTACTTGATTAAAGGTCTTCTGGGAGCATCAGCAAAGAATGCAGGCAGCACAGCTACATACTAGTGCCAAGTATTTCCGTTGGTCTCTGTGATTAGTGAAGTCTCAGGGAACTGGGGAAGGGAAAGGGAAGGGAGACCAAAAACAATACCACAAGCAAAGCAAACATGATTAAATTCAGAATCTGGCTTGGTTTAATGTAGGAGCCATTCATGCTTGAAGCTGCTAATAGGCCTCTGGTTGGCTCCAGCTGATTTAATTCTCTTAATGTATTGGAATTACCCATCTCCCACACACATATATCTCATTTGATTTTTGAATTATTAGTCTTTCATTATTAAGAGTTCCTGAAAGATGGAGTAGTCCAGGTCAGACTAGTTTCATAGTTAGTAGGGTCAGAAGGGACCTGAGCAGATCATCAAGTCTGACCCCCTGCCCTGGGCAGGAAAGGATGCTGGGGTCAAATGACCCCAGCTAGGCGATTGTCTAGTCACCTTTTGAAGACCCCCACAGGGTAGGAGTGAGCACCACTTCCCTTGGAAGTTTGTTCCAGATCCTAGCCACCTTGACTGTGAAGTAGTGCTTCCTGAAGTAGCTAGGATGGCAACATCAATCAGGCAAATAAAAGAAGATATTGACTACTTCCCAGTGTTTGTATGGACAGGACATGTATTTTTCCTCCCAGACTGGACACAAGACCATGAAGGCAACTGACCAGTTTCCAAGCAATTCACTTAAAAGAACACAGAACTGTTAACTGGAATCTGGAAGTATTTTGAAGATAATGACTGACAACACAGAGACACCCTAGAATAGAGGGACAGAGCATTCATACTGTTAATAAATATTGGTTTGACTGAAAATGCTGGTGAGAACTGAGATATGACCAGGATTTCCCCAACCTGAAAATAATAGGCTAGTGATGATCCTAGCTCAAGCATCTCCGTGTGATAGAAACACTGCTCACAGCTTTCCTCCAGCACTCCCTGAAAGTATCTAACCATAATGCCTCTAATCATTTACTACCAGTGTTACTCAGTGATATTCCTTTTTGAGTTGCAAGAAACCATTTAACTGGTGTTTTCTTAAGCAGAGACATGTTTTTAAGTTACAAATACTTGAGCTAAAGCTTTCACATTTTTTCACTACTTTTTAGTTTGATATGTTTACTTTTTAGTAAACACACACATCTTATGTACTAGAATTTAAGAAATTATACCTAATTTTATTGCCCTTAGGCTTTGTAAAAAATTTATTATGAGAAAACTTACCTCCTGGATCAAATCTGATCTTTTTTTTTAAAGAAAGATTCTTCACAATGTCAAATCTTTTCCTTATCCTTACCCCTCCCAAATCCTGACCATCTTCTACTGATTATTTTCCACTCATCATTTTGCACCCCACAGACATGCACTGCAGCTGAAACAATTAGACAGGACTTCCCTTTTCCTTCCAGAGCTTTTTGAGCAATGTGAATCCCTACAAAGCGATGCAAGTTTTCATTTCTCTCTAAAGTATATCTTCCTTTGGTGGTATAGGTTGCCAGCAAGGTCATCCTGCCCCCACAACCATTCTACTTCCACATAGTTTCATAGTAGGGTCTGAAAGCACCTGAGCAGATCATCAGGTCTGACCCCCTGCCATGGCAGAAAAGAGTACTGCGGTCAAATGACCCCAGCAAGATGCTCATCTAGCCTTCTCTTAAAGACCCCCAGGTTAGGAGCCAGCACCACTTCTCTTGGAAGTTGGTTCCAGATCCTAGCCGCCCTGACAGTGAAGTAACGCCTCCTGATGTCTAGTCTGAATCTACCCTCTGCCAGCTTATGACTGTTATTCCTGGTCACTCCTGGTAGTGCTCGGGGAAACAGGGACTCCCTCAATGCCTGCTGATCCCCCCTGACTAGTTTATAACAGGCCACTAGATCCCCCCTCAGCCTTCTCTTGTGGAGGCTGAACAGGTTCAGGTCCCATAGCCTCTCCTCATAGGGCCTGCCCTGCTGCCCCCTGACCATGCGAGGGGCCTCCTCTGGACCCTCTCCATGTTGTCCACATCCCTCTTGAAGTGGCGGCGCCCAGAACTGGATGCAGTACTCCAGCTGCGGCCTGACCAGTGCTGCATAGAGGGGAGAATCACCTCCTTGGACCTGCTCAAGATGCATCTGTGGATGCATGACAAGGTGCAGTTGGCCTTCCTGACTGCAACCCTACACTGCTGGCCCATGTTCATCTTGGAGTCAATGATGACCCCAAGATCCTTTTCTGTCTCTGTACTGATGAGAAGGGAGTTCCCCAGCCTGTAGGTATGCTGCTGGTTCTTCCTCCCCAGGTGCATCACCTTGCACTTGTCGGTGTTGAATCCCATCCTGTTCTCATCCGCCCACCCCTGTAACCTGTCTAGGTCTGATTGCAGCCTATTCCTTCCTTCTAGCATGCCCACGTCCCCCCACATCTTAGGGTCGTCAGCAAATTTGAACAGGGTGCTTTTTACTTGAGTAAGGAAAAGATAAAAAGGAACCAGTTACAAATTTATTTTTTAATCTAAGAAACACTACAGATTTAAATAATAATAATAATACTTGTAAAAGAATGAATTCTGCAGTATCCTTTTAAACAACAATTCATAGCCTTTTTTCTTTAAACAGGAACTTATGGAATTGAAAGGTATTTAAGAAAATGTTTCTTTTTTAATTTAGGAAATGAATAGCCCCACAATTAGGTGAAATAAAAACGAAAAGCTTCTATAGTCCAAACAAGCTTGTGAACAAAAACATATCTAGTACAAATCTTTTAATTAGGCCAGTGCGCATGGGGAAGTATTCGATTCAGATTCGGCCAATTCGGAGGACAGTGATTGGATTTGGAGATTTGGATCACTATCCTGAATCCATTCGGCCGAATCAGCTTCTGAAGATTTGGCAATTTATTTGGCAGGGGAGAGGCAGGCACAGCCAGGCGGCTGCAGGTTCTCTCATGGCAGCTGCAGGTTCTCCTATGGCTCCTTCAGCTGTACCTGAATCTCTTCAGGTGGGGGGGCCACGGGAGATGCCCCTATGGCTGCCCTGCCCAGCCCTAGCCCAGTCTCAGCATTTTTTTTTTAAAGCTCTGCAGTCACTGGCTGCAGGAGTGGCAAATGGGGCCTCTGGGCATTTGTGGCAGAGCCCCCCCACGCAGCGCAGGGCAATGGGGAGCAGCGGGGATCACCCCCACCCCCCATAATCTGGCACCCGTGCGGAAGCTACCCCATGGTGTGGGTGAAGTGAGGCTCAGCAGGGCTTTGGGCACTGTGTGGGAGCTGGGGCCGTGCGCTGCTGGGCTCCGGCTGACACGTGGACCCACCCCAAGTCCCAGGCAAATAGAGCTGGGGGCTGAGGAACTGAGCTGGGGAAATGTTCAGGTCCTTGAACTATTCCACCAGTTCCAGGTTCGATTTCCCAGCTCCCTGATCTCGCCTACCGCTTTCTAATCACTTCCCCCAGCTCTTCCCAGGGTGTGAGCCCCCAGATGATCATAAAATCATAGAAGTAGGGTCGGAAGGGACATAGTAGATATTCAAGTCCGACCCCCTGCCCTGGGCAGGAGAAAAACTGGGCTCAAATGACTCCAGCCAGGTAGGCATCAAGCCTCTTCTTAAAGACTCCCAGGGTAGGAGCCAGCACCTCTTCCCTTGGAAGTTGGTTCCAGCTCCTAGCTGCCCTAACTGTGAAGTAGTTCTTATGGATGTCTAATCTAAACCTACTCTCCAACAACTTATGGCCGTTATTCCTTG
>NW_017728918.1:100958779-100967888 GCF_001723895.1 Crocodylus porosus | reverse complement strand
CCTACTAGCGTGCTCACCTCACTCCAAATTTTGGTATCATTAGCGAATTTAAACAGGTTGCTTTTCACCCCATTGTCCAAATTGCTGATAAGGAGATTGAACAGCACAGGCCCAAGAACCGAGCCCTAGGGGACTCCGCTGCCCACTTCTTCCCAGTTCAAATATGACCCATCCACCATCACCCTCTGAGTATGACCCTTCAGCCAACCTGCAATCCATCTGACTGTGTAGGCATCAATGCTACAGTCACCTAGTTTTTTTAATGAGGATGGGGTGGGAGATGGTGTCAAAGGCCTTGCTGATGTCCAGAAAGACTACATCCACAGCGACACCTGTATCCAATGCTTTTGTGACCTGATCATAAAAGGCAATCAGGTTGGTCGGACATGACCTACCCTGGATGAAACTGTGCTGGTTGTCCTTGAGCATCATCTCTGAAGCCGGCCCATCACAGATGTGCTCCTTGATGATCTTCTCAAAGAGCTTCCCTACAATTGAGGTAAGACTGATGGGCCTATAGTTGCCCAGATGCTCCCTCCTCCCTTTTTTAAAGATGGGGACCACATTGGCTTCCTTCCAATCATCTGGCACCTGGCCCAAGCACCACGAGCACTCGTAAAGCCGTGCCAAGGGCCCTGCAATAACCCCTGCTAGCTCCCTCAACACCCTGAGGTGGAGAGCATCTGGACCCGCTGATTTGAACACGTCCAGCCCCTCCCTCCAGAAGCTCTCTAGCCCGATCCTTCCCAACCTGAGGTCTGGAGGCGTTCCCCTCGAGTCCGTCTTGCATCATGGTGGGGAAGCCCCGGTCCCTGCACAAGAAAACGGAGGTGAAGAATTGGTTAAAGAGGTCTGCTTTCTCATTTGGCACAACCACCAAATTGCCCAGAGGGTCTTGCAGGGGCCCCACGTTTCCCAGGGCTTTCTTCATCCTATATATTTGAAAAAGGACTTTTTATTATCTTTGCTCTTAGATGCTAGTCCTAACTCTATATCTGCCTTAGCTTTCCTGACAGCCCCCTACAGGCCCAAGCAGAGGAGGTATACTCTTCTTTGGAGATAGCACCCCCCCCCGGTGTATGCCACCTTTTTGGCAATCGGGCATTCCCAGACGCCCTTGGTGAGCCAGGGGGGCTTTTGGGCACTTTTGCCCTCCTTGCTTCTTGTTGGGATGGTCACCCCTTGGGCCCTGAGTATCGTCTCCTTAAGGAACGACCACTCATCTTGGGCACTGAGTTCCCCTGCCCTCGAGAACCTAGCGACTCTCCCACTAATCTCCTCAACTCACTGAAGTTGGCCCAACCTGTGGGATGTGGGATGACAACTGCAGCTCTAGGCTGCAGCTGCCAGTTGGTGATGGCAGCAGCTCTGGGCTATTTCCCCAACTGGCAACAGCAGCCTGCTGAAACCCTGAGTAGAGATCCAGGGGCTGCATCCCCTGGGAAGAGCTGAGGGAATGATCAGAGAATTGAGGAATCTAACCGGGAGCTCTGGCTGACAGATGGAGCCACCCCACTCCGGGACAGCGCGCGGTGCCCTGCCCAGCTGCGATGCACTCACACCATGGGGCAGCAGCCGTGTGGGTGCCAGGTGGGGGCGGAACAATCCCCACTGCCCCGCACTATGCAGGAGGCGCTGCCACGAGTGTCCAGAGCCCCCAATCCCCACTCCTGCAGCCAGTGAGTGCAGGGCATTTAAAACATTTTTTTTAAGCGCCAGGAAGCTGGGGCCGGGCAAGGGAGCCATGGGGGCTTCTCCTGCAGCTCCCCTGGCGGTGCCTGCCTCAGTCCTGGCAGGAGGAGCCACAGGGACTCTGCCCTGCTGTCGCTTGCCCAGCCAGTGGGGGGAAGGGCACAATGCATGCATGGCTCTCTCACAGGGCGTAGCCCCTGCTTCCAGCACTGCCACACCCGCATCAGTGCTAGGAGTAGTGGCTCTGCCCCATTCCTGCTTGCCAGCTAGCTCAGAGGGCACAGGATGTGGGCACAACATGGGACCGGGGGCTATGCCTCACTGTCACTTGCCCTCTTCTGCCTGGAGTGAGCTGAGCCCTCATCCTGCCCCAGCTTGGCAAGTGGCAACAGGGCAGAGACTCCACTCCCAGCGCTGCTATGCCCACATCCCATGCCCCCTGCCTCAGCTGGGCAGCTGTCCCAGCCCCAAAACCTCCCTCCCCCACACTCCTTCCCTTCATCCTCCCCCAATCCCAGACTTACCAGCTGGAGGAAGCTGCCAGCTACCCATTTAGTTTATGGCCAAATCTCCAAATTGGACAACTCTTTTTCTGAATCAATTCAGATGCTTCAAATAGATTTGGAGCTTTTATTTGGTCTCCCAATTCGATTTGGATTCGGAGATTTGGTCCTGAATCAAGCCAAATCTCTGAATCTAATCAGCTACCAAGGGTTCACACTTAATAGGGTGGTAAGAAGACTTCTTAAGGCAAATCCAGACTAAGCCATTTCCACTTCATGCCTAGTATTCCATAAAACATCTTAAAATACATCTTGAACCATTTAATAGAGCAAATTTACCGAGAAGAATTTGTGCTTTTTAAGCAAGTTTCTCCCCAGTTTAGTAAACCGGTAGATAAATTGGATTTAAAGAATTGCATCAATCCTTCAATTGCCTCAAGTTATTTTCACAATGTATGTACATAAACCATGGCAGTACAGCAACTACTGCCTATTCAGTATTACTCTCTATGCATTTGACTCTCAACTGCTAGCTACTATATAAGAACAGATTGCTGAATTAACCTCTATGCCTTAACAACACAAAAGTATAAAGGACTTTTCCCTAAGTATTTTTCACTAGTTGCTAGAAGTGCAAGCAAGAACAATAGGTATTGGGAGAAGACCTGGACATACTGATTTTCATACCTGGCCTTTAAACATAATTGTATCAGAAAGAGAGGTGATAAAATCATATGCAAGACAAGCTATATTATATTAAACAAGAGATTAATCAGCATAACTGAGTAGGTAAGTTATGCCCTTTTCCAACCAGTCAAAATCCTTTGAAGAAATTGTCAGAATGATTAAGAGTCACGAAAGGACACAATGAGCATATATCCTGCCCATTTTAGACACGTTTTTTCTTGAGTCTGGATAGCTTAACAGCAGGAAATAAGATATTTGTACAAGAAGAGAAGGATGAAGGGCCAGAAGGCCACAGAACAGTAAGAAGAACAGTTATTCTGGGTAGAGAAACAGAAGCACAGGGCAGAGGTGAGCATCATGCAGGCAGTGCAGGGCAGAGATGAGCACAGTCCATCTATTTCCTTTTTAACTCTTGCATTTCTCTCTCCTTGGTCAAGGAGTTTAGTTTTTTAATAACTTAATTTCTGTCCTTGAGCTAAAACCTCAGCTCTGCCTAGTAAGGCCACACATTTTTATTTATGTATTCATTGGTAGGAGGGCAGGCAGGAGAAACAAAATAAAGAGATGAGGGAAAGTTGTGAACAGCAGGAGGAAGGGAAAGCTGCAGTTTTCCTTCTCATGCTTCCCCAGTTTTGGGATTTGTTCAAAATTATCACCCATTCCAGCACAGTGCAGCAGCTGTAATGCCAGCCAATATCCACAAAGCACAACACATTCTGAACTAAAGCCAGCTGAAATGCAGGGTTTCAGGTGCACAGGCAGGTTAATTTTTCATGTACAAAAACTTCATTTTTTCTGAAAATGAGATTGCAGTCCAAACTACACCAAAAAAACAAAGCTTTTCACAATGTCCTGTGAATGGAAAGTTCTCCCATCAGTTACACAGCTGGTAAAATGCCAGCTTTGCCAAGCTGCCGTTACCAGTGAACTTCCAGTGATGTATTACCACTACTCCAGAGCTGGGGATCGTACCGTTTGTAGCAGTTGCCTCTCCCTCTGCTGCCAACCTGAGACAGACCCACCAGGAATCTAGGTGACATTCCATCAAAACCCTGCCTTGGATGTGTTACAAAACTCACTGACTTTGAGATGCTGTGAGAAGCTGACCTGGAGACACCTACGATTCAACACACATTTCAGCCCACCTCTATTTAGGATAAAATCTCTACACAAATTCTTGGGGGTGGGAAGATATGCCATCTTTGTCTTTGGTGATAACTTCACCAGGCCAGGGGAATTTACAGTTTTCCATTCAGGCTAGTTTTGAGTCTTTTTTACATACACACACATCCCTTGTGCATTCTTATAAGAAATGTTGAATCATTTCTATTGGCATTTAGCTTTGTAAAAAAATTGTTTACAAAATTTACTTTTTGACCAAGACTGTTCAACTATGACTATTCAGGACAGACTCAGCTTTAAGGCTACCAGTAGTCAGTCTTTGACATGAGTACTCAGATTTTTAAAGCAAAGCAAAAGCCTTGAAAGTATCAAAGGCATTTGCACTTAGGCATCCAAGTACTTTTAAGGATTTGGGCCCGAATTTGTAATTTTAAGCAAGACATCTGCTGCTTGTACATTCTCTGCTTGGACATGTGGTTTTATCATCGTATTTCATCTATTATCTCTCCTTTTGTGTGAAAGGACCATAGAAACAGGACACTGTGATCCCAGAGGAAAAAGTGAAACCAGCTACATAAAAACTGCAGTTAAATTTTTTAAAAAGCATTTTCACTCTGATGCCTCTTCTCCCCATCTCATTTAGTTGTAGGAATTTTAATCTTAAGTGTCAGAATACTATATAAAAACCTAGAAGAGGGTGTCACAAACCAGTTATGCTCCTTTAAAAATAAGAATGAGTACAAATAAAAAACAGATTTACAAAGAAAATCATTACTAAGTATAGGGCCAGAGTAGCATTACATTTTGTACATCAGCAAGTAAACTAACTAACAGGCAATAAAAACAGCAAGGTTCCTGCTACATGAATTTACCTGATTCACATATGCTGAAAATGACATTATGGATGTCATTATAATACTTTCAGTATTTAATTACTTATGTAAAAATACATTTTTTCTGAACTCTAAGTATCATAACATTTTAGTCAATTCAATCATTTGCTGAGAAGTAAAAACCAACGCACATTTCTCAAATTCGTCTGCAGTTTGAAACCTTCACTTCAAGTTCTTGAAATTTCTCCTTCCATGACAAACTTAACCAAGATTATTTTTGTTTTTATGAGTAGTTAAAATTCTGAAATCCTGTTCATAATCTCCCTTTATACCAAATATTCTTACTCTGCCTGTGCACTGGGGAAGTTCCTTTAAAGAAACCCCAAAACAAATATTTCCTCCGATTTACAAGCAGGCATAGAGATTAGAAAGTAAATCATTCATTCAATAAAGGTGAATGCAAGTACAGCTTCTAAACTAAACCAAGCATAATGCAGTGTTTACAAAAGTGATATGACTGCAATGCTGAACAGAGAAATCAAGCACTCTGATCACTTTTTCTCTTACTGTATACACTGCACTAAGAAATCACAGCCCGGGTAGAAGCAGTGCTAACATGCACATCTCCTAATTCAGGTCTGCTCTTGAATTAATCACATAAGATTCCAGAAAGCACAGAGTCCACTAGACCAGTTTTAGGCTATGGTCCAAGTTGTTTCAGCTCAAGGTGGATCCTCAGACAACTGCAATTTTGTCTCAACCTCAGAAGTTTGAAGCTTCTTTGCTCATATGCAGTTCTTTTAACTAAACACCAGCTGAGATATTTTCAGCTAGTCCTGTAACTAACTTTGTGAGCCTCTGCTGTTGTCTGAAAACCTAAGGCACCTCCTGCAATCAGAATTCCCATTACAGCAAATGCCACCTACCATACACACCTTAAAGGAAGTTGCCTTCGACTCAACCCATCATCCCCAGTATTACTAAGTGATGCTTAAGGATGAGCATGAAGAAGCTGAATGGGCTGCTACACAATACAAAGTCCATAAGTCTTAAAACACTATGAAGCAGGGCAAAAATGCCCTGTCATCCAGGAGCACTGGTCAGCCAACCCAAGCATCTTGAGAGTTAATCTCTGGAATAGCCCAAGAACTTTGTAGTGTCCAATGGCCCATCACAGTCTTCCATCCTTAAATGTTAATGCTTGGTAACATACCTTGTATTGGGTCAACTGGCAGAGTTGCACAGCTACTGTACCACCTGACTGTTAAAAACTGGTATAGCGGATCCAGCATCATCGTCACCCTTGGTAATCTCCAATTTAGAGACAAACAACAACATCCTGAGACAAGACTTCGACAGCAAGTCTAATGCACTGCACCAATGGCTCCTGAAGCATGGATTTTGTTTTACATTCTATTTCCAATGCTGAGAACAACAATGAGACCTATTTGTTTCATTTCATTTTGTATTATTGACAAACATACCTGTATGTACCCCTCCAGTGCCTCATTTCCACTGGCTGCAGTTATCAGGAGCTTATTACATAGAACCATGTGGATCTGTCCATCTTTTTAGACTCACTATCTGCACCTATTACCATATTATCATTAACAAAGCAAAGCATGCTAGCATGTGCTACTTAGTTCAGTCAAACCCTAAAAGTAATGTATGCTTCGACTTTACCAGCAAGCCCACAAAATAGTACAAGGAGTCTTGTCTACATTAGTGGTAGAACACACAAGTTCTAACAAATAAAATGTAACCTAGTTGAGACAAACCCCTGAGACCACTTACAGCACAGCTGTAGGCATCAATCACCATATGGATGCACGCAGCACCTAAATATATTACAGGATATGCCATATGAACTAGGAAGTCTTCTAGAGCAGAGAGGCGCAAAAACTATACCTGATTTACTGAACATTACAGCTACTTTCATCACAAATACATACAGCTAGTAAGTGAAGATTTTATCCAGAACTTTACACAGCATTCGTCTTTGGGGAAGGACACTAGTACAATTCACAGATTACATCAGTGTCTACTTTAATGGATTTGGGGAGTCACACCACTGACCAAATACCCCAAGAGAGACAAGGAAAGACTTAATGGAAGGAAGTGAGCAGTGGTTGGGAGCCATTACGTTTCCTCAGATGAGATCTCAGATGAGACCGTACATATCCAAAACAGAAACTGCCATCTTGGAAGGTCCAACGGAGATGCACAAACCATGCTGCTGAATTCACAAACGTATGTACGTTTGTGGGATACAGATCAAAGTTATGAACTTTTGCATCCCAATGCCTGTGTCCATGCAAATAATCATCTAAAAAAGAGAACCCTCAATGCAATAGTTATGCTGTTTTCCAATTTCAAAAAGTTGGAGGAAACTATGTACTATGTTATATTACAGTAAGCAGTTTAAATGATAAAAGAAACAAAAGCAAAAAAAGATAAAAATACAAAGGTGGATAGTAGCTAGGCTCAATATAAGTCAACAGCACAGCAAAGTATAAATGTTTCAGTAATATGTTATTAAAATAAACAAACAGCACAAAGCCAAAGTGTCATCTAGTTTGGAAGTAGTTTGGGAAATACTAGTGGTTTTCCACAAAGCAGGATAAAGTGCACCACAAAACTCAACCATACTTTTAGGCAATATACTTGAGGGAGGGGAAGGGGGTGCAGCATCAGGTCTGGCCTGCAATACACAATATTTGCAATATGAAATATGTAGCAAAACTGACAAATTAAAGGAAGACTGGTCTAACTTCATAATCTCCAACCTGAAAAGAAATGCTGTTCTCTCACCCAAAATTCATTACAAACACTGCTCATTAAACTACAGCAGGGGTGGCCAACCTGCCACTCAGATGATACCTTTGACCTGACCTCTGTGTGGCAAGCAGCAGACCAAGGAGGAGACGCACAGCACAGCAACACACAATGCGGTTTGTGCCTGAAAGCTTGCAGAGAACAATTTTTCCAACTATTTAGTTTTAGTTGGTCTAATAAAAGATATGCAGTCTGGACACCCTGAGGGAATCGGCTGGGTTACCCAGGGCTTAATTTGTAGCACGCCTGCCAAAAAGGCTGGGCAGCACTGAACTACAGGAAAAAGCTTCCTTAAGCTTCTCCCTTGTCTTAAGGCCCACCACCTTGTTTCTTCTCAGAGCGCCTTATGCCTCAAGCAAGCAGCCTATTCAGGGGACCTTGTAATTGCTGGCTATCACCTGGCTTCATAATCTGCGTCCCCAATACAGGTAACGCCCCAAGATTGGAAAAAGAGCTCCAAAGAACAAATTTTAGACAGGCTGATCGATACAGATCTGACAACATGTCTCATTGATGGCTATCTATTACAAGGTCGCCCAAACAGGCTGCATGCTTGAGGCTTAAGGCACTAAAACCCAGGGGCTGGCAATGTCTGTGGCAGAGTGCCAAAAACATCTGCAACCTTGACTTGTCAGATGGTGGGGCAGACAGTGGGGGAGCTGTGAAGGGCCTGATCCTTTCGGGGCAGCCCCTTCCCCACTGTCCAGCCAAAGGCATGCACACCAAATGAAATGCCGGGGCAGATTGCCTACCCCTGCCCTAACACCATACAGCGGAAAGGGAGGGAGACAGCTGAACTGGGAGCCCGTGCACACTTAGGGGCCCGGCAGCTCCTGCAACATGGGTCAAAGGCAGCAAGTCTGGAAGTGGCCCGGCAGCCAAGCAGACCACACAGATATCCGACAGCTAGCGTCGAGGTCCCGAAGGCAGAGAAG
The DNA here is from genome assembly GCF_001723895.1 of Crocodylus porosus. Lineage (NCBI taxonomy): Eukaryota > Metazoa > Chordata > Crocodylia > Crocodylidae > Crocodylus > Crocodylus porosus. The sequence continues at coordinate 100,959,281 of NW_017728918.1, read as the reverse complement.
CCCTCTTCAGCTGACTCCACCAGACCCAACCGTCCCCGCTGAGGCCCAGTCCAGCAGCCCCCAAAACCCGCCTCCGAGGAGCGCCTGTGTCCCCTGCCGGGGGCTGACCTGGGAGCCGAGGTAGCGGCTCAGGCAGTCCTGGCACACCGCCTTCTTGCAGCAGGGCAGCGGCTGCACGGGCCTCTCCCGCAGGCACACGCGGCAGTCCAGCAGCACCACGGACCCGCAGTCGGCCGCCAGCCTCGCGGGGAAGATCGGCGGCAGTATGCACAAGTCCAGCTCCGGGCCCCACGGCTCCTGCCCGGGCGCGGGCGCGGGCCCGGGCCCGGCGCCGGGGTCAGGGTCGGGGTTCGGGTCGGGGTCTGGCTCGGGGCCGGGCCGCTCGCGCTCCACCGAGTACACGGAGCAGCACCCGCGCCGCCGCTCGGGCGGGGGGGCGCTCTGCTGCTGCCCCATCCCCGCCGCTGTCCATGCAGCCGCCGCCTCCCCACCCGGCCGCCCC
>NW_017728918.1:100940645-100958679 GCF_001723895.1 Crocodylus porosus | reverse complement strand
CCGGCTCCTCCCCGTCTCCGGGGGCCGGCCTGGCTCGCGGGCCGCCCCCGCCCGGGAAGGGGTTCGGCTGCGGCCGGGGTGCTGCTGGAGGGGCGGCGCGTCCCTCGGCCTGAGGGGGCGGCTTGGGAGCCAGGTGCACCCGAGACGCTTGGCTGCCCTTTTACAGACTCGCGGGGAGCTTGCTGCTCAGCTGCCCTGTCCCAGGCTCAGCTACACCTCCGTAGACTCGATGGACGCAGCTGGCCCTTCCCAGACCCAGGGTGTCCCTGGGGTTATGAAGGGGCGGCTGAGTCTATCAGGGCAGATCTGAGTCTGGGAAGGGGCAGCCGCGGATCAAGGTGCACCTGAAATACTCAGCTGCCCCTTCCCAAACTCCAGTGGACCTTGGTGCTCAGCTGCCCCTTGCCAGGCTCAACTATGCCTTCGTAGACTCAGATGCCCCTTTGTAGGCCCGGGGGTACCCTGATGCACTCAGCTACCCCATCCCAGAAGTAGGTCCTGGGAAGTCCCGCAAACAGAGGCCTGCAAACCATGCTGCTGGATTCACAAATGGATGTACATTTAGTGGGATGCGGGTCAGACTTACAGAGCTATGAATTCCAAGCCCCCTTCCCCAAGGTGGGGGCAGCCAGGTGCCTGGATAGACTTGGCTGCCCCTTCACAGACTCAGATCCGCCTGGATAGACTCAGCTGCCCCTTCATATCCCCAAGGGCAGCTGAATGTATCAGGGTGTCCCAGGGGGAGATGATCTGCCTCGCAAGGCAGATCTGAGTCTGTGAAAGGGCAGCCGAGTCCATCAGGGCACCCGGCTGCCCCCACCTCAGAGAAGGGGACTTGAGTGTGGTTCATAACTTCAACCTGCATCCTGCAAGTCTACATACATTTGTGAATTCAGCAGCATAGTTTGCAGGACCCTCCACACTCTGAGTCTCAGCTACTGCTGAGTATATCAGGGTGGCCCTGGGGCTATAAAGGGGCAACTGAGTCTGTCAAGGCTGATCTGAGCCTATGAAGGGGCAGCTGAATTTGAAGGTGTAGGTGAATATGTGAAGGGACAGCTGGTCCTTTGAAGAGTCAGGACATCATGGTTCATCCTCCTCTGGGAAACATTTGTCACCTAGGACCTGGCCCACTTTTATTTGTCTACAGTTGAGACAGAGAAGATGAGCATGCTCATCGGGAAGCAAATGTCACTTGGTTGCAAAGCACCTTTTTCCCTTGCCTGTCACATATTTTGAATAAAAAGACCAGTGTCTGATTAAACAAAAAAATACTTCCAAAGGAAACAAACCCCAGAAAACAAGAGCAGCAGCTTTACCTTTTTGCTGCCATCAGAGTTTAAGAGTGAGCTACAACTTCAGGATCTGCATACCAAATACAAGTAGCACCATAAGATCTGAAAAAGCAGTTTTAATAACAAATGGTGGACAGGTTGATCAGTATAGGCCCAATAACGTGTCTTGTAGGTTGGAGCACTTACAAATAAAAGGATTAGAGAAACATCTGTGCATTCTGATAAGAAAGCTTGCCAAAGAGCCAGATGCTGCTGCTAGCAAACAATTTCTTAAAGGTATTTTTGACATCAAAACAGATGCAGAGCTGATCCTGGATCAGTGGAAGCATTTAACAAGAGTTACTTGTTCTTCATTTTACACTGTGTCTAGACTAGAGTTTCTGATCCATTTGTAGCTCAATAGTGTGGTATTGCCAACCTCAAACACTAAAAGAGAAGACCTATGAAAACAAACACGTAATTGGATTAAATATCACAATATGTAACCATTACATTTTGCTTTTAAAAAGTCTTGTTTTTTTAAAATCATCAGGATTTATGTTTTCAAGCATGTCTGTGAAAACTTGAGGACAAAAATAAGTGAAACCGGAGGCTTTCACATACTCAGGACTTCAGGAGCTGAAGCTTTAAGAAAGCCAGGAAAAGGGGTAGGTGAGTATCGTGAGACTTGCACTAAAATCACGCGTGTATAATACTGCCTCAACTATAACTTAGACTGTTCACAAATATTAGTTCTTCTAGAGACTGGACAGAGGCAAGCAAAGTCTGGCCCGGGGCCAACTCTGTTTTTCAAGCAGCCCCTGCCTGCATTGCTGCGGCTGGTTTCCATGGAGACCCCAGTAATGGTGGGGCTGTGACAGCACACAGCCAGGGTTTCCATGAAGACATTGGGAGGGCATATAGATGGGTGGGGAGATGCCCCGGGACTGGGATCTGGCCATGGTGGCAGTGTGGTCCATCGCTGGGGCAGCTGCAATTCGCTGCCTGCACACCCTGGGCAGGGGCCTGCAGACAGTGGATCATGGCTCTGCACCAGCTCCGGACCACGCTGCCACAGCAAGATCCCCGTCCAGTTGTGCCCCTGCCAATGCTGCTGGGGTCTGTCTCCATGGAAACTCTGGCCCTCTGCCCCACCACTGCTGGAAACCAGCTGCAGCAATGTGGGCAGGGCCTGCTGGGAGATGGAGTCTGCTATGGCTTGGATCCACCATTTCGTTCACCCCTGGCCTAGGCTGTCAAGAACAGATGTTTGTAGAGTATCTAGGTTGTAAATGTTTATGGTATTGTTAACCTTGAGGTTCTGGGTAATTACAATAGGATACAAAATCTTGATTGGAGATAATTTAGTGGTGTGTTGTGTTTCAGTATGCCTGCGGATGGAGGTCAGTTCAGTCTAGCTTTAGTGGTTTCTGTGGCTTCCCAGCCCTTCAAAATGAAGCCTTTCTGATTCACTTTGAAATGACCAAATAATTCTTATATATGCACCCCAAACACTTGAGAGCACTTTTAATGCTGCTCAGTTTCTGATGAAATGGTTGCTTTGTGTGGTTATTAACTTTGTCTTCAGTACTATAACCCTTCTGTAGTTCTTCTTCCCCTCTCATTTGGAGCTAGAATTTAAAAACCCAGTGCTACAGCTTTTTCTATGGCAGTGCCCAGTAGCAATTCTATATGAGGCTTTCATTTTGATATAGGCTTACAATAGTTCATCTACAAAATACATGGCTGATTGATGTAAAATGTTAAAGTATTAGTATTTTATCTTTTGATATTTTTATATATTTTAGTTTGGTCCATCTTCATAAATTTTAATAGGAAATAGCCAACTTCAGGATTTGGATTGGAGTTTTCTTGGGCAATCCTACTTTTTCATTGTTGACTGATAAGTGGTATTTTAAGCAGTTATCCACACAAATTGGTAGAAGACGATATCCTGGAGGGATAATTTAGGAATTTTGTAGGTTTTAGCTGAAGAGTTGTGTGCTATGCACACAAAATTTAATTCATAGGAACTTGAAGTAAATTAATCTTATTGACTGAAAGGGCAGGGCATGTGCGAACTTCTCCAGCAGATCAGATTTTTATCCAACAACAGGGTTCATTTGCAGCTGCTGGAATATTAGAGCTCATGAGATATGAGTGACAAATAAGAAATGTTAGCAGCTGTCCTTCTAGCCTTTATAGTCTATCTTTACCTTTTTTAAAATTAAATACTACAAAATAAATATTTAAAAATTAACATGCAAAGAAAATTTCCTTAGAACTGTTGCATACAGTATCCTTCAAGCACACATAAAATCAAAGAAATAGCAAGACAGGCCAATAAACAATACATTCCTTCTACTTCCCCTCCGTCAGTCATAAACCTTACCATTACCTTAGTCGCTACGGATCACAGACATGTACCACAATATCAATGGTGCCACCACTGGAATGCCAGCTTTTCATCCCCCTTTCTAGCCACTCTTCCACAGACCACTCTTTACCTAACCACCCTCTGCAAACATACTCACTCACTGTATCAAGCATTCACAACTGTCACTGGAGGGGTAAAGAGAGATTGTCTTGAAAGAGGGGGTACTCAGAAGGGTGAAAGGGGGGAACTGAATTAAGGTTGAGAGCTGTGGTCTATGGTACACGATTATGGTCAAATGAGCCTGTGGGTAGACATATGGGCTAGGGACAGAAATTACACAAACCGGTATAAGTGATTGGAAACCAGTTCAAATCTGTAATACGACAGAAGTTCAGTACACATAACCCACTTTCAAAATGGCTGAAGCCAGTTAAGGTAAAACTGCACAGGTGTAGTATCAGACTTGACTGATTTAGGTTAAAGTGGTTTGCTGAATTTCTGTCTCAGATCCTCTCCACATTCAATTTAACTCAGTCCCCTAGCATCCTAGGATGCTTTGCACCTCCACCATAGACGTGTCCTTTCAGGGTGGGTTCAGTCTACGAAGCTTAAACTAACCTGCAAAGATTGAATCGATTTAGCGTTAGACTACTTGACTGTCTGTACGTAACGTAAATATTGTTACAAAACCTGATTTACTTGATTTTGCAGATTAGTGCCACATAAGTTGTATATGTAGCAGCCCACTTCACAACAAAGCTGTCTGGGTATTCATTTTATATGGATTCATTCATGTAGACTGTATGGTAAAGTGTTGAACATCCCAGAGTTAAATAATATCAGAAGGAAATATCAATCAAAGAAAATAATGGACTTTTCTCTTTTGGTATGACCTTGCAACAGATCCAACACTAGTGTAATGCCTTTCCCATTATGCCTTTACACAGAGTCATCTTAGAACCACTTCAGAAAACAGCAGCTTTCAAAACAGGAGTAAAAAAACCCAAACCCTGCTAAAATAGGACACTCCACTACACATACTTCCTCACTCTCTCCCCAAGGGGATGAGATGAAAGAACAAACAACATGTGACAGATGTGCAGTCGCATTGCTTAAGGCACTACTGGAAAGAGCTCAGTTAGGTTCTTGTACTATGGTCTGTACCAAACTATGTAGAACAAGATAGGACAGGACAGAATAGACTACAACATATAGTTGAATATTAAATCATATATTTTTAACTGAACCATGAGCCAAGTTTGCACTCAGTATAATTCCACCGAATTAGATCTCTTAAGGGATGACCCCTTCTCTTCCCCCCCAACACACTATGTAGATTTTAAACAGTGCCTTAAAATGGTTTAAAAAAGTTAACAATACTTTTGATTTGGATATGGTACAAGATTCAGTTAGCCTGAAAAGAGAAAAAGTGTTCAGACTTGGTATATACTACAACAGGTTATCATGTTTGAACATGGTTGTACCAAACTGGATTAGATTACCTGAGAGATTGTATCTCCCTGGACTGAAGGAGGCACCAATTGAAACTCTTGCTGGTAGGGCAACCCCGTGTGGTCCTTGATTTGGAACTCACTCTTTGCTGTGATCTAACATAGTCCCTGTCAAGACCATTGAGGAGTGAAAAGGTTGAGAGAGAGAGAGAGGGAGAGGGAGATTTGAGGGCAGTGCTTTTACTTATGATCCTATTATAATATATTGAATAAGAATCAAGGGCTCTGGATGGGCAGCTGCAGTTCTATTTTAAACTTTTGAAGGAGCCAATAACATTTAGCTGACAGTTCCCATCCCATCCCATCAGTTCCCATGCCCATGCTTAGGCATTTTCAGTTGTAATCAAATTGGGCAGTTCACTAAATTTAAAAATTCTACTTCTAGAAATGCTTCTTAACTGGGTTGTTATACATGTCTGTGGCCCACTGCTAGTCTCTACCTCTTCTGCACCTGACTGCAGGGGTCCAATTTCCAAAGCTGTCATTCTGGCACCCTTTGTGAACATTAATTGTACAAAATTAATATTTGTAGATATGCTAAATTCAAATAATCTGAGTAAATAACATTCAGCCTTTATGGCACAAGTTGTTTGCCTCTCAGGAAATCAGAGAAGAATTGTTCTTTGATGTACAGCATTGGCATTGCTGCAGCAGCTCATAGGGTACCGAACTCGCTCTTTCTGAGATTCTCTTTTCAGAGTGATTTTTTGTCTTTATATTTTGTATTTTACGAAATATTTCACATTTTATTGTTAGTTGCTGTGGATACATCAGCTAGGTTTTTAGAAGGAATCACAATGGCAAATAGAGAGTGTTAGGATTAGGAAGGGAATTTAAATCAAATTGAAACATGTCATTATGCCACTGTATAAATCCACGGTATGTCCAAACCTTGAATACTGTAGGTAATTCTGATGCCCCATCTCCAGGAAGATATAGTAGAACTAGAAAAGGTATAGAGAAAGGCAACAAGGATTATCAGGAGTATGGAGTGAATTTTGTATGAGAAAAGACTAGGTTAGGACTTTTTAGCATAAAGTAAAAGATGAGAGAGGCAGGATAGAACTGCAGAGTATGAAATCATGAATGATATGGAGAAAGTAAATAAGAATATGCTTTTACTGCCTCTCCCAGCATCACAAATTGTTAGGAAGAAGGTTTTAAACAAACATAAGGAAGCTCTTTTTCACAGTGTGTAATTAACTTGTGGAACCATTTGCCACAAGATGATGTAGAGCCTGATGATTTAACAAGATTAAAAAAGAGGACTGGAGTGTGTATTAAACATTGTAGTTAGTGGGGGGAAATCTACAAATTAGGATGTCCTAGACCTCTGAATGCTAGAAGCTGTAAGGGAAGAGGGGCAGGGACAGGCCAAACTGAACAGGCCTGGTGTATATACTTTTCTCCTTAGCACCCTCTCTGCCACTGTAAGATGCCCAACACTGGGCTAGATGGACCTGTGGTCCGACCCAGTATGAAAAGTCCTATGTTCTTACTGCCAATGCATTTTAAATTATATCAAGTGTTGTTTTTTTAATGTTTTTCTGATAGGCTTTTCTGAAAAATAAATAGTTATAAGCTGTGGTTATATATCACGATGGGAGGATAACTTTTTCTACATTATTTTATACAGTAATACACACAATAAGACACACTGCATCTCTTGCTCATGGTTGATCTACTTTTGCTTTTCACTATAACTACTCTTCATCAGAGCAAATGGACTCACAGCCAAGTCACTTTGAGCATACTCTATAATACTGTCTCATATTCTCAGTGTGGCACTGATAAAGAAGAATATGCTTAATTAGTAGGCTATAAATCTTCAGAACCAGCTCTGTTTTTTCAGATGCTATTAACTGACTACCTGGTGGTTTTCTTTTTGGAAGATGTATTACTTCCTCATATGACTTGGGGCTTTCAGTTAGATAATATCTGTATTTTTCTGGGAGGGAAATTTATAAAGCCAACACTAGTGTGATGGCAAAAGTTTTCTAAGACCATCCAATGAGAACAAAACTCTTAAAAGTCATCCTATATTTATGAGTTAGGATGGGCTGGATATACTTTATGTCATTGGAGAGAAAAAAAATAAAAATAAAAAATGTCTTCAGGGAATTTAGTCATAGTTCTTCTCCATCTCATCTGACAAGAAAAATCTCATGGCATCTAAACTACAATAGGTAAAAAAAGGCACTTTAACAGTATACAGTTTTAATGATTTGCTGCTAGAATTTAATTTGTTGGATTTCTATTCTTTCCTCTCTCTCAAGGTGAAAAAGCAACTCTCTGGAGCAGTTGGGGGCGGGGGGAAGAAAGAAAAACAAAACAATTTTTTATGATAATCTCTGAATGAGTTAGGATAAATGATGGTGTGTCCAATTTAATTGCTGTAGACAATAGACTGTGCTAGTATGTCTATCTGTACCTATGAAAGCAATTGTCAGAATACAGCATTTTGGTTTGTTCCTGAAAAGATCCAAACTAGTCCCAGACGTTTGCCTAGAACCATATTATTTTGCATAGCACACACCCACAAATAAGATACAGGTATACACCTTGTTTTAGAAAACAGAATATAGAGAAAGAGATGTTTCCATTGTCATAGCTGGCTATGTGACATACACCAAGTGCTTCTGGAAACTAAAAATGCCCAGGAAATGTGGCATCCCAGGAGATGGTCTGGATGACACAACAGGAGCTTCCTGGTGTGGTAGAACGGCAAGAACATGAAGTCCCAGACTTTTGCAAGAGCAGTTGCAAGACTGTTTGTTCTTTACAGTAAACAGTTCTTTAAATAAGCTCTTGTAAATAATAAAGTATTTATTCTACACCACAAGCCTCATCAAGGTACTATAGTAGGGATCCACATCGTTTTTGGGCAGAGTGCCAAAAACGCCTGTAACCTACTTGTAATACGTTGGCATGCCAGGGGTAGATGGCAGAGGAGCTGCAAGGGGCCTGATCCTTGTTGTGGCAGCTTAGCTCTCTGGCCTCTTCCCTGCCGTCTGCCCAGAGCCATTCATGCCAAGCAAAACACTTAGCATGCATGGCACCCACGCTGGGGGTTGCCTACCCCTGTACAGACTACATGCAAAAGTTCAGTTGCCCTGAGCCAGGTCAACTGACACCTGTGAGAAGGTTAACACTGGACCCCACCTGTCTGTTTCCTAACTCAAAGAGAAGTGGACTTTAGTAGCCTTTGACTTGGTGTCCCACGAGGCTCTCAAAGTAAAACTAGGGTTCTATGGACTCAACAATTCAACTGTCAGACAGGTGGGAAACTGGATGCAGGGTCAGACCCAGAGAGTACTAGTAGATGAATCTGTGTCCACCTCGCAGAAGGTAGTTTGCAGGGTCCCCCAGGGTTCAGTACTTGGACCAGTGCTTCTCAACATCTACATCAATGATCTGGATATGGGGGTGAAAACACACTGGCAAAGTTCACTGATGACACTAAGCTTTGGGGAAGTGCGGCCATGCATTAGGTTAGGCTGACAATCCAGGGGGACCTAGACAGATTAGTTAAATGGGCAGACCAGAACCACACGCTGTTCGACACTGAGAAGTGCAAAGTGCTGTATCTGGGGAGGAAAAATCCATAATCAACTGAGAGGTTCGGTAGTGCGACACTAGCTAGCACCATATCCAAAAGGGACCTGGGGGTCATAACCGACCATAAAATGACTTAGCCATCAGTGTGATGCTACAGCTAACAGAGTAAACAATACGCTGGTGTGAATCAACCGATGCATCTCAAGCAAAACTATGGAAGTTATTCTCCCACTCTACTCTGCATTGGTAAGGCCGCAGCTGGAGTACTGCATCCAGTTCTGGGTGCCACCCTAGAGAACTGCGAGAGGAGACTGAACGCGTACCTTGCTGGGGTTATTTGACCCTGCAGTCTTTCCTACCCAGAGCAGGGGGGGCTGAACCTGATGATTTCATGAGGCCCCTTCCAGCCCTAAACTTCTGTGAATCTACCACCCACTTTCCTCAGCTGCCACTTTTACTTGAAAGACCAACAAATCTATATTTTTATCTCCTGCCCAATTTGCTCTGTCCAATTCCATCTTTGAGTCCATCTCTCGGACATCTCCCATCTCTTCAATAGCTTAAGGAAGGAAAGGAAAAACTGTACAGCTTTTAAATTGAAATTAATGGAAGTTGAGTGCCTAAGTGCTTTTTGAAAATCTTGTTAGGCACCCATCTCTATCATAGGCGTCTCCCTTGTGGGACTAATCTCATCCATTATTATGACCTTCTGGCCGAGAATGAGAGGAATTATTCAGGTAGCTGCAAGGTGCATGGTTAGTGTTATTTCAAGAGCTTTTTGATAGTTCACCATCCAAGAATCCCCACATCTGGGCCATGCCCATGACAGTAGGGCTGGGAGAGACCTTTCAAGATCATGTAGTCCAGCTCCTTGCTTGAGGCAGGATTATGCCCAACTAAACCATTCTAGCCAAGTGTCTGTTCAACCTGCTCTTAAAAAAAGTTTCAGGGATGGAGATTCCACAGCATTTCTAGAGAGCCTACTCCACTCCTTATAGTCAGAAAGTTCCTCCTAATCTCCAACCAAAATTTCCCCTGCTGCAGCTTCAGGCCTTTATCCCTAGTTCTGTTCCATATGGCCATAGAGAAGAGTCTCTCTCTATTCTCTCTATAATTTCTCCTTCTGGTATCACATCTACCTCCTCCTTTCAGTCTTCTCTTCTGCAGACTAAATGACCCTAGTTCTTTCAGCCTTTCCTCATAAGTCAGTCTTCTCAGGCCTCTAATAATTTTTGTTGCTCTCTGCTGGACTCTTTCCAATCTGTCCACATCCTTCTTGAAATGTGGGGCCAAAAATTGGATGCAGTATTCTAGATGAGGCCTCACCAGTACCAAGTAGAGCAGCATAACTTCCCTTGATTTGCAAGAGACACTTATTTTAATACAAACTGGTATGCTGCTGGCTTCTTTTTGCAAAAAAAGCCCCACACTGCTGGCTTATATTAAGCTAATGGCTTACTGTAACCCCCTGGTCCTTCTCTGCAGCACTGCAGCCTATCCACTCATTCCCCAGTCTGCATTTGTGCATGCAATCATTCCATCCCAAGTGCAGGACTTTGCACTTGTCCTTGCTGAATCTTATCTGATTGATTGCAGACCATTTCTAGAATGGTTTGGAATGGTTAACCAGGTCATTCTGGATCCTAGGTATGCCCTCCAAAGTGTCTGCAACTCAGTTCACAAATTTGTTAAGTTCACACTCAATCCTATCATCCAAGTAATTAATGAAACATTAAGCAGTACCATACCCAAGACAGACCTCTGGCAAACCTCGTTTGGCAACTTCTTCCAACTAGGCATTAAGCCCCTGATGAGGATGATCATGATGATAATGATCAGTTGTGTACACCAGCTTTGTGTCCATCTTCCAGTATTTTAATCTAGTATGTATTTCTTTAGCTTCTTGATGAGAATGGCATGGGAGACAGTGTCAAAAGCTCTGCTAAAGTCAAGGTATATCCCATCCATTGCTGTCCCTCACCTCTGCAGAGCCTGTCACCATATCATAAAAGAAAGTCAGGTTGATCATACGTGACTTGTTCTTGTTAATTTTATGCTGGATGTTCCTCATCACCTTGTTCTCTTCTAGGTGCTTCACAATGTATTTCCTGATGGCCTGTCCCATGATCTTTGCAGATAAGAATGTCAGACTGACTGGCTTGTAGGTCTCCAAATCCTCCTTCCCTTTTTAAAGATGGGCACTATATTTGCCTTTTTCCAATCATCTGGGAATCTCACTTGTCTTCCTTGAGTTCAAGGAGAGGAGTCAATGACTCAGAAGTTACCTCAACTATTCCTTCAGTATCCTTAGGATGCATCCCATCTGTCCCTGCCAACCTGCAAGCATTTGGCATCTCTAAGTAATCCTTAACCTGTTCTTCCTCTACTCTAAGCTGTTTGTCTCCTTTCCTCTCTTTGCTGGCAACTATGCTTGTCATCTGATATCTGACCCTATTTGTGAAGAATGACATAAAAAAGGCTCTAAATACTTCAGTCTTTTCTGCATCATCCATAGCTAGATTGCCTTCTACATTCTATTAAAGATGTATGGTGTCTTTGGTCTTCCTTTTACTTCTAACATGCTTGTAGAATCCCTGTTCACTGAGATGCAACTGGCAATGAACTTGAAAGGCAAAGTGTGCTTTGGCCTTCCTGTTTTTATCCCTGCATGCTCATGCAACATTTTTATACTCTTCCCTAGTAATATGACCAAGTTTTCACTTTTTATAGGACTCCTTTATGAGTTTCAATTCTTGATGAGATTTCTGTCTAGACAGGCTGGTCTCCTGTTATGATTCCCATTATTTCATCACATCAGGATAGCTTGCTCCTGCCCCCTTAATACGTTTTTCTTAAAGTACATCCAGCTCTCCTGGACCTCTTTTTCTGTCAGACTTGCCTCTTGAAGGATCCTTTCCACCAGTTCTATGAATTTGTTGAAATCTGCTTTTCTGAAACTCAGTGCTTCATTCTGCTGCTCTCCTTCCTTCTTCCTCTTAGGATCTTAAACTCTATCATTTCAGGGTCACTGTCAGACATGTTATCTTCCACCTTCACATTCTCAACCAATTATTCCTTTTTCGTTGAGATTATTTCTGACTAAACCATTCTGCTCAGGTGTGTCCAACATGCTCTAAAAAGAGGGCTTCCTCTCTACCACTTGTATCAAAAAAGTTATCCTCAGTACACTCCAGGAATTTGCTGGACTGCTTGTACACTACTGTTTCCCTGTCAGCAGGTATCCCAATAATTACCCCCCCCCCGCGAAAAGCAGGTCCTGCAATTTGGAATTTTCCTTTAGTTCATTAAAAAAGGCCCCATCCAGTACTTCCTCCTGGTTTGGTGGTACATAGAAGACACTGACCATAACAACCTCTGTTCTGCCATCCCCTCTGACCTCTACCCAGAGGCTTTTAATAGGCCTACCTTCCACTCTGTACATGTTTCAAAGTGCAGTACATCTCCTTTCATATATAGGGCAACACCACCTCCTTTTCCCCTTTTTCTGACCTTCCTGAACAGATTATACCCATCGATGCCAGTACTTCAGTCACATTCTTGGTATTTTTCTTGGATTTTGAAGTAATAATCCATTGACAATATCATTTACAGAACTATGAGTTTCAAACCCTACCTCTATTTCTAGATTCTCCCAAAGATGGAAACCCATTATTTTGGTATCAATTGCTATCAATACACCCCGGAAGTGATTTTTAAAATGGCACCTCTCAATAGAATAACCTGACAAATAAATTATGAAGGAAAAATACTTTATTGGGTGATTTAAAAATAAAATTAACTGCTCACAATAACACCAAATGGAATGCTTGCTAAAGTAAAGCTAAGTTACATTTTCAAAATTCAGTGTAGTTCTTTGATGTGCAAATACTGATTGCTATGTTTTTATTCTTGGCTTGAGCTCTAAAAAGCAGCTATTTGTTAAAACAATTGTTGGCCCATATTACAGGATTATCAAATTATACTTTATCATTTGGTGCCAGAGGGTTTTCACAATGTTAGTAATTTAGAAGGATTCCAGAATATAATTAAATTAAGTCATTAACCTAATTAGACTGTAGGGCTACATAGCTCTCAAATGAGCTATTTAATTATGGTTCTATGCTTCTTTATAGCAGAATTTCAGAGTAAGCATAAAATTTTTTTTTAAATCATGTCTATAACAACTAACCTGCTGTTATTAGCAGGATCTCATTTTACCTTATGTTTGAACTCCTGAGAGTTACTACTTTTGAGAAGGGCCACTATGCTTATAAAATATAACAAGGAAAAGCACTGTGGCCTCATAAATATGACAAATGAATAGGAGTTAGGAACATTGGTTTTTAATCTCAATTCTGTGACTGACCAGCTGTGTGACCTTGTGCAAGTTATGCTGTGTTTTTCCTTCTTTTCCACACTCACTCGTCTTGTCTTTTTAAAATGCAATTTGTTTGTGTCAAGGATTGCACATACACATATTAAGAGAAAACATTTATCCCAGTGAGGCTCTCAGAATTGGTCTCCAAGTACTACTGCAACATACATAATAATCATCTCGAGTCCTAATACTGTTACTGTCTGTGAGATGGTATACAAGTAACCATGGCTAGGCTGAGCAAGAGACATATACACATATACATACACATTGCATTTCTTTCTCTCTACCTTTACCTTGTTCATTTAACTAGAGCACAGTAGAGTCTGGTAAAACTCACTATTGGGCCCTAACCAGTCTTCGTGGGTGAGAGCCATTAGTGCAGATGCAGTGCAGGCAAAGTGCATGAACTCTGGGTTACATACCCAAAAAGCATGAGAACTGACTCATCATGTATATCCCACCTTTGCCTTGGGAAACTTAACATTTTCACTTGTCTGGATTTCCAAATATAGTGAAACCTGGTCATTAGAAAATTTAGTGGTCCCAGCATGTTTTATGGGGAATTATTTATATTTGGTCAGTATAAATTTGAAACCAATGCATGACCAAAAAGGAAGTTTGAGGCCCATTTGTAGAATCACTCTATACTACAGAAAGTGATTATATATTTTGTGAGAATAGGATTGGAGAATATGTAAAAATGTTGAAATTAAAAAAGGGAGACTGTGCATATGCGTATTTATTAAACAGATTAGTGGTGTGTCTGGGATTTGAATATCGGACCACTAGAATTCCTTTTGCTATTTGCACACTGTGTCTTCCCTAAAACTAGTTCATAGTGCAGTAGCACACAGCAGGCTATTCAGTAGACTACATCCCTGGCATGATAAAAGACAGGAAAACAAACACACCGAGACTAAAGCAAGAGATTGAGGTCATATCACTGATGAAGCAGACACGTCAAATACTACACAGTTGACAGGTAAGTTCTAAGTGTGAGAAGACACAGGTTTTCAAGACTTTAAAGAATAAAGACAAGCTTAGGGATGAGCGGTTGCAAAGTGAATATCATACAAAATCAAAATGTAAATCTTGGACCACACACACAACTAATTTGAATGCAGTTGTTTATGAATAGTTGTAAGTGCCTGTGCAAGAAATCTGTCTGTATCAGGGACAATTCTTCAAAGTCAAGGAGAACTGATCGGTGAGAAACTTGGAAAGCAAAAAGTTTAAAGCATCAAATAGACGGTTGAAGAGTTTGAGGCTGATGTAACAGTTTTCAACCAAGTGTACATCAGGGTCAACAATGTTAACAAAGAATTGGTGAGTGAATAGTTAGATTGTGTTAAACTGTTGATCAAAGGTTACAAGGGTAGCAAATTGTGATGAGATAGGATTTTTTTAGAGCATTGCCTAAAAGAATGTGAACTTTGAGAACTGTAAAGCACATAAAGGAAAAAAGCAAATTAAAAAAAAAAAAGTGACTTTATTGATGTGTGGTTTTGCAAATTGAAAACTGGAGAAACCTCTAGTAATAGGGAAATTTCTAAACCCATGATGTTTCAAAAACATTAAGGAGGAGGATTTGCCTGTAAATTGGATGATGTTTAATTCAATGGAAAATTGGTTTCAAGTTTTCAACAAAAAAATTTAAAAAAAAAGAAAAACAAAAACTGCCTTTCCTTTGATTAACATTGCATGCCACCCTGCCCTAGAACCTTCAAATATAAAGTTAATTTGCTTCATTTTCAAAACAGCTAATGTAACAATCCATGGACGAAGGTGTTATCAAATGTCTAAAACAGGGGTAGGCAACGTTTTTTGGCCAAAGTGTTGAAAAAACCACAATGTGTACCTTGGAAGGTGCCGGAGTCCCAGCATTCCAGAAAAGCAAAGTTGGGAGTGGGGGGTGTACATGGCAGGACACACTGCATATAAGTATATTTAATAGGCATAAGTGTTGCCTTTGTTGTTATGTGTTCCTTTTTTATTAAGCATGTTGCAATGAGAGAGAAAGAAAAGACAAATAAGAAAACGAGGAGAGAGAGATTTAGAAAACACATGGCACATGCACACGCACACAGAGAACCATGTGCACAAACGCGGAGAACCAGAACACACCCACAACAGACACATGCACACACACATCCAGAACCAGATGTGTGTGCACAGAGGACCAGACAGAGGCAGACAGACACACAGAAGCAGATGTGTGGGCATATGCAGCTGGGCTCCTGGGCAACTGGACAAAGTCTGCTCCAACACATACATGCACCTGCTGGTATGGAGTTAATGCTGGAGCCTGGAGCGGATGTTTGCAGCCTCCCGGGTGCAGCCAGCCCAGGCTCTGGGTAGCTGCTGCCAGCTATGGCAAGGTTTGCAGCCACCCAGCCACCTGCTGGGAGCAGCCAGGCTTTGTGGCTGGCAGCAGCTGCCTAGAGCCTAGGCCAGCGGTGGCATGCCGAGTAAGATGGCCTCACATGCCATGCTCAGCACATGTGCTGGTGGTTGCTGACCCTTGTTCTAAAGGGTCATTAGCAAGGATCCTGGTTTCTTCTTCTGCTGCTCCAAAAAAGTACCCAAAAATCCACATTTTTTGTGATTAAAATGAAACACTTATTTATATATAAAATAAGTATAAGTAAGATATATATGTGGGGTTTCATTTTAATCACAGAAAAATGTGGATTAATCTAAAAATAGGGGATTTCTTTTTTTTTTAAATCAGAGAAAAAGCAGGATCCCTGGTCATTAAAGAAAGCTAGAATTGCAATCATTAGTGGCACATTTGACATCTTATAAAAATGTCACTGAACTGATTAAAAAGATTTCAGTGCTGGTTACCATCTGCTGTATTTGCATTGCTACAAAACAACTTAGACTAGATAGCATCACAAAGTGTTTCTGTAAGGCTTGGATTTCTTTTGAAGGAGTGGAGAGTGATGTGGAAGAGTATTCCTTAGATGTGCCAGTTTGGTGACTGTAACAGGGGACCCAGACTCAGTTACTTCGGTGTAAGGGTAGGGGAAAAGGAGGAATTGTGGCAGGGAACCAGGAAGCTCCTGCCCCTATAAGATGTAGAAGACTTATTTGGCTGTGTCCGGCTATGGCTGTAGGAGAGTAGGCTGGCTTCTGATTGACAGTGAAAACCCTGTACAGAGCTGGGAAAGGCAGGTAACAGACAGATTTCTTGCAAAGGGGAGTGTGTGGCTTCTAGGCATATAAGCCTAGGGCCCAAGCTGGAGCAGTCAGTCTGACCCTTGATGCTGAATAGTGAGGAGCTGTTGAGGAAGATGCTTGTGGCAGCTGACACTAGCAGGCACCTGAGCTGTTTCCTGGAGCTTCCCAGAGGGAACTAAAGGGAGCTGGTGGCCCTGTAGGGAGGCCATGACCCATTGCTGGGTAGATTCTTTTGCTGTGGAGCAGGGACTTCTGTTTATGTGGTGAGTTAGGCTTTAGATCAGGAGAGTGCACTGTGGCTACAGGGGAAGTCTGGAGGCCACAGAGGAGTGCCTGGTAGGGCATTCAGATTAAGGCAACCTAGCCAGAGTCAAGGAAGAGAGGGCTAAGGGCTGGAGGGCAAGCAACCTGGCTTGGGGTCAAGGACTAGAGAGCTGAGAACTGGAGAAGCAAGTAGCTCAGCCAAGCTAAGGGACCAGAGAGTTGAGGGCAGAGACAGTTAAGGCAGCCCAGCCCCGGGCACCCTGAGGGTGTAGGGCTAGTCCAGAAGCAAGAGATGCAGAGGCTGGTACCCAGAAGTGAGAGATGCAAAGAACTGATAGGGATGAGACAGAGAGCTGGGCCTGAATCAGTGGGCCACAGCTGGAGATCTGCAGATGGAGGAAGCCAAGAGTGCTGAGGTCTCTACACGGGACAGGACAGTATATAGAATAACTTCGATGAGGCATAGCTATGGTTGTAGGGGTTGAAGGAGGCCAAAAATTTAGCCCTTGAGACTCATTGGGCACAGCAGAGAAAGAGAAAGAACCGTGATAAGGAGAGAACACCTCAGCTCACCAACCTCCGAGGGCAGCCTCCCTTTATCAAATTTTATATGATGTGGCAGATGAGGAACCAGGGTGGGACCTTGGAGGGGGTGAAGGCAAGAGCCAGGCTGGATAGAGGCTAGTGCTAGAGGGTATTACAGCAACCCCTGGCACCCCCGCTGTTACAATGACTTTAAAGATCTTATGGGTCAAATAGACATGCAAAACACTTACCCTGCAGAATAGAGACTGATAAGACAACTGATTAATTTGAGGGTTAGCAATAAGTCAGCAGAAGATGGAGAAGTTGGTATAGTCTAGGAAATACAGTAGATGAAAAAGATAAGATAAAGGACTTTCCTGAAGCTCTACAACAGGG
Organism: Crocodylus porosus; assembly: GCF_001723895.1. NCBI lineage: Eukaryota > Metazoa > Chordata > Crocodylia > Crocodylidae > Crocodylus > Crocodylus porosus. Next base: position 100,941,213 of record NW_017728918.1, on the reverse strand, counting down.
GTGTCCAACCTTTTTGGAATGTGGGGCCAGATCATGAACTTTTTATCACCCAGTGGGCTGGCAGGAGCAGGCGCTCATGCAACCTGTCCAATCCAGCCGCAGCCTGGAGGCGCAGGGGTCGAGGGGTGCCACCTGACCCTACCTTGTCCTCCCTGCCACCTGGACGGCCTCAAGGATGCTCCCACACCTGCGCACCTGGGCTCAGCAGCCAGGGGGACATGTGGGGACTCTACGGGGGGGCGGGATGTGCAGGGCAGCCCGAGTCCAGGCAGCAGGGGTCCTTCCCTCCCCAGGGCCCGCAACTCACCACTCCCAGCACAAGGTCTGCAGGTGCAGGGGGATGCGGGGAGGCGGGAGCAGTGCTGGCTTCCTGCCCCAACAGCCATAGCAGCAGCAGCATCTCCCACGGGCCTGCTCGTAGCATCCCTCTGCGCTGGCATCTGTGCCCCCTGTGCCTGCCTGCCCACCGTACTGCAACCTGCTCAAGCCCACGCAGCCGGCAGGGACTGGTGCAGGGAGGGCCAGCATGCAAATGGGGAAGGGAGGGGCAGGGCTAGGAACAGAAACC
>NW_017728918.1:100909229-100940634 GCF_001723895.1 Crocodylus porosus | reverse complement strand
ACCACTTGTATCAAAAAAGTTATCCTCAGTACACTCCAGGAATTTGCTGGACTGCTTGTACACTACTGTTTCCCTGTCAGCAGGTATCCCAATAACTCCCCCCCCCCCGCGAAAAGCAGGTCCTGCAATTTGGAATTTTCCTTTAGTTCATTAAAAAAGGCCCCATCCAGTACTTCCTCCTGGTTTGGTGGTACATAGAAGACACTGACCATAACAACCTCTGTTCTGCCATCCCCTCTGACCTCTACCCAGAGGCTTTTAATAGGCCTACCTTCCACTCTGTACATGTTTCAAAGTGCAGTACATCTCCTTTCATATATAGGGCAACACCACCTCCTTTTCCCCTTTTTCTGACCTTCCTGAACAGATTATACCCATCGATGCCAGTACTTCAGTCACATTCTTGGTATTTTTCTTGGATTTTGAAGTAATAATCCATTGACAATATCATTTACAGAACTATGAGTTTCAAACCCTACCTCTATTTCTAGATTCTCCCAAAGATGGAAACCCATTATTTTGGTATCAATTGCTATCAATACACCCCGGAAGTGATTTTTAAAATGGCACCTCTCAATAGAATAACCTGACAAATAAATTATGAAGGAAAAATACTTTATTGGGTGATTTAAAAATAAAATTAACTGCTCACAATAACACCAAATGGAATGCTTGCTAAAGTAAAGCTAAGTTACATTTTCAAAATTCAGTGTAGTTCTTTGATGTGCAAATACTGATTGCTATGTTTTTATTCTTGGCTTGAGCTCTAAAAAGCAGCTATTTGTTAAAACAATTGTTGGCCCATATTACAGGATTATCAAATTATACTTTATCATTTGGTGCCAGAGGGTTTTCACAATGTTAGTAATTTAGAAGGATTCCAGAATATAATTAAATTAAGTCATTAACCTAATTAGACTGTAGGGCTACATAGCTCTCAAATGAGCTATTTAATTATGGTTCTATGCTTCTTTATAGCAGAATTTCAGAGTAAGCATAAAATTTTTTTTTAAATCATGTCTATAACAACTAACCTGCTGTTATTAGCAGGATCTCATTTTACCTTATGTTTGAACTCCTGAGAGTTACTACTTTTGAGAAGGGCCACTATGCTTATAAAATATAACAAGGAAAAGCACTGTGGCCTCATAAATATGACAAATGAATAGGAGTTAGGAACATTGGTTTTTAATCTCAATTCTGTGACTGACCAGCTGTGTGACCTTGTGCAAGTTATGCTGTGTTTTTCCTTCTTTTCCACACTCACTCGTCTTGTCTTTTTAAAATGCAATTTGTTTGTGTCAAGGATTGCACATACACATATTAAGAGAAAACATTTATCCCAGTGAGGCTCTCAGAATTGGTCTCCAAGTACTACTGCAACATACATAATAATCATCTCGAGTCCTAATACTGTTACTGTCTGTGAGATGGTATACAAGTAACCATGGCTAGGCTGAGCAAGAGACATATACACATATACATACACATTGCATTTCTTTCTCTCTACCTTTACCTTGTTCATTTAACTAGAGCACAGTAGAGTCTGGTAAAACTCACTATTGGGCCCTAACCAGTCTTCGTGGGTGAGAGCCATTAGTGCAGATGCAGTGCAGGCAAAGTGCATGAACTCTGGGTTACATACCCAAAAAGCATGAGAACTGACTCATCATGTATATCCCACCTTTGCCTTGGGAAACTTAACATTTTCACTTGTCTGGATTTCCAAATATAGTGAAACCTGGTCATTAGAAAATTTAGTGGTCCCAGCATGTTTTATGGGGAATTATTTATATTTGGTCAGTATAAATTTGAAACCAATGCATGACCAAAAAGGAAGTTTGAGGCCCATTTGTAGAATCACTCTATACTACAGAAAGTGATTATATATTTTGTGAGAATAGGATTGGAGAATATGTAAAAATGTTGAAATTAAAAAAGGGAGACTGTGCATATGCGTATTTATTAAACAGATTAGTGGTGTGTCTGGGATTTGAATATCGGACCACTAGAATTCCTTTTGCTATTTGCACACTGTGTCTTCCCTAAAACTAGTTCATAGTGCAGTAGCACACAGCAGGCTATTCAGTAGACTACATCCCTGGCATGATAAAAGACAGGAAAACAAACACACCGAGACTAAAGCAAGAGATTGAGGTCATATCACTGATGAAGCAGACACGTCAAATACTACACAGTTGACAGGTAAGTTCTAAGTGTGAGAAGACACAGGTTTTCAAGACTTTAAAGAATAAAGACAAGCTTAGGGATGAGCGGTTGCAAAGTGAATATCATACAAAATCAAAATGTAAATCTTGGACCACACACACAACTAATTTGAATGCAGTTGTTTATGAATAGTTGTAAGTGCCTGTGCAAGAAATCTGTCTGTATCAGGGACAATTCTTCAAAGTCAAGGAGAACTGATCGGTGAGAAACTTGGAAAGCAAAAAGTTTAAAGCATCAAATAGACGGTTGAAGAGTTTGAGGCTGATGTAACAGTTTTCAACCAAGTGTACATCAGGGTCAACAATGTTAACAAAGAATTGGTGAGTGAATAGTTAGATTGTGTTAAACTGTTGATCAAAGGTTACAAGGGTAGCAAATTGTGATGAGATAGGATTTTTTTAGAGCATTGCCTAAAAGAATGTGAACTTTGAGAACTGTAAAGCACATAAAGGAAAAAAGCAAATTAAAAAAAAAAAAGTGACTTTATTGATGTGTGGTTTTGCAAATTGAAAACTGGAGAAACCTCTAGTAATAGGGAAATTTCTAAACCCATGATGTTTCAAAAACATTAAGGAGGAGGATTTGCCTGTAAATTGGATGATGTTTAATTCAATGGAAAATTGGTTTCAAGTTTTCAACAAAAAAATTTAAAAAAAAAGAAAAACAAAAACTGCCTTTCCTTTGATTAACATTGCATGCCACCCTGCCCTAGAACCTTCAAATATAAAGTTAATTTGCTTCATTTTCAAAACAGCTAATGTAACAATCCATGGACGAAGGTGTTATCAAATGTCTAAAACAGGGGTAGGCAACGTTTTTTGGCCAAAGTGTTGAAAAAACCACAATGTGTACCTTGGAAGGTGCCGGAGTCCCAGCATTCCAGAAAAGCAAAGTTGGGAGTGGGGGGTGTACATGGCAGGACACACTGCATATAAGTATATTTAATAGGCATAAGTGTTGCCTTTGTTGTTATGTGTTCCTTTTTTATTAAGCATGTTGCAATGAGAGAGAAAGAAAAGACAAATAAGAAAACGAGGAGAGAGAGATTTAGAAAACACATGGCACATGCACACGCACACAGAGAACCATGTGCACAAACGCGGAGAACCAGAACACACCCACAACAGACACATGCACACACACATCCAGAACCAGATGTGTGTGCACAGAGGACCAGACAGAGGCAGACAGACACACAGAAGCAGATGTGTGGGCATATGCAGCTGGGCTCCTGGGCAACTGGACAAAGTCTGCTCCAACACATACATGCACCTGCTGGTATGGAGTTAATGCTGGAGCCTGGAGCGGATGTTTGCAGCCTCCCGGGTGCAGCCAGCCCAGGCTCTGGGTAGCTGCTGCCAGCTATGGCAAGGTTTGCAGCCACCCAGCCACCTGCTGGGAGCAGCCAGGCTTTGTGGCTGGCAGCAGCTGCCTAGAGCCTAGGCCAGCGGTGGCATGCCGAGTAAGATGGCCTCACATGCCATGCTCAGCACATGTGCTGGTGGTTGCTGACCCTTGTTCTAAAGGGTCATTAGCAAGGATCCTGGTTTCTTCTTCTGCTGCTCCAAAAAAGTACCCAAAAATCCACATTTTTTGTGATTAAAATGAAACACTTATTTATATATAAAATAAGTATAAGTAAGATATATATGTGGGGTTTCATTTTAATCACAGAAAAATGTGGATTAATCTAAAAATAGGGGATTTCTTTTTTTTTTAAATCAGAGAAAAAGCAGGATCCCTGGTCATTAAAGAAAGCTAGAATTGCAATCATTAGTGGCACATTTGACATCTTATAAAAATGTCACTGAACTGATTAAAAAGATTTCAGTGCTGGTTACCATCTGCTGTATTTGCATTGCTACAAAACAACTTAGACTAGATAGCATCACAAAGTGTTTCTGTAAGGCTTGGATTTCTTTTGAAGGAGTGGAGAGTGATGTGGAAGAGTATTCCTTAGATGTGCCAGTTTGGTGACTGTAACAGGGGACCCAGACTCAGTTACTTCGGTGTAAGGGTAGGGGAAAAGGAGGAATTGTGGCAGGGAACCAGGAAGCTCCTGCCCCTATAAGATGTAGAAGACTTATTTGGCTGTGTCCGGCTATGGCTGTAGGAGAGTAGGCTGGCTTCTGATTGACAGTGAAAACCCTGTACAGAGCTGGGAAAGGCAGGTAACAGACAGATTTCTTGCAAAGGGGAGTGTGTGGCTTCTAGGCATATAAGCCTAGGGCCCAAGCTGGAGCAGTCAGTCTGACCCTTGATGCTGAATAGTGAGGAGCTGTTGAGGAAGATGCTTGTGGCAGCTGACACTAGCAGGCACCTGAGCTGTTTCCTGGAGCTTCCCAGAGGGAACTAAAGGGAGCTGGTGGCCCTGTAGGGAGGCCATGACCCATTGCTGGGTAGATTCTTTTGCTGTGGAGCAGGGACTTCTGTTTATGTGGTGAGTTAGGCTTTAGATCAGGAGAGTGCACTGTGGCTACAGGGGAAGTCTGGAGGCCACAGAGGAGTGCCTGGTAGGGCATTCAGATTAAGGCAACCTAGCCAGAGTCAAGGAAGAGAGGGCTAAGGGCTGGAGGGCAAGCAACCTGGCTTGGGGTCAAGGACTAGAGAGCTGAGAACTGGAGAAGCAAGTAGCTCAGCCAAGCTAAGGGACCAGAGAGTTGAGGGCAGAGACAGTTAAGGCAGCCCAGCCCCGGGCACCCTGAGGGTGTAGGGCTAGTCCAGAAGCAAGAGATGCAGAGGCTGGTACCCAGAAGTGAGAGATGCAAAGAACTGATAGGGATGAGACAGAGAGCTGGGCCTGAATCAGTGGGCCACAGCTGGAGATCTGCAGATGGAGGAAGCCAAGAGTGCTGAGGTCTCTACACGGGACAGGACAGTATATAGAATAACTTCGATGAGGCATAGCTATGGTTGTAGGGGTTGAAGGAGGCCAAAAATTTAGCCCTTGAGACTCATTGGGCACAGCAGAGAAAGAGAAAGAACCGTGATAAGGAGAGAACACCTCAGCTCACCAACCTCCGAGGGCAGCCTCCCTTTATCAAATTTTATATGATGTGGCAGATGAGGAACCAGGGTGGGACCTTGGAGGGGGTGAAGGCAAGAGCCAGGCTGGATAGAGGCTAGTGCTAGAGGGTATTACAGCAACCCCTGGCACCCCCGCTGTTACAATGACTTTAAAGATCTTATGGGTCAAATAGACATGCAAAACACTTACCCTGCAGAATAGAGACTGATAAGACAACTGATTAATTTGAGGGTTAGCAATAAGTCAGCAGAAGATGGAGAAGTTGGTATAGTCTAGGAAATACAGTAGATGAAAAAGATAAGATAAAGGACTTTCCTGAAGCTCTACAACAGGGGTGTCCAACCTTTTTGGAATGTGGGGCCAGATCATGAACTTTTTATCACCCAGTGGGCTGGCAGGAGCAGGCGCTCATGCAACCTGTCCAATCCAGCCGCAGCCTGGAGGCGCAGGGGTCGAGGGGTGCCACCTGACCCTACCTTGTCCTCCCTGCCACCTGGACGGCCTCAAGGATGCTCCCACACCTGCGCACCTGGGCTCAGCAGCCAGGGGGACATGTGGGGACTCTACGGGGGGGCGGGATGTGCAGGGCAGCCCGAGTCCAGGCAGCAGGGGTCCTTCCCTCCCCAGGGCCCGCAACTCACCACTCCCAGCACAAGGTCTGCAGGTGCAGGGGGATGCGGGGAGGCGGGAGCAGTGCTGGCTTCCTGCCCCAACAGCCATAGCAGCAGCAGCATCTCCCACGGGCCTGCTCGTAGCATCCCTCTGCGCTGGCATCTGTGCCCCCTGTGCCTGCCTGCCCACCGTACTGCAACCTGCTCAAGCCCACGCAGCCGGCAGGGACTGGTGCAGGGAGGGCCAGCATGCAAATGGGGAAGGGAGGGGCAGGGCTAGGAACAGAAACCCTGCAATGTGGGAGAGGGGAGGAGCTGGCATGCAAGTGAGGAAGGGAAGGGTGGGGTGAGGAAGGGATACCGTGAAATGAGGGGGGAGGGGAGCAGCCGCACCGTGTCAGCAGCATCAAGCTGACGCAGTGCATGTGGGAAGCTTGTCCCTTCCTCAGCCCTTCAGCAGCCATTAGCCGTCGCAGCACCGTGGGCCACAGAAAATGGCTTGGCAGGCCGCATGGTGGCCCACGTGCTGTATGTTGGACACACCTGCTCTACAAAATACTTCTGCTTCAGAAGACTTCACTCGTCACGTTACTGGACCTCATGAGGAATATGTTAACTGAAGTGCATGCCTTTGCGGGAAAAGAGTTGCTGCCTTGAAATGTTTCTAGCAAAACACCTTGCCTAAATTATGGAAGTAAACAAAAATACATATGTAACACAACAGTACAACAGTACTGTATGCAGTTATTTCATTATTTTTTGTATTGTATGAGTTGTTTTTTTTCTATGCACTTTTAAGATTAATTTTATTACATTTGTTGTAAGCAGCTATTTTAGTAATAGGATTTCCTTAGTGTATTGGATTCACCAAGTCATGCCTGACCAATCTGACTGTCTTCTACGATGAGATGACTGGCTCTGTGGATGTGGGGAGAGCAGTGGACATGATATACCTTGACTTTAGCAAGGCTTTTCATATGATCTCCCACAACGTTCTTGCAAAAAGCCTAAGGAAGCACAGGTTCAATGAAGGGACTGTAAGGTGGACAGAAAACTGGCCAGATCATTGGATTCAGAGGGTAATAATCAATGGCTCTCTGTCTAATTTACAGCCAGTCTCAAGTGGAGTGCTCCAGTGGTTGGTCATGGGTCCAGTTTTGTTCAATATCTTCATCAGTAACCTGGAAGATTGGATGAAATGCACTCACAACAAGTTTGTGGATGACTGCTGGGTAAAGTAGTAGATACACTGGAGTGTAGGACTGATTCACAGAGATCTAGAGAAATTGGAGGATTGGACCAAAAGAAATCTCATGAGGTTCAATACGGACAAGTGCAAAGTCCTGCGCTTAGGATGGAACAAACCCATGCCCCACTACAGGCTGGGGACCAACTGGCTAAGCAGCAGTTCTGCAAAAAAGTACCTGGGAGTTAAAGTGAACAATAAGCTGAATATGAGCCATCAGTATGCCCTTGTTGCCAAGAAGACTAATGACATACTGGGCTGCATTAGTAGGAGCGTTGCCAGCAGATCAAGGGAAGTGATTCTTCCCCTCTATTCGGCCCTGGTGAGGCCATATCTGGAGTACTGTGTCCAGTTTTGCCCCTGCTCCCACCCCCCAAATATAGAAAGGATGTGGACAAATTGGAGAGAGTCCATCGGAGGGCAACAAAAATGGTGAGGGAGCTGAGGGCCATGACTTACGAAGAAAGACTGAGGGAACTGGGCTAATGTAGTCTAGAGAAGAAAAGACAGAGAGGGGACTTAATAGGAGCCTTCAACTACTTGAAGGGTGGTTCAAAAAAGGATGGAGCTAGACTGTTCTCAGTGCTGGCAGATGACAGAACAAGAATCAAGTTGCAGCAAGGGACATTTAATTTAGATACAAGGGAAAACTCTCACTAGGAGGGTAGTGAAGCACTGCAACGGGCTACCCAGAAAGGCTATGGAAGCTCCATCCTTGAAGGTTTAAGTCAGGTAGACCAAACCTTGGCTGGGACAATCTAGTTGGGGATGGTTCTGCTTTGAGTAGGGGGTTGAATTAGATGACCTCCTGAGATCCATCCTGTCCAACCCTAATTTTCTATGATACTATAATTCTGTTGAGAACACAATTTGTCTCCATAGCTTGAATTTAGCTAACACTTCCAGTGATGATGCACAAATCAGAAGAGTATCTGGCTCCCTCTATCCTATTACTTTGATGGCTCTCCAGGGCTCATTGGAACAAAGTACTATAAAAAAAAAAATACCGCCCACTTTTTTTTTTGGCATCAAAATGAAAAGTAATAACTGTTTATACATATTCTCTGGAGCAAGATGATGTCAGGTTAACATAGTGTGCAGACACAAGTTACATTTTTTGCACAATCAGGCCCATGAAAGTACTCTGCAGTCACGACATAATACTTTTGAAATGGTCCATTGTATGACAAATTAACCCTCAATAAATCAGCTATTAGCTGAACACGCTCTAGAGCAGAATGACTTGGGTAATGTCTGTTCAGGTTCCCTTGAGGTTAATTTTTTGCATGCAGGGCTGTCACAGGAGGAAGTCTTCTCCCTGTGCAGAAGGGGAGGCAAAGGGCAGCGTGCAACTGCTGGCTGGGTTTTGCCATGGCAGGAGCTGGGGGTGCAATGAAGCACCCTAGCCTTGGAGTCACCCTTTCCCCAAGCTACCCAGACTGGAATATTGGGGTCACTGGGCTGGGTCTGCAAGGCAATGAGGCTCCATTTCCCACCCTCCACCCCCCAAAAAAAATCTCTGGTCACAGCAGAGCCTAGCTGGCAGCTACATGCTGCCACTGGAAAGAGGTTGGGGCAGTGAGCCCCGCCCCTTTCCTGCATCCCCTGCCCAAACCTCTTGACATGAGCAACATATAGCTGCTGGCTTGGCCTTGCCACAACTGGAGCTTGTGGGGGTGAAGCAGTTGGGCAGTCTCCTGGGGGCCTGCTGGAGTGCCCCTGCCTGCTGGCCAGGGCTGGTGCAGGCAGGCTCAAGCCTCCCTCCCCAACAGGTGAATGTATTTTTGCGCGGGGGAGTAGGGGGGGCCTCTACCTCATGGTTCTTTTTGTACAGCACCATGAGTTAGAGCACCTCCCCTAAACATCTGTAGGGACCCATAGTCACTTATGAGAATAAAGTTGCGTTTTAATGCTTGGCACTAAATTCATAAGATGGCTCAGACCCTACACTGTTCCATAATATTTCTCCAGCTGAAAGAGCAGCCTTACTGGAGACATGCCATGCTCTTCCCCAAAACCCTCAGCTAGCCAATGAAAAATAAGAAGGTGGGGAATTGTCTCTCTGCCTTAATTATTAAGGAGTCAGCAGAAGTAGACCAACAGTATATTGATTATTCTAGAGTTAGGATGCAGCGTAAGCTGGACTAATGGAAATCAAGGGCAATTAGTAGGCTGGAAGAGGCAGCAAATGGCTCTGACCACATGCTTAACAGTTTGCTTGCTACTGTATGTATCAAGCACATAATGCAAAATGAATGCAATATCAGATGGCAGATCTCTTACAAAGTGTTACTGGGGCTTAATATAGTAACAAACTCTATCTCTGTATAGGACAACTACAGGCAGTGGAAACAGGTTAACATAAGATACTGAAGGCAATTTTTTATTTAGCAAGTGCTTTCTAAGTGGTTGGAACGCTAATCCTGTAAAGGTCAATTTACTAAGAAGACCAAACAAAAATGTACTTCCAGTTTGCATGCAATTCATGTACGCAGTTACTACTATTGCACATAAAAATCAGGGAACTGTACATATGATAACAGGCAGTTAAGTATCTGTCCATTAGCACATGCAACAGTAATAATTCCTTACGCAACAGTACATGCATTTTTGCACCCAACCCTGAGCACCATTTTTTTAAAAGTCAGTCACTAATGGTATTTTTTTCAGTTGTTGATGGACTAACATATATTGCTTTTAAATTAAGAAATAAAAATATAACTATTAAAATTGAATCAATGGTGACCCAAAGCTGGTAGTGACAGTGAATAGTGTAATTAATATAAAGGGGCAATGAGTGCACTGTAGATACAGAAATTAGTTTAACCATTTTGGCAGTGGCATTACCATACTTCTCTACTTGAGGGATAGTTCCTTAGATGGTATAGTGCCATGGCCTGGATGAAAAGTGCACAGAAAAAAATTAAAAACAGCAAAGATGTTGAAACTATCTTTGAGCTTCTAGAGGGCTCTATTAGGAACATGAAAGGTTAAGTGATTAATCCTTTAACTGATAAGTGCAATGATAACAGGTTAGCTTACCAGTTAACTTTAGCTGAGGGCGGGCACAGTCTGGTGGGGAAGGAAAGCCACGTAGTACCCCAGCAGGATTCAGAAGGCAACAGGACAGGCAGGAAGGAGGGAGTGAAGAGCAGGGAGGAGGGGAGGAAGAGACAAGGGGAACTAATACCTGTAGCCTAAGAGGCCTAACAGGGAGCAGCCTATCACTTATCAATTAAGCAATTAGCTGGTGTTCACAGGTGCTCCCTGAACCACAGGGCTTCAGGTGGGCTGTGTTGTCTGGCTGGGTTTGCCTCCACCCCAACCCTCCCTTGAAGTCAAAGTGCTCTGGAAGCCAGGAGCGGCTTCGAGCAGCAGCTGTGTCTGAGCTGCTGTGTTGTCTAGGGTTACCATATTTTCAATTCCAAAAAAGATGGCACCTCTGGTGGTGTATATGGTTGTGGGGGGACAGTCCCCCATCCCCTGGGTATTGCTGGTGCCCCTCATGCCAAACCCAGAGTACCTCCACCCCCCTCAGGCCATACTGGTGCCCCTCACTCCTAACTTGCAGCCCCTTGGCGCTGCCAGTGCCCCAAATTCCCAACCCCTAGTCCTGCCCATCCCCATTGCCCCTCACTCCCAAGCCACAGCCCTCCTAGCCCTGCAGGTGCTCCTCAATCCTGACCCGTAGCCCCCAGCTGCCCCCATCCTGACCAGGCCAGAGTGTGGTGGCTTCAGTGGCTCTAGCTTGTGGGGGCAGCAGCAGTGAGGATAGCCCCAGCACAGGCTAGAAGAAGAAGGAAAGGAATCCTGTGGCACCCTCCATCCTGGGTTGGGGCTCCCACACTGCACCAGGTGGCCTGACCACAGCCGCCTCTGGGCAGTGTTTCCTGGCCAACCTGCTCTTGCGAGCACAGGCACTGGCCCTGGTGCTGCTGGCCTGGTCATGCAGTTTCCTGCCACCCCTGAAGTAACCCTTTCCCCCCTTCCCATGCCCCCCATCCTCATGCCTTGCTGCAGCCCCAGCATCCAGTCATCTTCCCAGCACCAAAAAGCAATTGTTCCACACGCAACCATCCCTTCCACACCCATTCTACACACACACATGCTCACACATACACACACATGTCCCTCCTGGATAGTCCCCTAGCCCTGGCCCTCCAATCCCCGCCCCCCCCCATAGACTTACCTGCATACAGCTGCTGGTGCTGCTCCTTCATCCTGCCTTGGCTGTATGCTGGCCGCATGCATGTGCAGGTTAGACACACATGGTCCCCCCCACACCTCCAATCACCCCAAGCAGCTCCTTGCAGGCTGGAAGGATGCCAGCCTGCAAGGGGAAACCTGCAGTTTCCTCCTTTAAAGAGGAAAATCTGCATTTTTCCACAGCAAATGAAAATCTTGGATCCCTGGTAAACATGCATGCCACTAGGGCAAACCAGGAAATGCAGTTCTATTAGCAAAATCCCAGACATTTGTTCCTATTTCAAAAAATTTCCCAGACAGAGATTGGAGGACCCAAGAGGACATGTCTACTATTACTGGTTAATCATTTAACCAATATAATTAGAGGAGGCTAAACAAATATTTTTTAAAAAAGATATTTACATGCCTAGGCTCCATAGATTTCTTACTGTAGGGGGAAAATGTAACATTCAAATGTTGCTGTCCAGATTGAAAGAAAGGGTTAGATTCTATTCTATGTATTAGCCATGTAAGTAGACTTAAGCACCTGAGCATGACACTATCCCCCTGCTCCCTGAACAGCTGTTAATAAAAAGGTGAGTGTGTCCTCCTCATTACCTTTGTGTGTCTCAGTCTTAAGGGCATGATGGTGTTTGTTACAACAGTGCACACATTAATGGGTTTTTTAGGTGCTCAAGCAGCTGGAACAGAATCACACTCAGATACCTAAATCCACTTACATGCGAAGTAGGGGGAAGAAAATCTGGCCCAAAGTATTTAAATAAGAATATATCAGAATAGAAGCCAAAGAGCAAAGTCCAAGATGTATTTGCCCTCTGTTAGGTCTCAAAATTGGTCCTGTATTCTTATCAACAACATCAGCAACAGCTTGTCTGTACACAAGTCTCTGTGATTTCACTTAAAGGTGTCTGCAAAGACTGCCAATGATAATGGCAAATGTTTTTGTTAGTGAGTCCTTGCTCATCAGGAATGGAATTAAGACCAACTCACATCCCATAAGTCTCTGAACACCTGAAACAATGCCTTTAACATGTAAGAAGAAGCTCCAATGTTATTTTCTTATTTTTCAGTCATGAACCATGCAATTTCCCTTTGTTTCAGAGGTGCCAGACTTTAATAAGTATTTGAAATCAGTAAACATAATTGGAAACAAATGTCATTCCCTGTCTTTATGAAGCAGCAGGGATCTCTGCCTGTCCATTTTTGCTTCACTGAATCTGACCATACTTAGGAGCAATCAATCTCTACAAAAGGGGAGGACTACTATAAAGAGAATATAGGAAGAATACCAGTATAGAAGATGAGGGAAATGAACATACAGTCATGTTTTTGTATTCAGATGTATCTTTTGTTGTACATTTTTACTACTAATGCGCTTTTCAGAGCTAAAGGGATCTAATGATGGGAATGTGCTGGCTAAGAATTTCAGATATGAAACAACTGCATGCTGCAATGTGCTGACGCTATTAACCAAGTGTTATTCACTACATTTTATTGGGAACTTTTTACTTTGAATTGATTTATCCAAGATTCCCTTAGAATACAAAGATAGGTGTATGGTCAAGTTTCTGATTTAACTAATGGCATGAGATTAAGCTGGTGCAACTTTGAGTCAGTGCAAAATATAAATGGGGTTTAAACCACTGTAAAAATGCCTACAAACAAAGTACAATTGATTTAACCAAATCAGTATGTGTGCCTACTCATTACTGTATCTAGTGTGAGATCTGCCCCCATCTACAATAATCCCACTACTTCCTATTGCATCAAAAAATCTCTCTAAATAGATGTAATATCTTTAGACATTGCAAGTCATCTGCTCTAGGATCACATAACATTCAGATTTTAAAAAAATAGCACCACAGTATCCCAATAAAGCACATGTCAAACTGGCAGAGATCTAACCAGTTGTCAGGGGGAGTCCTTAAATGGTAGTGTTTTTAGCAGGGTTGCACAGAAACTGATAGTAAATCTGTCACTATTCAATATTTTCATCAGTGAACTAGAAATACATAAAGTTTGCAACATGATACAAGGGATGACAGAATGTTAAACAATGACAAGTACAGCCTGGTCATACAGAACTATCTAGAGTATTTCGTATGTGGAAGCTATACAAACAAAATGGCTTTTCATACAGCCAAAGCTATATCTCTAAAATGCAGGAATAGTGGTCAGGGCTATGGAATGGGGAATTAAACCCTGAAAAGGATCTAAGACTCATAGGGGACAAGTAATTTGAGATGAACTCCAAGTTCAATGCTGTGGAAAAATATGGGCGATGCAATCCTCACATGCATGAACAGGAGGGTAGTGAGTAGAAGTAGAGAATGAATTCTACCTCAGTATACTGCTAGAATCTTGGGCCAGGGTCCACATTTTAAACACATGTTGGAGGTTCAAAGAGAGTGCAGAAAAGAGCCACAAAACTGACTAAAGGGCTTGACAAAATGCTTAATTATGGGAGCATGAAAGAACTCGCTGTGTTTCATTTTTTAAAAAGAAGATTGATATGGTTACGGTTCCTTTTCAGGGAAAAATATTGAGTATGAAAGCATTCCTTAATTCAGCAAGGAAGGCATGACAACAGCCAATTAACAGCAGGACAGAGATAAGCGATCATGGTTTGGTCTATACACTGTAACTTCTAAATTATTTTTTAACAAGAGTTACACTGGTACAGCCTCTAGTGTTGATTTAGTTATATTGATAGAAAAGCACATTTCCCTTCCAATTTAGAAATAAACTGTAGGTTTATAAGTACTTTTATTTAGAACTTAATGTCCGACTTTTATTGGACCAATTGTGCAGTTGGGGTAAAGTTAGACAAGCTTTTGAATGCAAGACGTCCATAGATTCATAGATACTATAGTATTCTATAGTATACAGTATCTATTGCAGCATAGTTAAAAAATAGAACTTTAAAAAGTATATACCACTTTAGATATAAGTAGACAAGGCACACATCTCTTCAGGCTGCTGAATATGAAAACTAAATTCTAAAGGAAGCTGAAAAGACTCAGGTCTCTTAAAACAGTAGTTTTTAAGACATTTCTGTTTACAAATACATACTGAACCCCTGTAACTGTGCTGGTACAGTGATATGGTGTGAATGTGTTTCTAACTTATTCCTGTAGAGAAGACAAAGAGCTATGCAAACTTCAAGTACTCATTTACTGATGAACCAATAGCCACATTAGGGATTGTACTGAGTGAGCTAGTCTGGTACAAAATTCATTCCCTTGAAAAATAATTAAACCAATTTAAAAACTGTGTAGACTTAAAAGTATGAAAAGCAGTAAAACACTAGTTGGGCTTCCGAAAATTAAGAAAGAATTGTTATGTACCTCATTGTGTGTAAGCCCATGAACATATGAAAGTAAGTTTCCCTGTAATCTTTTATCTTTTTCCTGACCAAATGCTATCTGCTAATACAAATCTCCAAGATCTTGACCTCCCTTTCAGCATCTCTTCCCTGGAAGCATTGGGGAGGAAATGGTTCCTGCCACTAAGCCAAAGGGGGCATATTTGCATGACTTCATACAATGTGACAAGGAAATCCTGTTACAGAAAATGCAAAGGGAAAGCATGTATGTCTCTTCAGTCATTCTTCTAGGCTCCCCCTGCCTACACCTTAACAAGTATACTTCCTGTGTCATCATTTCTGTGATTTTGCCTCAAAGCACTGTAACTGATCAAGCCTTAATTATACAGGGTGCAGGTTTGAGTTAATAGTTCACTCTTCCCTCTGAATCATTTTACCAAATCTCTTACCAAAGCTCTAACCTCTTTCCCAAACAGGGATAATTTTGTTACCCCTTTTGCTGAGGACTCAACTAAAACTCATACCAGTGTACTTGCCACAGAGGTAAGAACCAAAGTATCAACCAAACTGAACAAAACATTCACACCCATGTGGTGCCACATGATGCTCAGCACTCAGAGAACTCACATGGTGCTGAGATGTCATACATTGAATTCTCAACTTTTCTATAAATGAAGAAAGATGAGGATTCAATATTCCAGAAAATAAAAGACTGGAAAGATGATGGTGATGATGATGATAGTGTAAGAGTGATTTTGTAGCTGTGATGACCCAGAAATTATGCAAAAGGCAAGGATTTCTTAGAGTGACGACTTTTATTGGACCAACTGTGCAGTTGGGATAAAGTCCTTTGTATTTTTTTTTCGGCGAGAGTTCATTCTCTTGTGTTGTTACTGCTTAGTTTCACCCACATAGTTGCCATGAGGGGATTTTGTGCTTTGGATTAGGTATACCACATTTTGAGAGGCATGTGTAGGAACCATGGATTCTGGTGGCTTCTTTATGGTGGTGTTGATAGTAGTGGCAGTGGAGATGTGCTGACAGGTTAAGCATTTGTTGTCAAGACAAGCCTGTGTCCCACTTGATGTTTGTTGGGCAGTGGAGAGTTTGCTTCTGATGATGAGCTGGGCAAGCCTGGGGGGTGGTTTGAAAGCCAGGAGTGGAGGGGCTGGGCATATTTCTCATAAGCTCTCAAGGTACTCAGCTTCTTTTCTTTTGTTAATTGTGTGCCTACTACACCTGAGAATTTCTCTCAGCCCCCTTCTCTATGCTGTGCTCAACTTCCTGTCCCTGGCTTCCTATATTCAGAGGCCTGAGGAAGAATGTCTTGCATTCAAAAGCTTGTCTAACTTTATCTACACAGTTGGTTCAGTAAAAGATGATGATGATAGGCATTTATATTGTGGATGTTGGACAGCTCCTCATAGAAAAGCGTGGTGTGCCTCTTGCCTTTGGAGGTCTGGTTAGTATTGGAAGTTCACCTGAGGTTGGTCTTCATCCACTTATTTTT
Organism: Crocodylus porosus; assembly: GCF_001723895.1. Taxonomy (NCBI): domain Eukaryota; kingdom Metazoa; phylum Chordata; order Crocodylia; family Crocodylidae; genus Crocodylus; species Crocodylus porosus. The sequence goes on along the minus strand of NW_017728918.1, from coordinate 100,924,479 downwards.
GCCCCTGTACTGTGACCAGCCTTGATTATGGCTTCTGCCCCCATCTCCTCTTCAATCTACTCATACACCTCCTTGTTGCATTGCCTGTTAGAAAGCTGCTCCTAGATCTCATCCTTCCCACAGATGGTAATGAGATCCTCCATTTCCTCTATAGTCCAGTTCTGTTTCCAGCTCTAGATAGCAGAGAAAGATGGGCCAGGGTCTTCCATGGTGTTTGATGGTGCTCTTGGGGGCTGGGTGTACATGGGTAGATCCAGTTGTCATGGGGTGGGTGGGGATCTGGCCATGAAGGTGTAGTTTGGGTACATTGGTGTGGATATTGGTGTGACCCAGGTGGTACTCAGAGATGTACCCCCCTTTCCAATTGAAGGGATTCAGAATGGGTGCCAGAGCGCTGTGGGAGGCATGGTTGCTTGAGGTGTGCAGCTCTCCTATTCCCTATGGGGTAGAGCCAGGATGCGAGTTAGGACTTAACCATATACCCTTTAATGAAAAGGGATAGGGTTTGGGACATAACATAGATACAAGGCGGGTATAGAATGCATCCAAGTACCCAGGAGGGATAGAAGAACCCAGCAGTGGTTAGGTATACCCCTTCATTTGACATGAGATAGATAACAAAATATAAGAGGCAGGTTAACAACATATAAGACACAGGTACCCCATAGGGATAGGAGAATTGAGTTGAGAAACCTTCCTCTTAGGCAGAGATTCTCTTTTCAATTAACTCACTGCTCAATTGCCTTGCCTAGGAATCAAACCCAAGTCTCTGGTGTGGCAAGCAGGGATTCCCTCCCCCGGCCACCAAAGCCTGAGCTGAAGGCTGTAGCTCAGGCTTTTATCCTTCAGGGAGCTTTTCCATGCCAAAGGGCTGCATGCCGTACTGCCTGGGCTCTTGCCAGGAAATCAGAACCCCTAGCTGCCCCTGCAGCTCTGAGGCCGGGGTTGCCCACAGGGGGTACTCTGTGGGGCACCCTGCATGCAGAGGGGAAACACTGCCTGCTGTTTCCAGCCAAGCTCCACTGCTACCTCCTGCTTTGGGGCTCTTCTGGGGCAACAGCTCCACCCCCACTAGCCAGCTCTCACCAGCTTTTCAAGGTCCCTTCTCTTCGTCCCTTGTTGATCTCTCCCCAGAGTCAGGTGCGCCATCCTTTTATCTTCTGGGGCTTTGTCCCCAGGGTTCAAACCATCCAATCAGGGAGGGGGGGATTTCATCCAGGTTCTTTGCCTTATCCCAGGTAGAGGGTGGGACCCCCCCCCCCCCACCTAGGTGGCAAGGGAAAGTTTATAAATTATTACAGCCAGCGTGCCAGCTGCCCATGCCGAGTCAGCTTGAAAGGGCCACCCTGGCAAGCCCGTGACATCGGCATATATCTCTCTTTCACTACAACTAAGTCCAGGTCCAGTCAGGTTTAACATATACACAGTGCAACTGGCTGTGTCCTCCACCCTTTTCCCTCCCTCATAAACTCTGACCTTTCCAGGAGGATCTATTAGCCCGTCCCTTCACAGCTGGCCATGCCCCAATTTTTCCAGGGCCAAGCCCCAATTTTTCCAGGGCCATCCATCCACTTACCAGCCCCAGCATGGACGGCTGGTTATGTACTCCTTCAAGCCCTAAACTTTCTAGGGCATCCACCCTGGCTTCATTGGTCATGCCTCACTCAAGTCCCAAATTTTCCAGGGGCATCTGCCTGCAGGCATGCCAGCAATGCACACCCTTTACCCCAAGGTAACATGGCTCAAGTGTCTGCAGGCCGTGGTCAGTTTGGCCATGCCCATTCAAACCCTGATATCACCAGGGCCATCTCCCTGCCATCCTGTTTCTGTCTATTCTCTGTGAAAGCTAGGAAAAGAAAAAAAAAAGGGAGGGAGAACACCAGAAACCTACACTTTTTTGTGCTTTCATTTTTGTTGAAAAATCAGAGCATTTCAATATATTTTTTCTCAGAAAAAGTGCATTTTTGCTGATGTCAGAAAATGTATAGTAAATAGAATGGATAAAAGCAGAACTTGTTCTATTCTTGCCTTTGTCACTGTCTTTTTTTTGTCAGGTGGTCACTAATTGTATGTTTCTCATTTTCAAGGTGCCTGAATTGACATACCCCTTGTGACAGGTGCATGAGGTTGCTTCCCAAGAGAGTCCCCTTTGCTTCTCTGTCCTTCCTCTTAAACTCTATTGCAGCTGCTCCAATAGCAGTGGGCTGCCTGATGCGGGTGATCCCAGTGCAGCATGTGCTGGTGCTGTTGGAGTAGGCTGAGCTGTTTAGAGTGTTCAGGTTCAGTTGTTATTTTTCATATTGCCAAACCTGTGCTGGCAACACACGTGACGTAATTCACTTAAACCTAAACAGAGCTTCATGAGGCACATTTCTTTGCATTTTGAAGCTAGCAATGACTGATTAAGGCACTCTTTTGCTAAATAAGAGATGCATTCTGTGAATCCACTCAAGCTGAAGATCTACAAGCCAGGTCTCCCATTTCCTAGGGATCAAATCACTAGGTTGTTATGTAAAATGTCATCACCACTACCATCAGTCATGTCTTACCAAAATCAAGAACGTAGTCCTGTGAAAGAGTCAGAACCTGTATCTGTCTTCACAGAAAGACTTAGCACTCTGGATCCTAAGCGAATAAAAGTGCCTAAGCTCCAGGGCGTTGTGAGAGTTCGGATACACCTCTGCGTTCAGGGCTTCCAGCAGATTAATTTCCCATGGTTCCTTGCTTAGGGGCTTGGTTCTCTGAAGCACCCTAAGGAGCTGCCAAATTCTAACCTTTTTTCTTGTAGGCAGGCACTGAATTTTTAAGCCCAATTTGGAGATGCCTAAGGGCCTAACCTAAATTTACTCCTAGGTGACTACTGAGAAATTTCTATTTGAAAGCTAAAAAATCTGCATAAGAGATCTAGAAGCATGACAGTAGACTTAGTTTTCTTTATAGGTTTACTCAGAGAAGTTATGACAAGATACAGTTTTGATAAGTTTTACTGCTCCGTTTATGAGACCATCAGTTTTAAAGAAAAGTTGTATGCAGTTGATCCAGCAGTCCCAGTTTCTAGGTAAATACTATTCCATATCAAAGGGAAATAAAAAAGTAATAATAATGTAGTAAAATCTGATGATAATAAAAAGCCCCTGAAAATCTGGTGTCAGCCAAAGGAGGTTTTTGGATTGAGTTTTGGCTATGGGAAAAGCAGAGGACTTCCTATTCAGAGAAAGTGTTCTTATTTATGGAAGCACTTAAGTATGTTTTCTTTTAAGCACAAGCTTAAATCCCATGGAAGCTAGTGGAATTAAAACATGTTCCCATTGAGTACAATGCAATCTAAGGATTTCCCTCAATTATGGTGTAAGTGCCTTCCTGAATGGGAGCCCAGCAGCACTTTTCAGGATCGGTATACACACTCGCTGAGCGCTGACAGATGTGTGGCTCCCTGCTCTAGAGTTAGAGTGACCCCCTCGACCCAACAGTCGTTCACTGTTTGGGTTGGGTGGGGGGAATCAAGCTCCACTTTGGAGCCAATCCAACCAAGGAGCTGTTTGTCTGCAGCCTCTATTCCCTAGCCAGCACCCCCGACCAGCTCCCGTGCTGTCTTCAGGGAGAGAGTGGGGATGGGAGAGGGGTAGCGTGCTACATGCTGCGGTTTGCCCAGCAAGAGCTAAAAGGGAATGCCCTGGGGAGGTGGGTTGGCTCCAATCTGTGACAAGTGTCACTTTTGTCAGTGCCCTATAGAAAGCCCTGCTTCTTTCTTTCCTGGAGGCTCTTGATGTCCTTTCAGACACTGCTTCAATAATACAGCCAGAAATTCTGCACTCAGTTCCTTAAATTTTCCCTCTGCTTACAAAAGCAGCCAAATAAACAAAAACAGTGCATCATATTTGCTGTTTTTTCTGCAGCTTCATGTTGGCCAGTAGTTTCAATTGTTTTTTTCAAGATAGAGTATTTGTAATAGAACTTGCTGAACAAATGTACTTTTTACAGATGAATTCAGTCAGGTGGAGTGTCTGATACTTAAATGATTTTCAGTTATTCTTTCTCACTAACTTTTGACTCTAAATCTTTCTCCTGCTCTGTTGATTTTCCATTCGGCACAATTAGTTTGGCATCCTCAAAGGCCTACCAGAATGGAAAGTCTTAATGATTTATTTTGGAGGGCTTGCATGTTTCTTGAGCAGTGGCTGCCACCAAGGATAGAGTAAACAATCTCATCTAGTCAGACTGGTCAAGTAACATTCCAAGAGTATTGACGTCATTGGGTGTCCCCAGTGACTTTAAAACTTCAGAAGTTTGGCTCCCTCTAAGGTTTATTCAGTGACACATAAAATAGAGCTTGGGGGAGGGGAGGCCCCTGGCTATTTTTGCCAGAATCATTGTCAGAAACTCTGATAAAAACCAAACCAGTATGAACATCTCTTCCTTTGTTTTCTTGGTACCTGTGTGCCACATACAGTAAAGAGGATTTGTATCTCTGATTCTGGATGCAGAATAAGGAGAATAGTGCAGTCCACAATGAAAATACCTGAATTTGTGCCAAATATTCATCACTGCTAGGTAAAAATGTTCCAGTTTGATGGCTTTCAATCTAGGAAACAGAGAACATAATGTTCAGAATACTGCATAGAAACTTTGCTTACATATTGAAAATAACAACTGCAAAAAAACTTAAGATTCATAATAGGTTCTGAAAGGCATCTACTACTTCACTTTGCAGTAGAGTTATACAACACATCAATTTGGCCCTAAGCCTAGTTTTGCTAAATGCAGTGTTACATTTTTCTAAAACATTATATATATATATATATATATATATACACACACACACACTAGTGAATTGCCCATAAAGAATGACAGGGTTGGGATGAAGCTGCCGCCTACCACTCTGCACCACTGCTACCTCGCAGGAGCAGGGGGTGGGGAAGGTTGCATATGGCAGCTGCCACCCACCCACCCCTCTGTTCCAAGTCTGGCCCCCTGCCACCGTCCCCCTGCTCCATCTCTGGCCCTGCGCCACCCACTCGCTGATCCCCCCACTCCATGTCTGCTGGGCCCACTCTGCTGGAGCCATGTCCTGCCCATCATTCTTGATGGGCATTCTTGATGCAACACTGGCTGCAGCCATGCCCCCAGGAGCATTATGGACAGATAGACAGACACACAGACAGACAGACTAAACCCTTTATATATAGAGATTTTGTAATCCAAGTCTATGTTCTGTTTACTACAGATCTATGATTTCATGCTCAGCGGATGTGTCTACATGAGGCACTTAATGCACAGTAGCCTAATAACCAGAGATCTGGGTTTTCCTGTCGCCATGGAAAAATGTGATAAAACCCAGATTTTCTTAGTCTAAGAAGAAAAACCTGGATGTTCTCATTTTGAGAAAGCCCAGATTTTATCCTTTAAAGGAGAAAAACATGGGGAACTGTGGGTTTTCTCTTGCAGGCTGGCAGAGTTTCAGCCTGCGGGGAGCAGGAGAAGGGAGATGAGGCAGCTGCCAAGGAGCCTGGAGAGCAGCTCCTGCAGGTAAGTCTGGAGTGGTGAGGGAGGGGTGGGGATTGAGGCCCCCAGAGTGAGGAAGGGAGGGAGGAACTTGTGCAGGGCTTGGGGCTTGGGGCCAGAATGTGCGGCTGCAGGGCCCAGGCAGGGAGCTGGATGGGGCTGTGGGCAGCTCCTCTAAGGGGGGGTGGGAGGACTGGCTCCCTGTCATTGCGTGCACTTCCAGGAGATCATGGGGGACACATGTCCCCCCAGCTTTTTGTGTGGGATGGGGGCAGGCTGCCTGCTGTGGGCTCATGCTCCTCACCCTCCTGCCGTCCCTACAGGGCCTTGACAGCCTGGTGGTTGGGAGCAAGCACAGCAGTATAGAGTGCATCAGAGAAGCTCATTGCTGCCACTGGGAGCTCCAGGCTGCAATAGTGAGGTGCCCCCTACCTGCCTGGCAGCAGTGGGGCAGTGGTGCAGAGTTGGGCACCTCGCTATGGTGGTATGGAGCTCCCAGCAGTGGCAATGAGCTTCCCTGCCCAGCCCTGCTGTGCCCTGCCATGCTGGGTCTTGCCCACAGGGCCATTGAGGTCCTAGGGGGAGGGTAGCATGGCAGAGAGCCCAAGCCCACAGCAGGCAGCCCATGTTCCAGCCACTCACCTGTTGGGGAGGGGGAGCTGGGCTCTGGGCTATGTTCTGTTGCAGCAGCCACCGCCTCCTGCAGGCAGCAGCTAGGGCTCGAGTGCTGCTGGAGGGGACTGGGGGCTGTGGGCCCAGGTCCTTAGCCCTGTAGCCCTGGCAGCTACAGCCCCTTCTGGCAGGGCTGGGGAGGAGGGTGGGGGGCTATGGGTGGGGAGTTAGGGTCCCTGGCAGGGTCCAGGGAGCTGTGTGGGGTGGGGAGTGAGAGGCAACGGCATGGGCATATCAGGACTACTTAGCACCACGAAGCAGTGGGTGGGGGGACAGCCACAGCTGGACCTGCATCCTGGTGACCGAAGGGGGCAGGGGGACTTCTGATTTTCCATGATAAAAAAATTCAAAATGAAACGCCAACATTTATAAGTATTTAGAATTTATTTTATTGAGGCACTGGTAGGTTTCCAAATTCCAAATGTAAGTATATCAATAAAGCATTGTGTACAATGGATACCTATATATATATAGTGACATTTCAATTCAATCATGGAAAAGCATGTATTTTGGAGTTTCTAAACAAAGAATTTGCATTTTGGGGGGCAGTAGTAGTAGGGTACTGTGCAGTAAGCATCACAGAAAAATTGTGTGCTGGCACTACTGTGAAGTAATTGTAATTACTAAGCATTTAGTTGGCACTCTGTTAAGCAAGTACTAAACTAAATGTGCAGTAGCTATTGTGCATTAATGAACATATAGACACACCCAGTCACTCCAAATTCACCTGTCAAGGCTCAAGAGAGCCTATTCCACCCCTGGAGAGGCACACATCTTGCTCGATGGGCAAAATTATTAATTCCTGTCATATCAGCACCCAGTTTGCTCAGAGGGACCAGAGCTGGCCTATGTAGTTACATGGAGAAAGGGAAGAAGGAGGGCCCATCTACTTTTTGACCAATTTGAAGGAATGAGAACCACATCTCTTGCTTTCCTAGAAAAGGGCTATAAGCTATGGCTGTGGGTGTCCTTCTTGTTGAACTTGGCCTGTTGCAGGGAAAGGAATGCAAGAGTCATGGGGCCAAAAGGAGAGGAAACGAGAGGGAGCCCAGTAAGAACACACCCATCTTGGTCAGAGCAATCATTGGGTTCTGCTCCCAATCTGTTTATTGCATAAACAGCCTATAGAGCAAGTGCAGAATAAAACCAAAGCCTTTTATTTCCTAGGCATGTATCCTAAGCACAGTTAGATCTTTTTACTGCTTGCATGATCTCAGCATCAAATAGTCAGTTGATTTGAATTTTCCCTGTTGGAGGATTTGGGGATTTATGTAGAATGTCTGTGCATTCTAGATGGAATTGGATTGTGACAAAGCTTAGGTGGGATTTGGATGCTTATGTGGCCATTCTGGTTCCCTCAGGATACCAAAGATTTGGGCCAAGATGCTGTTCCACCTATTAGGGGCTTAAGTGGACTTAGGCTAAATGGAATTAGTGGAATTCTACTGGGTCCCTGAAAAACTATAAATGAAAAAGGCTGGTGGGTCCTTCTTCTTGCTTCTCTTTTGTAACTCAGTCTCTGAAGGGGCAGAGCATGGTGTGTTACTAAAGAGATGAAATCTGGATTTTCAGGATCTTTACTAGGGTGGAATGGAACTGCACTTAGGCAGCTACATCGACTTAGACATAGGTGGAAAGGATCAGGGTTCATTGTTTCATGCTTTTATGGGTACTGAGTAGAGGCAAAATAGTATTATGCCTAGTAACTTCTAAACACTACTTAGACATCTCAGAAGCCAAATAGGATTTAGGTCTAAAGTTTTCATGAATCTATGAATATGATACCTCAGTACATCTCCTATCAGGTTACAAAGGTGGTTAAGCATCATTACTAACCCTCCTCCCCAACACATGCACATTTCACTTATATACTTTGTTCTGACTGCAGAAATCATAAGCCGGCTATACAGTTGAAGTATAGAGATAGAGTAGAAATCCAAAATACAGTAAACATTATACAAAATACCTTTAAAATATAGGAATAATGGTTATTAATAGTACCCTCAGCTTCTTCTAGTTTCTTTTTAAGACCTCTTTCCAAGAATGGAAGAAAAATCCCTAATGATAGGCTGCCACATTTAACTAGCACTTCTAATTAATCAAGCCCATTCTCTAAGAAACACATTAATCCGTATCAGCATCTGCAATTTTGGAGGAGGAAAGCAGCTAAGTAATTTTAAAGATATGCTCCTGCAAAGGATGTTTAATTTTAAATTGCACCCATTTAGCTACTAAATGATGTAGACACACGGTGGTAACTCTTAACAAGGGTACAATAATGAAAAGATAAAATGCTGTTAAACAATTGGAACAAGGTTGTCTCTGTCTAAACCATGCAAAGACTGTATAGATGAGGGCTAGTCTGTAGTACTTAAGAATGTATTACTGTTCTTGGGTTTTGTAGGACTGCTAAAACTTTTGCAAATGACCTTTTTTCATCAGTTGGCTAAACATCCTTAAACTCACGTGGACACAGAAACTTAGCATAGTTTTTCACTAATACATAGAAGCTTTCATGACTGAACCTTTGCAGCATTTTCTTCATGACAGTACCCCGCTTGGGTAAATTTGAACTAGCTAATGTCAGAAAATCAGTTAAATCAAAAGTTTTCCTTGCCAGACTTCTCACTGACTGGCCAAAGCCCCAGATAATCATGCACTACATGAAAATAAATACTTTCCTGATTATAACAGAGAGCCAGGAGGCTCCTGTTACTTGAGGAGTAAAGAGTAGCAGGTGGAGGTGGCTACAAAAAGAATAGCCAACCAGGGGAAGACGCAGCGGCTAGGAGTACCTATCACAGAGCTGCTTATTCTTCCATAGTTCAGCAGGGCAGAACCCTGCTTGGGAAGCACGGGCCCTGCTGCAGCAGAGACCAGCAGCAACAAGCTCCACTGGAGGCTAGTTAGCAAGCCTACTCGGGAAATACCTTTTGTACGGTTGGAGCCTGGGAATGGATATGCAGGCAGTGGATCATGGCTCAGGGAGTCACATGACCAAATGAGGCATGGCTTCCAGCTATATGAACCCGGGGCCTGAGCCAGAGTGGGCAGTGTGGCCCTGGAGGCTCCAGGGCAAAGGGAATGAAGAATGCAGGAGCTCTCTTAATGGGCACCAGGTCTATCTTGAGGAAGGTGAGCAGAGTGCTGATGCCCTACAAGGGAACATTGCCTGGGTTAATATTGCCTGGAAATATTGCCTTGTTATGCAGGCAGATAGCCATTGTTTATGTTTGGACCCAGAGGGGACTTAGGTTTTGTTTGCCAGGAGGCTTACTCCTGGGTGACACTCCTGGTGGTTTGGAAGGGGAGTGAACAGAGAACATGATGGGGCACCTGACTGGTACCTGGGGAGTGCCAGGAGGATACCAGTGTTTACAGTCTTGCTAAGGGCCATGATGGGAGGCTTAGACCTGAGGAGAAGGTCCAAGCCTAGAGAGAGAGAGAAAGAAAGACTGAAGCCTAGCCTGGACAGGAGTTGGGCATTGGCCAGGGAGGGGTTATGCATGGGGAGGGCAGAGCTAGGACTAGGGGCAGTTCTGTGCATGAGAGAGACAGGGGCAAGGGACCCAGAGCAGAGGACAGGGGCCCAGATTGAGCCAGAGCAGGCTCACTGCCTGAGGCAGGGCAGAAATAGCCCTAGAGAGGTGAAACTGGGCCAAGGACCCAGACAGAGCCAGAGCAGGTTCAATGCCAGAGGCAGGGTTGAGACAGTCCTAGAGAAGTGAGATCAGGGCCAGTGGCCTATAGTCCAAACAGGGAACAACCTGAGAGGGTGAGATTTGGCCTGGGACCCAGAAGTCAGATGCAGCACAGTGGGCTTCCCTAGGCAAAGGGAACTGGCAAGAGAAAAGGGGCTGAGGCTAGGAAGGCTGAGGGTATAAAGGGCTGAGGTGGCTTGGTATTGGGCTGGGCCAAGTGCCCACCTAAGTCATTAATTGGCAACTTCTGTGATACACAGGCATACCCTGCCAGTGCTACTGGGACTGTTCTTCATGAAAACCCTGACCCCATGCTGTCATAGTGCCATTGCTACTGGGATCTTCATAGAAACTGGCTGTAGCAATGTTTCTGGGGCTGCTAGGAAATGGAGTCTGGCAGCCAGCTGGAGCTGCTGTTTTGCCCACACTTGCTCTAGAACCTATTAGGCAGCCTCCCTTCCAGGCAAACAATTACATCAAAGATGTGGTAGGTGAGTGGTAGGGGAAAGCACCCTAGAGCTGGAGCAGGACAAGTGTTGCAGGGCCACCAGGAGGTGTCCCAGGCACCCCTGGAACACAAACCCAGTTCCACTGATACGCAGAATCACACAACCATAGAAAGATAAGGATGGAAGGGACTTCTGGAGGTTTTTTATTCCAAGTCCCTGCTCAAGGCAGCTTTATCTTTATCTAAACAATCCAAACAAGTCGGGGGGGGGGGGGAAGATAGGTTAGACAAGTCCTTGTCTAACCTGTTCTTGAAACTGAACAATCAGCTACACGGTATATTGCCCAGAGACACTGAAAGCACCCTAAGTGGACACAGATGAAGCAGGAAGACAACGGTGGTTAAACAAGCAATGATTGTTAAAATGCACTCCATTCATGCATTTCCAGCAAAGGAAAACAACAAGTGTCCCCTACACCTTCAGGATTCACTTAATCCAGCAGGTTCTTGGTTCAGAAATTCACCAAGAGTAGTAAATAAGATGCTCCATCTCTTCGTTTAAGGAGATGATTCAGATACTTTCTGGTCATGATGGTGAACAACAAACAGTCCTTGGCTTCTAGTCCATGGGAAAAAACTGGATGAATAAAGACTAAGGAAGAAAAGTACATTTAGATCTTTTGTCAGTTCTCTCTTTCCTCCAAGCCTTCTTCTTGCTTCAAGTCTAGTGACATTCTATCCAGCCCTTTTAGGAAAATACCATAATATAAGTCAGATTAATTTTTTCATAGTGCACTAGATGGTGAAAACCTTCCAACCAAAATGTATTCTTCTGGTAACCTTTCTGGCTGGCCCCAGTACAGTCTTTTAACCTGCATATTGTGGGACATGTGTGCTATAACACAATGAGTTCATTTAACCTATTTTAATGATGATGGAACAGACCAGTTTACAATTTTTGTCAAAATATAGTATGGACGTGCATGAACCAAGCTGGCTAAGGATCCAATCTGCATGTAAGGAATCAAGCCACAGTAACCAATTCAGAGATACCTGTGCAAAATGTCATTGGGGGGGGAAGATAATCTTTGTTTCTACATGATTTACAAGGCAAGATAAACATTTAAAGTCAAGCAGCTTATACAGGCCCTTGTACATGCCAAAGCACCAGTCATAGAAGGATAAAGCTGAAAGAAAATTCATCCTTACTTGTGAACTGTGCTTCATAGTTCTCTGAGAGTAAAGTTTTACTAGGTGCCCTCTCATTCCTATTCTTTCAATTTAATCTGTTTTATCTGTCAAGACAGCATGATCCTCTGGTCTCTGAAACCTGACCCATTCTTCAGTTATTGATCAAAGCCAATATAAAATAAATCAATGACCCTCTGATCCCATCACATTTGATGCCCAACTCACAGAGGAGTTAGTGTTGCTGCAAAGCAGCAGAGAATCCTACTATAGCACAAAGAAACAAACAAGCTAACTAAAAAACCTCAACCGTAAACAAGCATTTCTGCATTTATGACATTTTACATAGCTCAGTTAATGGTACTTACCCAGCCTAAAGCCATGTTTAGGTGACTTGCTTTTACAAGCAATCCTTGACTTAAGACATTTCGAATTACAACAAATGGCACTTACAATTTTTATAAATTGACACCCTGTTTTGACTTTCTGATGTCAGTTTTGTCTTACAACGCTTGATCCAACATGATGCCATGCCCGTGAACAAGTTTGCTGCGTCACCCATCTCCCTGGAGAACATCTATCCAAACTTTCTTGGACTTTTTCTTTAAGAAAGCAGACAAGACTCCAGAAAAACGTCCAGACAAGACTCCTGAGAAGACTCCATCCAAGAACCCTTCAAAAAGTCCAACCAAGAATTCTTCAAAAAGTCCAGCAAAGTCACCTCAGAGAAGTGGTGCTGGCTCCTATCCTGGGGGTCTTCAAGAGGAGGCTAGATGTACACCTTGCTGGGGTCATTTGACCCCAGTACTCTTTCCTGTCATGGCAGGGGGTCAGACTTGATGATCTGCTCAGGTCCCTTCCGACCCTAGAAACTATGAAACTATAAGTCCTTTCAGATTAATATGATTGCTATTAACAATATAAATACAGGCAGTCCTTGGACTTATGACACAACTGGTTCCTGAAATCCGTGTTTTAAGTCGAAATGTTGTAACTTGGAACCAATTTTCTCATAAGAAACAAAGTTATAAATGGGGACTGGTTCCTGAACCAAAGCACGATACCATATTTTCACTAAAAATACCCCAGAATTTTGTACTTGATCAATTCTAGAGTAATATAGCTACATTAATGTATTTATATTGTAAATAGTAATCATATTGATTTGGAAGGACTTAGTTGAGGTGACTTTGCTGAACTTTTTGAAAGGCTCTTTGTTGGACTTTTTGAAGGGTTCTTGGCTGGAGTCTTCTCAGGAGTCTTGGCTGCAGGTTTTTCTGGAGTCTGGTTTGCTTTCCTAAAAAAAATGTCCAAGGAAGTTTGGACAGATGTTCTCCAGGGAAATGAGTGACACAGCAAACTTGTTTGAGGACTGCCTGTACATTAATGTAGCTATATTACTCATCTATAATTAATTGAGTCCAACATTCTGGGTTATTTATGGTGAAAATAGGGTATCAGGCCTTGGTTCAGGAACCAAGTCCCCATTTATAACATTGTTCCTATGGGAAAATTGGTTCCAAGTGACGAAGTTTTGACTTAAGATGTGGTTTTCAAGAACCAATTGTGTTGTAAGTCCAGGGACTGCTTGTACTCACAGTGCACCAAAGCTATGAAACAATAACTTAAACATAAACATAATATTGACTGAAATAAGAATCAAAAACATTTTCTTGTTTTAACTGCCCTTGTTGGTTTGCCAAATATTTCTTATTTTTTCCAGAGTTTGGTTAAGGGAGGGAGTTTATTTACTGAGTTTATTTATTGAGAATCATTCTGGTCCTGGAGCTCCCTCTTCTGTTTATGTATTGTAAGCATGAGGAATACAACAAGAATCAGATCAGCTCTGAAATACTGGTTCTTTGCATAGTTACTTTGGAGAAGTCTGGGTCTAGCTTGGATCTAGGGGACTGTGGACTGTGGATGGGAAACAGCACAAATGGTAGTTGGTTTAACTGTCTCAGTCAGTGATTAAGCATCCAATGACTCTCTTCCCCATTCAGTATGGGTGGCTGTGTTTACCAGCACCATTCCAACCCTACTGCAAATGTGGAATTATTTATTTCCTCATGGGCTTTTGTATGGATGGCAAGTGTGGCATTTAACTTAACCATGGGACCATCCTTTCTCTACTTGCACACTTCCACCTCATTCACTACTCACCTGCTAACATCAGCCACAAATGAGCCATGAACCCTACCTGACCCTGATTCATTCCCAGAGCTATTAAAAGGCAGGGATCCCATGAAAAAGCAATGTGCTCACATAATTAAGGCTGTCCTGCAGAATGTTAGCACTCAGGAGGAGAGTTAAAGTTGCACAGGCAACAGTGTTACTGTTAGTAGATTTGAAGGTGGCATGTTTAGGATTTAGCTCCTTAAGTCTCTGTCCTATTTGGCCTCCCAATTCTCAATTTCTGTCCTTTCCCTGCTCTGCTTCCCCCATCCTCTGGTTTCTGTAACTCCCTCAGAGCCTGTCCCCCATCTCCTGACCACCTGGGCTCCCAGTTCACCTCTCTGCAGTCCAGTCAGGCTGTCAGTCTTCTTTTCATTACTGCTTGAGTGCCAGTAGAAGAGCGTTATCAGCAAAGACAAAGTCTTCCTCCTCAATTTTTTTCTGGTTCCAGGGAGCCCTCAGCTGCTCCCCAGCCTTCAGAAAGAAGCAACTGCAGAGAAAATCCTCCTCTGCTCCTGCAAACATGGAGTATGTTCTTCCACCTTGAGCAGATAGCACATGCACAGACTGCTTAGAACACCGAAGCTGTGAGGGGGCGCATGATAGATAACCAAGAGTGTGCGCTTGTTGAGAAGAAGGCTAATGGCATATTGGGTTGCATTAGTAGGAGCATTGCCAGATGGAAGAAAGTGATTATTCCCCTCTATTCAGCACTAATGAGGCCACATCTGGAGTACTGCACCAGTTTTGGGCCCCCTGCTACAGAAAAGATGTAGACAAATTGGAGGGAGTCTAGTAGAGGGCAACAAACATGGTTAAGGGGCTAGTGCATATTACTTATGAGAAAAGGCTGAGGGAACTGGGCTTATTTAGTCTGGAGAAGAGAAGACTAAGAGGAAAATTAATAGCATCCTTCAACTACTTGAGGGGTAGTTACAAAATATGTGGAGCTAGACTGTTCTGGGTGGTGGCAGATGCCAGAACAAGGAACAATGGTCTCAAGTTGCAGCAAGGGAAGTTTAGGTTAGATATTAAGAAACACTTTCTCATTAGGAGGGCAGTAAAGTACTAGAACAGACTACCCACAAAGGTTGTAGAATCTCCATCTTTGAAGGTTTTTAAAAGCCAGCTAGACAAGCTTTGGCTGGGATGACCTCATTGGGGATGGTCCTGCTCTGAGCAGGAGGTTGGACTAAATGACCTCCTAAGGTCCCTTCCAACCCTAATTTTCTATGATTCTATGAATCTTCAGAGATTTTCAGCTCCCAAATTCTAACAAATGAATGCAGGGTTTGCATAAAGACAACATTTCAGAGGCTTGGTCAACCATAGGTGACTTTTTGCATTGATAGGATTAAAAACCCATCCTGAGACTAGAATTCCCCTGATAAACCTCTACTCCTTGTTCCAAAGTATCACAGAATCATATAAAATCATAGAAGTAGGGTTGGAAGGGACCTTGTAGATCTTCAAGTCCGACCCCCTGCCTGGGCAGGAGAAAAACTGGGCTCAAATGACTCCAGCCAGGTAGGCATCAAGCCTCTTCTTAAAGACCCCCAGGGCA
>NW_017728918.1:100846305-100908721 GCF_001723895.1 Crocodylus porosus | reverse complement strand
CAGCAAGCGATGATCACTATCACCCAGGTGGTCAAGAACCTGGAGGCCCCTTACAGGTCTGTGGCCAGGTCTGGGTCCAACAGGGCATTTCCTCTGGTGGGACTGTGCACCTCCTGAATTAAGTGGATGTCTTGTATCTCGGCCAGGAACCTCCTGGAACGGTCCGACCTGGCTGACTGTTCCTCCCAGCAGATGTCTGGGTAATTTAAATCACCCATGACAACTACGTCCCTTGTCTTATGTGCCTCTACAAGCTGGCCCAAAAATTCCCAGTCCAGCTCCTCCCCTTGGTTGGGCAGTCTGTAGTAGACCCCCACTGCTAGATCCCTCTCCCCACAGCCCCCTTGTATCTTGACCCAGAGCACTTCAGCTTGCCCCTCTTCTAACCCCGTTCTGCTGGCAGAGGATGTTGACATAGAGCGCCACACCCCCACCTTTCCTTCCTTCTCTATCCCGCCTGTAAAGCCTATAGCTCCTAATGCTAACTGCCCAGTCATGGGATGAATCCTACCACGTTTCTGTCAGCCCTATTATGTCTGGGTCTGAACTGGCTATTCTGAGGGCGAGTTCCTCCTGTTTATTCCCCATACTAGAAGCATTGGTATATAGGCATTTAAGGCCTTGCCCAGCTGTGTGTGCCACCCCCCGATTTGCGAGACTGTCCGGACCCCTGTTTCTTACCTGGGCACTCCTTGCATTTGTCATCTGTCTTGTATGTAGGCATGGCTCTTCTCAATTCCAGAATTGTAAGAATATCTGTAATACAAGCAAAGTAACATATTTTTCTCTTACTCTTATTTTTAGAAATGACTGAACTATTTTTGTTGAATCTTTCAATAATAAAACAACCACAACATGAACAAATTTTAAATTGGCCTTGGGTGGGCACTCAACATGGAAAATTTCAACTTCAAATTTGGCAAAGTAATAAGCAATCAAAAAAGAGGATCTTTTTCATAGGAATTGTTAGGCAACCTTAACTATGGGCAGTGCCCACTGCTCTTGTTTTAATACTTAACCGGTCAACTAACAAATTAAATCAGATAAGATGATATAGTAGTTACCCATTGCTGAATGAGTTATATTTTTTGAGAATGAAATGAAAGTTATTGATCAAGCAACATCAATAAAAGTGAATTCACATTTTACTGTGCCTTTTCTCCAGAATAGCATATTTGTAGATGTCTTGTAAATTAATACAGACTTTCTCTTGGTTTTGAATTGCATAGTTTGCAATTCAAATAAGCCTGCCTGTATGGAAGGGCTCTGAACAACACACCGGGTGCATTTTCTACATGTTCCTTAATATGCCATAATTATGGTGCATTAAGTTTAGTACCTGTAATCACAGGTACTAAATGCGCTGTAATCAGCACTCTGCACATTAGTGCTCTTGCACACTTTTTTAGTGATGCTAATGTGAATTAGTGCATTAACACAGTTTTTTCATGTCATGCTAATGCACAGTAGAGTTAGTCTGCTGGGCCATTAGCATCTCATGTAGATGCGCCCACTGAGTCTGTAAAGCACATTTGCTTACTAGGAAGAAAAAAGTACTTGGGAATCAGTCAAATTGAGTAATATGGACGGACCATGAATACAATTCCTTGCATTCAGTGTACAACCATAAATTACAAACTCTGAGTTCCATGATGTTAATTATACTTTAAAAATTATATCGGTATATAGTCAAATTTAGGATATGTCAGTCAGACACAGATATAGGTCCTGTTAGAAATACACTTTTTCTGAGCAGAAAGACTAGGCCAATATCATCATTTTTCTTTATCTTTCCTCCTGTTATGTTGGTACCAGTGAAGTTTTGCCAGTGGTACCCCGCAATGGTCTGCCAGAATCATCTATATTTTTACTGCTGAATCATTTTGCCCTGCAGTGACCAAGACTGTAGTCACAGTGTTAAAATCTCCAATGAACAGTGTAATGTTTCTACTGGTTCTACTCCAGATACATCTGCAAAGAAATGCATTAGGATGAGATTTTAAGAAAAGTACCACCATAGATAAAGGTGTTGTGTAGCCTAGGGAATGGCACTGTTCTCAGGAGCCTGTTCTTTGCAATTGGCTTAACATCACTGTCTTGATCATAGTTTAGCTCTAAATGTCAGCAAGAACAAATTGTGGTCAGTGCTAGCAGAGCTAAACTGATTGCTGACATCCAGTTGCTAAGAACCTGAAAGAAGTCCCCATAAACAGGAAGTCTATCCTGAGGCCGCAGTGAGCACAGTAGAACGTGACTTCAGTTTCTCCTTGGCTCGAAAGCCTGCAGATGGCAATTGAAGCTTATAAAGATGGGCAGCACTGAAGGGAAGGGGGAAGAAAGGGAATGACTGGGCATGTTTTGCTTCAGAAGAAAGCCAGATGCTTCAACAGCCGGCTGCTACACAGTCCCAGCCAAAATCTTCCTGTTGGAGAAAAACAGGGAAAAGGGTGGCAATATTACCATCTGCCATTCCCTGGGTGAATCTAACCCATCCCTGGTGATACAGAAGGCTATGCCTGGCTTGGCCAACTTTCTGTCACTAAGTTTCTCTCTCCCTTACTAGAGTAAACATAATTCTTTGAGAGGAAGACAGAGACAAGACAGACAGAAAGCAAGCAAGTGAGCAAGCTCCCTCCAGATTATTTTACTTTCAAGAGGCTTGGCCTGAAACTCTCCCCATCAGCCAAGATGAATAGACAGACAAGCTACATTGAGTTAAAAAGGAGTCCTTCTTAGTCACTGTTCATATACATGCTTTTTTATCCCATGGCGACGGAAAGCTAAACCCCAATAACAGTCTTTTTCACTGTGAGGTAGCCTTTTTGGTTTATCATCTATTACAATGTAAAAGCATGCACATGGGAAGTTTTCATGGAGAAGCTGATGGATGGGAAGTCCTTGCCATCTTCTAACTCCATAATGTGCTTGTTTGCAAAAAGACCCAGACACTGCTGTTATCCTTGGTGGTGTAGCAACTAAGATAAGGGGAGGCAAAAATATGGCCTCTGGGCTGGATCCACTGTGGCAAGTGAGGTGGTTGTGGTGTGGCAGTGGGGCTCCATTTCCCTGCAGCCCCAGTGGCAATGGCTCCTTCCAGTTGCTTCTGCTAATGTTGCCACTGCCACTGAACCAAGCCCCACTGCCCAGGCACTCCAGCCCATCCACCCCACACCCACCACCAGGGGTGCAGAACAGAGTGGGTGTGTGGGGTCTCCATAGAGACCGACCTGGGATCCCTGCAGGCAGGGCGTGCTTGGCTGGGTGGATGGGATGGGGCCACAGGTGGATGGGGAGCAGCATCTGGAAGTGGGACAGGTGTGGGTTGGGAACTTGGGGCAGTGACAGCATGCCCAGGCTCAGGGCAGGACTGTAATCTGCCCACACATCCCTGTGACAGGTGCCGGCTCTGTAGGCAGGGGTGTGCTGGGAGTTGTTCACGGCTCTGCCCTGGGCTCCAGCCCCAGCCCTGGCCCTGGCCTCAGCCCACTCACCCATCCTACTCTAAGACACTGCTTCCCACTTGCCCATGGTCCCATCCCATTCACCTGGCTGAGCATGCCCTGCCCACAGGGGTCCTGGGCCACGGAGATCACTGGGCCAGGACCAGGATCTTGGGTCCTGCAGGGCAGGGCCATGTAGGGAGTTCTGGTGAGCTTTCAGAGGGGCAGTGCTGACCCCTGGCCCCTGGCATGGCGGGGCAGTGCTGACCCAGCTCAAGAAAACTGCCTAAGTGGCCCTCCTGCCCAAATAATTGCCCACCCCTAACCTAAATGCTCTTTGGTTCACAGCCTAGAGCACGAGTGGGCAATTATTTCGACCTGAGGGGCACATAGGGGGTTTTGATGAGCTGTTGTGGGTCAGGTCAGCACCCTCCCCCCACCCCCCGCGCCAACTCACCAAATACCCTATGGTGCTTTGGGTGGGTAGGGAGCAGTGTTTGGGAGCAGGACAGGCATGATCCACTCCCTGCATGCCCTGCCCTGTGGGGAGGGATGGCAGGGGGATGTATGGGGGTGTGTGGAGGGCATGTGTGTGTATGTGTGTGTGGGGGGGGCTGCCTGGGAGCCAGCCGGGAGTGAGGGGAGGAAGGGGGAGGTGCGGGGGCACATGCAGCTGAGTTTGCCTGGGTGGAAGCTTCTTGTGCAGTTCTCCATGTGAGGCTGCCCTGCTTGGGGCAGCCAATGCCATGCTCTCAACCACCCCTGCCGGCCTCAGCCCCAACCTGGGCCCCAGCCAGCATGCAGCTTCTGGCAGGGTTGTTCCCAGTGTGGCTGCAGCTGGCAATGTGAGCCTGGGCATCGAGATGCAAGGGGAACAGAGCAGCACCCAGAGACTCCAGCTGTATAACAGCCCCACTGAAAACTATGTGTTGTTCAGGGCCAGGGCCGGGGGCAGGGCTGCCAGGGCTGTTCTGGTTCCCTTGCCTCCTGCTGTGGCTGCTGCTGGTGCTCCTGCCCCTGCAGCTGCTCTAGTGTTGCCACGGGATTTTAGGAACCCAGCACTTATACCTTTGTTCCAGGTGAGCGCAACCCTCATATCGACCACAACACCTGCCAGCTGATAATACGCAAATTTATTGATACAGAGTAATAACAGAAAAACAATACAAACAATCAAGCAATTCTATGTCTACCAATCCTAGGGCTGTCCTCAGAGTCAAAATACTTCTGGTTACCCACTCTGAGGCTCTTCCTTTTAGGTGTCAGCAGTCTGGAGGTGGGATGCTGGGGCCCACAGCCCCCCTCCAGTGGGGTGCATGAAATGGGTTGCTGGTGTCTTTGAGGACCCTTCTCGGGGGTCAGGAATGGGGACCCTTCTCATGGAAGAGAAGGAGGAATGGGAGAGATGAGAGGGAACAGGCAGGGACCCTTTGTTAATGTCAAGTCTCTGCATTTGTATTCTACTTCCTCCTTGATGACTCCTGGCAACTCTTCATTCATGGCTATCTCTGGTTGTCTGTCTCTGTCCATGTAACCTTCTGGGCCTTCTCCTAATTTGGTCTGTTCCCCCAAAACCAGGACTTAGGCCCCCCTGCTCTCCGAGACCTTGTTGCTGGTGTCACTTATTTTGTGTTAGGGGACAGTATGGTACATATTTCTTCGGTTCCCAGGCTGTGTGTCCTTGTTGTGTTAGAAAACCTGTCTTCCTTGAAGGTAGTGGTCTCATATTATGGCATGCCCCCCTTAATTCTCAGGCTGTGTCCATCTGTTGGCCTTGCTGTGCTAGACAGCGCATCTACTGTTAGGGCCATGAGAAGTTGTGTGTGTGTCTCTCAAGCTCTTTAGAAATCCATTTAACCCCTGCTGCTTATCTTAACCCCTTATAATACATGTATCTATACGTATAAGTCAATTCCCCAAAAACAGGCCTTTAAATACCGTTTCTAAGCCAACACTAGGTGGGCAGGCAGGAAGCTTCAGCTAAGCAGTTCCTGCCCAGACACCTTGCACCTGCTCCACTCACCTATAGATGGCTGCTCATTGCTTCAGGTGGGCAAAGTAGGTAGCAGATGGGTGGGTGCTCAGGAGCTCCACACGCTGGGCAGGAGCCACCCGGGTGAAGCTTCCTACCTGTTCGCCCACCCAGAGTGGTGCAGCAGAGGCAGGAGTGGGAGCAGCCACAGCTGGAGGCAAGGAGAACAGAACAGCCCCTGTAGCGTGCAGCTTCCGGTGCGGCTGTTCCTAGTATGGCTACAGCTGGTCGGGTGCTGCTCTGCTCCCCTCACTTCCAGTGGCTGCTCCTTCTCCCATGCCTGTCCCTGCTGTGCCACTCCAGGCAGGTGGGCTGGTATTGGCGGGGAAAAGTTTCAGTCCAGCTGCTCCCACTGGAGTTGAGGGAAGCAGAAGAGCAGGCTGCCCTAGGAGGAGCAGGTGGGGCTCAGTTCCATGCTGAGCACTGCAGAAGCAAGTGTGGGCTATATCCAGCTAGTTGGTGGGCCACATCCAGCCTGTGGGCCATATTTTGCCTACCTCTAATTTAAGTACTTTGTATCAACTAAAACTGATTCAACAGGAGAAAGTAAGGCCCACCCTAGGATGTTCTGTAGCCCAGTGGTAATGGCATAGTTATAGGAAATGTGCGGGACCTGCACACCTCTGCTCTAAATCTAGAGGGAAAACTAGTATGTGGGTCTCTAGAGTGAGCACCAGGGTTCAAATTATGGGGAGCTCAGGGGGCTGAGCTCCCCCCCATAAGAGACGAGAACCCCCCTGTAGGCTAGTCAGTACACCTTCCCCACCCCCACCCCCCGCAACAGCCCGAAGCCCATGCACCGCTGTGCTCACCCCCAGCCTGCCCTACGCCTTTCTAAAAAGCCCAGGTGGTGGCTCCTTCTGTGTGCCACTGCCACTTGCCCCATCCCCCTGGTACCTATGCACACAGACCTGACCCTGGCCCATTTTTTTGCAGACCCCCACAAGAGTCAAAGTGTCGTTTGAATGCTGGTGAGAACTTGAACCACTGGTCTATAAAGGAGTGATGGGGGCAAATTCTTTACCTCTGGGCCATATTTTTGTGGAACTGACGTGGTTCAGGTATCTGACTCCAGGCAGGGACTCATGCATTTGATGCCCAAGTGCAAGAAGCAGAACAGCAGATCTTGTAGAGTGGTTGCTGCTTTGGGGCATTTCCCTCAATGCTGTTGAGAGTTTCCCTCAATGCTGTTGAGGGCATTTCCCTCAATGCTGGGGAGACAGAGGATGAAATGTCTATTTTTGTCCTTCTCTGGCTTTATTTCCTTATGAGTCACTGCTTAGCTGCTGCTTGATCTCTGTGAGACTACACTTGAACTATATATAATATTATTTTAGCTTATTTATGTCAGCATTAAATGTATTTTAAAGTTCAATGCATACTCTTTCCCCCAAGCAACCCAAGCCCTTTTATTACTTTGTTTTTCTAAATCATGAACAGCGTTTCACCCAGACCTGAACCTCACCCATAAATAGTTCTTGTATGGAAACAGAGACATGAGGAAATATTTGCCAGCATTTGCTGAAATTAAATAATAGTTAATAAGAATAGCTCCTCTTTCAACATTTGCTCATTTTGGTCCTGGTATTGCTCTAGTCAAAATGGAGGAGGACCATTCCCGCACCCTTGTAGGGAAACAAATATTCCCCCAATGTATAGAATTGGATCAGATATCAGCTGGTATATCAGATATAAACAGGGTTAAACTGGCCATGAATAAATTTAGGCTTGAAATTAGAAGGTTTAGAATTGTTTGAGCAGTGAGGTTTTGGGACAGCCTGCCAGTGAGAATACTGGCTATCAAATACTTGACTGGCATATGCTAGGCTTATATGATAAATTACCTATAGTAGCAGAGGCACTGGGTGTTACGGTGTAGCATATTTCTTCCAGTCCTATGTTCCTATGTCCTGTGAAAGTCTTCCTCTGAAGAAGAGTTTTCAGCTGATTCTGTAGCACATTCCCTGCTTTCCATGCATCTTTGAGGGCATTTTGGAGATGTCAGAATTACTAGGTTCTGACTCTTCTTGACTGTTATCTGTATCTGCTTCAGATCTCAGGCCTCAAGCCTCTGCTTGAAATTGTATGATTATTGCACTTTCAGACCAGGTCCTGGCTTGCAATGCCTTGTGATAATGCAGCAAGCCTGACCCAATCTCCAATGCATTAGGTCTAATCTCCAATGGCATTGGAGTTCAGTAACCAAGACATCTTTCTAAAGCCAAGTGTTATTTATGTAAAACAGAAGTATCACAGAAAATAATTCTTAAAATAATTACATAGACTATGTGCATGTCTAGTTTCCCAGGTATTTACTATTTTCCATATGGGGATCCTGGTAGGTCGAAGGCTCCAGAAGGCATTTAAATGAAGGCATAAGGACAGACATTCCTGGCTGGGGACAGACATTCAGAAAGCCTGAATTGATTCAGGCTTTGCAGGTTAGTCTAACCTTCAGAGAGTAAACCAGTTTGCAAGTGGATAGACATTTGGCACATGCCTGCAGTGGCTCAAGCCAGAAGCCCGGTGTACTAAAGCAGGGAACCTGAGCTGAGGAGGGAGACCGTGGCTAGGCCCCAGCAGGCCCACCCCAGCGGCTCTCTGGCAGCCGGGAGCAATCCAGAGGGGAACTCCTCCCCTTTTTCCCTGTCCCCCACCACCATGGGGCTGGGAGGGGGGCCCTGTTTAGTTCTGAGGGAGTTCTTCTTCCCCTTCCTCCCCCGCTGTGGTGCAACAGGAAGAGGAACTCTGTTAGGTTGCCTGGCCCCAGAGAGGGACTCTTCCCCCTGTTTCTCCCCCATCTCAGCAGGGCGGGGAGGGGGGCTCTATGGGATGCTGCCAGCCCCTGAGGGGGACTCTTCCCCCCACTCTTCCCCTCAGGGCAGGGGAAAGCTCTGTTCCATGCTGAGGGGAAGTCTTCCCCCTCTTTTTCCTCCTCCCGGGGCAGTGGGAGTGAGGAGCTCAGCTGGGCAGGCCGTGGGCATATGGGGTGTGAGGGAGGGTGGGAGGTATAGGGACCCCAACACACTCTCCCCCATGGCATGTAGACCCCGGTGCCTGGCAGCAGCAGCAGGTGGGGCGTTCAGGGTGCTCGTGCCTGGTGCAGGCACAGCTTCGGCCAGCGCTGTACGGGGAGAGGGAGAGGAACCTTCCTTATCCTCACGGCTCTGCTTCCTGTACTGGACCCAGCTGCTTCTCCCTGCTGCCTGCCATGTAGGTCCCAGCACTTTGCTGGAAGTGGAGTGAGCCCTGCGCCTTGTTTCTCTACAGAGACCTGCACGGAACTTCCCCCTGTTGAGTGTGGAGCTGCAGGCAGGGCATGGAGCCATGATAGAGGTAACCAGCACTGTGCTGAGTGTAAGGAATGCAAGTCTGCCCAGCCTGCCCAGCCACTTCTATCCCTGGGGCTCCATGCCACACCTGCAGCTCTGCACTCACATGGGGAAGCCCCATGATGGACTCTGCGGGGAAGCAGGGGGTAGGGCTCCCTCCACTCACAGCAGAGTGTGGGACCTGCATAGTGTGGGGTGGGGGAAGCAGCTAGCTCCTGTGTTGGGCTTCTCTCAGTGCAGGCTCGGGCACAGAGCAGAGTTGCAGGGATAAGTTAGGCTCCACTCCCTTCCCCTGTACAGTGCTGAAAGGAGCCATGCCTGTGCCGGGCACGAGCACCTTTATGCCCCTGCCTTCTGCTGCCATCACAAAATGGAGGCTGCACACCATGGGGGAAGTGTGTGGGTGTTCCCACACCCCCCACCTCCCTCACACCGCACACCCTGCCCAGCTGAGCTCTGTGCTCCCACTACCTCTCTGGGGGGAGGAAGAGGAAGGGGAAGAGTTCCCCTCACCATGTAACAGAGCCTCCCCCTGCCCCTGGCTCTATGGCTGGGCAGCATTGCATGGAGCCCCCCATCCCAGCCCTGCAGGGGCAGATGGTGAAGGGGAAGAGGAGTAAAATTCCCCATCTAGCGCCTCACAGAGTCCTCCTCCCCACCTTGGGAGTAGGAGGAGAGGGAAGAGTCCCTTCCAGCATGGAACAAAGCCCTCCTACCCACCCTGTGGGACAACCAACCCAGCATGGCTTGTTAGGGTGAAGGGGGCAGGGAGAAGGGTTAATTCCTCCCTCTGTCCTTTCCCTGCAGTAGTGGGTCTGGCAGCTCCAGGGGCCACCGCTGCAGCCCTCTCCCCCCTGCTCCCCAGCAGAGAGACTGACCCCGGCTGCGGTGAGGGAAGAATTAACCCCCTCCCTGCCAACTTTGCCTTAATGGGGCCGTGCTGGCTGGTGTTTCTGCTAGGGCCCCATCCCTGCTCCGGCTAGAGAGCAGAGGGGCAGGGTCAGCCCTGCAGCTGGGGCACAGAGACCTGCCCAGCCCACAGAGCATGCCGATCCTGGGTGTCTGGGGGTGTCTGGTTTATCTTAAACCAGGAAGGGGTCTGGGACAGACATTGCATGAAGTGGTTTGAGCCAAATCAGTGAAGTTTGATACTACATTCAACCAGGTTTATCTCAAACTGGTTGTGGCAATAACTGGTTTATGTGCACTGAATGTCTGTTTTGTTACAAGTTTAAACCGGTTTCTGATCACTTAAACCAGTTTATATGTAATGTCTGTCCCTAGCCAATGGGCTCTGGTATAGGATCCCCACAATCACGCTTCCTGCCATGCCACACAGTTTGGCAGGAGATGGGATTGTGAGATCCAGCATTAGATCCCATCATGCCTTATTGCCGGTGCAGGGGATCCCGGGATCATGATCCTGGGGGTCCCCTTACACTGGCAAGTAGCAAGCTCGCAGTTGATTTGGGCTCCCAGCTAGAGGGGTGCACCATGCAGCTAAGCCCATCAGCCTGGCCTCATGATGAATGGTGTGATTAGGAACCAGCCACAACTCTGCCAAGTACTGAAAGGAAAGGGCAAACTGGAGGCTCTGAATAGCTGGCCTTGTAATGGGGAAGCATAAGTCTTTTGGGACATGTAGAATGTATCCTTACATCACAAGGCAATGCTGTATGGAAACACTTTGTGTTAGCACTGTGTATGCTTGCTTTGCAACTGGAACTATGTTGATGAAAGATGCATCAACAGAGATGTAGGTTAACTTCACAATTTTGACTGTGACATGCAGACTAACATCTCCTTATTATTCATGTGAAGATTCACTGGGGAGTATACGCTAAAGCCTATATTCCCTTTCTTCTGAAAACTCATCCATTGTAGAAAACTCCCTTTAAAGAGGATAGGGGTCCTGTGGTAGCAATGCCTGGTGGATTCTCTGATAGTGCAGTTGCTAGGGAGAAATGAGGCTGGCAAGCAAGTAGATTCAGAAGTAGTGTGAAGACACTAAACTTCCCTGGAGACCAGCCCTAGCTTCTTTGTGATTCAATGACTTCTGGACCTGGTGGTAAACCCCAAAACCCAGAGGATTACTGTGGGGAAGCTTTAAAACAATTTTCCCCTGGGCTTTTCCTGTGAGTTTTATGATAGAGGAAGCAATTCGGCTAGAATTTTTTTTGGAAGCATGCCCTTCAGCAATAAGCACATTCAATTTTACTCTTTCACCAATAGGTGGCACTAGCAATTTAGCAAGAGTTATGGTCCATCTTGTTTTTTATGCATAAGCAAGCTGTCATTTTTTATGTTCAATACCACAGAGTTTGTATGATCTAAGATGTTTTCATGGATTCAAATGCATATTTCTAGTTGCCTTTTTTTAAAAGGCAACTTAGAGTAGCAACAAGATGCTCACAATTCTAGTGATGACTCTTGTTCATGTTAAAGAGGTCGTGTGAAGAATCTTTGACTCCAATTACAAATACACTCAGAATCAGCCTTTGTTTGAACTTGAGCTGAATTTCTGACCTAACCTGGATTTGCTTGATTCTTGCTCATATTCAGAATTTTTGTGCAAATTAGCTGTTTAGATCTCCCTGGGTAGCTGGAAACATCTTGAAGCTC
Organism: Crocodylus porosus; assembly: GCF_001723895.1. NCBI lineage: Eukaryota > Metazoa > Chordata > Crocodylia > Crocodylidae > Crocodylus > Crocodylus porosus. The sequence continues at coordinate 100,897,295 of NW_017728918.1, read as the reverse complement.
ATGACTGCAATATGAAATTGCTGGTAAATAATCACATAATTTTCCTCGTGTGTCACTGATTGGTGGAGCTTACTTCATGTGACTGCTGCACTTGATTTCTGAGAAGAAATAGCTATTAAAATTTCACCTCCAACTGTAGCCTTTTGCAGCAGGTCGAAGTACCTAATCCTTCTTCTGCAACATGTGTCACTCACTCTGTGGCTGTGTGTGTTTGTCAAAGAAAAGCAAGAGAAGAACAGATAAGGTACTTCTAGTTCTTACACAAACCATTTGTGAACCAGGATTAAGATTTCTTGATGGGATCAAGATAAAGTATATCAAAAGACCTAGGGACTGTACAGTAGAGGCTGTAAAAGCACACACTTAGTTTCGTGTTTTATGAAGCAAGGTACAAACTATCAAATGGCCTGAGCTGAATTGTTGATGCATTGATAACCAAGCTGTTAACACACACAGAACTGGATGTGCAGAGCCTGGAGTACATTGCTAATAATCCAAACTTATTTATTGCTTTAAATCCAGTGCTTTTGTGATTTTGACTTTTTATCTGAAGTCACTGCTTAGGTACTACCTGGGACTTCCAATGTTGTATTTTCTTACTTAATTAACTTATATGTTTTGATGACTGGATCAGTTCAAAATAGAGCATCTGAGCCTGGCTTTGGGCTAAAAAAGGGAGAAAGATTTACATGTCTAGACATTTAAAGGAGTCTGTAGCTCAAGTGATAAGGGTGGGCAGTCTCCAGAAAGTGAAAATAAAACTGTGGAAGGTGAAATTTTAGCCAGCTCAAACTTACCTCTAAATTTTGACCTTTGGTTTCATAAGGAGGCAAAAGGCCTATATGAACACCAAACATATGAAGGCAGCTACAGCAGCTTTGAGAAAGGAGAATTATCTAAAATATTCATAGAAACTGCAATGTTGCTATTGATTTTTTGTGGAAGGTGCTCAAATAACACTGAATAGTGGCAGTATAAAAACCTCAGAGAGATGTGCTAGAATGGGTATATGCAGATTAAAAGGAAAAGAGCATTTAGATGGGCATTTTCAACCTTTGGCACAGGTACAGATTCAATCTTACATCAGTCTACACCATTTTGGAAAACAAGATTTTAAATAAAAATATAATTATAAATGTTTTTAATCCTGGCTTATGGCATCACATGATATGGCATAAACAGGACACACATGATCATCAGCACCATGAATGAAAAGGACCTGGGGGTAAAAATAGACCACAGTCTGAATATGAGCCAGCAGTGCGATCTTGTAGTGTAGCCAGTAGGGCAAATAATACTCTGGCATGCATCAATTGCTGCATCTCCAGTAGAGCCAAGGAGGTGATTCTTCCGCTCTTCTCAGCACTGGTGAGACCGGAGCTGGAGTACTGAGTCCAGTTCTGGGTACTGCACTGTAACAAGGATGTGGACAAGCTTGACAGAGTTCAAAGAAAAGCCACCCGTATGATCAGAGTCTTAAAAAGCAAGCTGTACAGGGAAAAGCTGAGGGATGTGGGACTCTTCAGCCTGAGGAAAAGAAGGCTGAGAGGGGACCTGGTAGCAGCTTACCACTACATAGGGGAGTGTATCAAGGGCTCAGTGAGCAACTGTTCCCTGTGGGGAAAACCAAGAGTAATGGCCACAAACTCCTGGAAGATCAATTCAGGCTTAACATTAGGAAAAACTTCTTCACAGTCAGGATGTCCAGACTGTGGAATAAGCTCCCTCCAGAGGTGGTGCAATCACCTGCCCTGGAAATCTTCAAAAGGAGACTGGACAGTCACCTTGCTGGGGTCACCTAACCCCCAGTTATTTTTCCTGCTTGGTGCAGGGGGCTGGACCCAATGATCTTCTGAGGTCCCTTCTGGCCTTACAATTTATGAATTTATGAATCAGTTTTCAAAATTATGTTTAATCTAGAGAGGATATTGGCACTTAGTTGTGTTTCTGGGCTGTATTTTACCCTTTATTCTATGGATCCTGCGCGATCTGTGTATCTATACTGCCTCTGAACCTGTTTAATTTTCATGGCAGCTCAGATCCTGAAGGAGATACCAATCTAGGCAATGAAAAAAACGTTTTGGAACAGCTCAAGTATGATGGTGCTGACCTTGTCATTGTTATCATAAGAAGGCATATACCATGGACAACTGCCACGTCTCTTTTCCATTCTGCCTCTCTCAGTGTGTAGGAGCCATTCCCAGTAGGATATTTCTGCAGGGGTCAGGGGATTGATTGGTGCAGAGGTATAGCTGCCTTTATATGAGTCGCTAGATCTAGCTTTTCTCTTCTTGCATCAGCCTAGAGAATAAAAGAACCATTAGCAATAAGGATCATGAGTTTCTAAGGAATACATTTTGCCAGAGGAAATTAATTGGTTTTTTAATAGAATAACAGTATTAGTGGAGGGAAGGCTATAGATTTTATATGTTTGGATTTGAGTACAGCATTTGATTACAGTGCATCACAAAAATTTAATTTCAAAATTAATTCAAATGGGCTCAGATAGGGCAACTGTCATGTAAATTGAAAACTGACTGCAACAACATAAACAAATGGTAACAGTTGAGTGTAAATGTAGGGTGGGGGAGAAGATCTTGTTGGGTGTGATGAGGACTGAGAATATTTAACAACTTCGTTAATGTTCTGAAATTAGCAGAAAATGTAAAAACAGCCTTTTGGCTGAAATAAAGTGTTGAATGGTGGATGCCCTGAGCTAAAAATATGCATGGCAAAGGCTTGACCTAAACAGCCAAGGCTCCAGAGCTAAGGAATGTAATAACTCAGGTCCTCTTAGGATTGGGCACTGCAAAGGGTTTTATAACACCTACTCATTGGGAGATTACACCAACAGAATGCTAAACATATTCATAGATACCCTGAGTGTAGTTAATATGTGCAAAGACAAAGACAGATCACAAACGGGACCAATGGCCTAATCCAAAGTTCAGTGATGACAAAGGAAAAGTTCCCAGTGGGTACATATACACGAGATGCTAAATGTACAGTAGACAAATTCCACTGTGCATTAGTATGTCATGGCAAAAGCCATGCTAAAGTGCTGATGTGCAGTACCATGCACCACTGCTACTGTGTAATAGTGCCAGTTATTGCTCATTCAGTTAGTGCTCAGGAACCTTGGTACATTAATACACATGTAGATGTGCCCATTGCTGTCAAAAGGCACTGGATTAGGCTCTTAGAGAGACTATGAACATGAGGAGTGGAGGTGGAAGGAAATTTGGCTTGGCAAATTTCAAATTAAGAAATGAGGAAAATCATTTGAAATGTATTCAGTTGGAATCAGACCTGTGGGTGATCATGAACACCGAAGTAAGCCTACTTCTGCAAAGTAAGCCTATACCACAACAAAAAAAGCCACTTGCAAGTTCAGCATATATATGCAGAAAAAGCATACAGTGCTTGAAGTAGCCCTTGCTGTGCTTAGAAGCTTCCATACAACGTCTAATGCGGAGAAGTATCTAATAAAAATGACTGAATCCTAAAAGAACTATGTCTATTTTTGGCTAAGTGATGACATGATAATATACAAATACCTGAAAGGTACTAACACTGAGAAAAAGGAAGATTTCTTATAGTGATACAGCTACTTCTTGCTTAACATCATAGTTACATTCTTGAAAAATGTGACTTTGAGAGAAACAATGTTAAGTGAATTCAATTACATCACAGTCGTTGCCTACTAGCAGGCAGCGGCCAAACAACATTATGACCAAACATTGCATGAGTTTAAACGAATGTGTTTTGTAATAGATCAGCAATGTTATAACGAAACAATGTTAACCAGGATGATGTTAAGTGAGGAGTACCTATCCAAGGAAGCATGACTTGTATGATATTGTGAGAGAGAAGGGATGAATTTAAGAAAGGATAGGCTGAATAGTGAAAAAAGTCCTGAGGGTTAGGGATAGGTTCATCTGTCATGCAGAATGGTAATGACTGCTTGATTATTTATAAAGGCATACAAAAGAAGTCTGTTTCTTTCAGGGTCTGAGTTCTTGTGTAGAAGTTCAGTGTAAACTTTTACACAAGACATTTGGCTTGTGCCAGACCCTTTAAAGGTACAGTTCCAGATAGGGTGTTTTTGAGCTGTAGAATCAGATGTGTCACTGGGGTCTTGGGCACCCTGAGTGGCAATGATCCATGAGGCAAGTGTCAAGGGCTGTGCTGGAAGCAGTTGTAGCAGTACCCAGGCCAGCAGCACAGCTGTGACCATTTTTGCACCTTCCCTTTCATCATACTACTATCTGGAATAGACTCCATGGGAGACACATTGCTAGAAAACCTATGGCTGGATGAAACACTAGGAAATAAACATACATTTGTAAATTATCAAGTGACCCTCACTTGTAAGAGATGTACTGGATAACCCAGAGATAACTTTCTTTTTCTAATACCTATAACTGTTATTCCATGAAGGTGGCTCCTCTTTGAACTCATGCTGCAGAAGCTGTCTCTCCAGGAGCAGTGGTGAGAAGAGACGGAGTCAAAGTCTCAGATTCTGACTTGGCCTCTCTCTGTGAGTAGACAATTAAGGTGCATGCAGACATTATACATAGATCGACTTAACTAGGATTAGGTCTATCTAAGTGCCAAATGAAACATACTTTTGAGGAGCAAAACATGGCTGGCTTGATCTAAATTAATTCACCTAAAGAGGTTCACTGCATAGATTGGGCTAACATAACCAACTGTGAGTACATGTTTGGAGCACAGCCCCGGGGCTGAGAAAGCCCAGCCACTTGCCGCAGCCGCATGGCTGTACACTCCCTACCCCCATGTGGACAACTCCCCTCAAGGACCCATCAGCCCCCACTGCTCCCCACCTTGAACCTGACAACCCCTCCACCTGCTGACCCTCCCCTGTGAACCCTCTTGCCCCCTCCAGTCCTACCCACCCCACTCTCCACCCCAACTTAGATCATGTTCCCAGTGCAGCTCCAGGCAGTGGCAAATGTATGCACAAATGGGGACCCAATCTATGATCATGCAGTTTAAAGTAAGCTGTGTGCTTGTAGATCAGGTCCTGTGAATGTGTGCATGTGCCCTTAGACAATCAAGGAGAAAAAATGTTTGAATGAAGTGTACATAAAACTAATTAATCAGAGTGTAAAGAACATTCTATCTTCTTCTGCTAAGCCAATATTGCTTTTGTGCCTCACACTCCATGAGAATAAATATTAAAAACATACAAATAATGAGGGAAAGTAACCATACTGTATCTTTTGAGAATTAGAAGGCATTTACTGGTAAGGTAGATTTTAAAGTGGTTATTTACAGGGTGCAGGTAGTGCGAATATGTAGTATTTATATAGCAATAGCACCAAAACTGAATTTTACACACTCTCTGGATTCTAATTTTCCTGTTAGATTGCTTGGATTGAAGGAGAACATTTAGCTTTCTGCTGTAAATACACTTTACGATTAGCACATCTAAAGCAGAGTATTTAAAATACAGGACAGCAATTTCTGCTAAGTTCCCTACAACCTGTGTTAATCAGCTGACTTCTGTACTCTTCCTTTCTTCCATCTTCTGCCTGATATTAGCTATTATGTTTATAGTATTTTTTCCTTGAGTACTTTGACATATGGATTGCAAAATTTAAAAAGCATAATAATTATAAAAAGGGGACATCATTTAAAATCACATTCCAACAGCAGTGTATGTTAAGTCTAATGCATTTTGATGGAAAGTATAAAGTGCATTTTTCCTTTGCTTATTGTAATATGAACGTAATGTGTGTTACAACAGGAGGAACCAGGGAGCAATCTTCAGAGCTGTGCTGACTGTTAATTTGGACTGCAACTCCCAGATTCCCCTAGGGGCTGGGGTAAGGGAAGAAAGATGAAGTTTGAGGCTGGAGGATGAAAAGGAGAAAGCAGCGTACACCTGGAACCTGGTTTGCACTACACAGAGGAGTGCACAGTGGAGCTAGAGATCTTATTGTCTTGGGCAGCCAGGATTGTGGGCTGAAGGAGCTGGACTTAGAGGTGGGGACAGCTGCAGGCTGCTGTTTGAGTGCTCTAGGGACTAAAGGCTTTTTTGGGGACACCTCTGGAGGTGTGGGGGGAATATTAATATTACCATATTAAGGTGCTGAATGTATGTTACCACAGTATTGATGTTTCTTTACCTTCTATGTGATTGCTCCCTTTGGCCTGTTGGCTTGTGACCTTAAATCCTATGATTTTCTATACAGAAGTGTGAACTCCCCATTGCTTCTCGTGCTAGTTTCTAGGGCTACAGGGTTGGCACATTATTATGCTTTATCTGCCAAGAGCAGAATACCGGATTCTGTATTTACTATGCAATAAGTACCTATCAGACAATTGTACCTATCAGACAATTAAAATATTGTCAACACACTTTAAATGGCAAGGAAGCTGCACTGCTTTTGTTCTCTTCCTATTGCTCCTTTCCTCTCTACAAGTTTGTTTGGGTACATGGATGAAAGCCATTTTGGTTCTGAGTCACTGCAGCTTAGATGGTGTATACTGGATCCTGGAATATAGATTCTGCTTTGCATGGGGCATGGTTGAGATGAAAAGCATAAATTATACCCTTTGGGAATAACAATGTAAAAAACTTTGAACAATTCTTGTACTCCCTTTACATCTAAAAAAAAAAATCTGCTGTTTTCTTTAAAAAACAATCATGTTAATACTGTGGCAAATTTTCCTTTCAGCCCTAAACTTTTTAATCAGCCTTTTTTCATGAAAATACCCTTGCAACACCCTAAGTTACATTTTTGTTTTTAATTTTTAACTACAAGTCATGACTGAGGTCTGCATTTGTAACAACAAATACCTCTGACATGGAACCAGAAGTTTAGGTGTCCAAAATATACTTAATAAAACTGATTGTAATCAGAGCACTGGAGATTATTCCTGAACTTAGAATAATGGTCACATTTACAAAAAATACTCCCTGTGAAATGTGGGATGTGTTGTTCAATTTAATAATCGCAGTCTGGAATATGTATTCTGGAGAAAATTTGTCCATTTTTTTCCAGGGAGAGAATAATAAAAGCAGAGAGACAGTTTACAAATTGGCACATGAAACTACAAAGGGAATACATCCCTGAATTGCTTTTCTGCCAAAGTGGTTACATTTTAGCGTAATGAAGAATACTGGCAGGGCTTCTTTTTCCTCCTTCCTTTTCATTAATTAAATTTATTTTTGTGTTACTCACTCTCTTCTCCTATCTCAATTATTCTTTTATTTTTGTAAAGCTCTTGTTAAGTACTTAAAATCCAGCTGTAATCTGTTGCTACAGCATTTGTAGAGCTGAAACGAAAACATTACTGAGATGTCAGCATGTTTTCGACTTCATTAAAGATGACAACCCGGTAATCAGTTGTACAGCCTGTATTATAACAGTTGAGGGGGAAATCAGGGTTATTTTCTTGCTATTACATCTTTCTAACACTGACCAACGTACGTCAGAGATGAGTCTGCCAACAAATGTTTTTGAAGCAATTTACTAGAGAACATGATAGAACATGGAATCTGGTTATATAGACCTTCTCTTCACTGGAGAATTGAACCACTCTATTGGAACAGATAGAACATGGCTCATGTAAGCATAGTGTGTGTTGGTCACGTACCAGGATGTGAACAAGCAAGTGATGCTTATTAGCACCCTGATCCAGATAAAGGGAATGGAGATGCCAGACATAACAGGACAGAAGGGAAAGCTTGCACAATGATTGCTAAAAATAACCATTAACTTGGACAAACTATATTTGTAAACAATGCTTGTCAGCAGAAAAATACTTTCTAAGATGTAAACAGCTAATATATGAGAGGCCTAGGCAAAGATGAGATGGAAATAGTTAATGGAGCTGATCTTTGCAGGATCTGAGGTAGATAAGTGGTTTGCAGCCCAATAAGCTGCTTATTTTCTGATATCTATCTGACAAAAAGGCAGGATATCTACAAATGTAGTCACAAGCTCACCAGGCAGGTAGTTCAGATAGCCTGTCTAAATTTTTCCTATTTCAAGCCTATTGAAGTTTAAAAAGAAAAACACTTCCAAACAGAGGGAAAAAGAAAAATCCTATGCAAGAAATTAGAATTTACTGAGTCAAATTATGAATGGGTAATCAAGGGACAGAAGATGACATATAGAAAGATAGGCTCTTAGTGGACTCAAATGCAAAAGAAACAGAAGGAACATTTTAAGAGAGTAAAGCATTAAGATGTCTACAGTTAAGGTGGGCAGCCATTTACATTATGCAAATGACAAGAGCCATTTGCCAAATACAGTTGACCTAAATAGTAAAGGCCTCACTGAAGTTGATCTAAAGCTCATTCATTCAGGAGCAGCCTATTTTCAGTTTTTTGCACCTCATTGGGTGTATCTATTTACTGAGCAGTAGAGCAGCATACTATGCAGTAAGCATGAGTGTCTACATGTGCATAAGCTTACTACACAGTAAACTGCTCTAATCATGAGTAAATTTGCTACTTGCAAATGTAAGTAGTAAATTTAAATGCAATTAGTTACTGCACAGTAATGCTTGTGTAGACACTTGACTAGGAACACATGTGCTCCCAGTCAGCTGGGCAGCAGGGAGTGGGAGATTTCTCCCTGCCCCCAGAAGCTGCCTGCTGCCAGGGCAGGCTCTGTTACTGGAGCCCATGTGGGGAGTATGTCCTCCTTCCCCAGCAGCTCTGAGATCATTATAAGGATCTTTATCCTCATAAGGATCTCCCAGCCCCTGCTTCCTGATCATGGAGGGGGCTGGGGAGCCTGTTCCCTGTCCAGCTCCATGATCATGGATCTGGGTGGTGAACAGACACAGAGCTGGGCAGGGATCAGACTCTCTAGCCCCTGCCCCTGCCCTTGCCCCATGATTGCAGAATGGTGTCTGGGAACTGTCCCAATCAGGGGCAGGTCCTAACCCCATACCCCAATTGGGCGACTGAGACATGGAACTTGGAAGGAGCTGCAGGTCCCAGCCCCCTGTCCTGATCTGCTGGTGGGGCAGTTAGCAGTGAGCTCCTGGCTGGGCAAGCGTTCTGGTGCCTTGCTGCTCGCAAATAAACTGCTCCCAGACCAAATGCATGGGTATACCTTGTTACTCAAAGAGTTTTTCCTCTTACAGGGGTGGAACCTAAGTTTAGGCCTGCTAATAGCATAGTACCAGCAGCAATCGAGATGGTCTAGAACTGTTTTAGCCACGTGGGTCGGGTGGGTAGTGTCCTGTCTGTCTGTGGACAATATCTGGCCAGTGGTCCCTATCTGACACATTGGGTGGGTGCAGTGGGCATCATCTGACCATGTGGAGGGGAGCAGGGAGCAGTCCAGCCCCAAACCAGTCCCACAGGGGAATGGGCCAGGACTTGGTCCTCTGGGTAGAAAGGTGGCACAGTTTGGCCCCATGGTGGGAAGGAAGCATAGCTTAGCCCTAACCTAGCCTTGCAGAGGGGCATGGCTCAGCCCTGATCCAGATGTAGAAAGAGGGGGCATGACCTGACCCTGTGGGGTAAAGGGGTCACAGCTGGGCTCTGACATGCTATGCAGAACTTGGGGTTGAGGAATCTGACTGGGGGGAAGGTACCCATATTAATGGCCACTCGTCCCCCACTGCCAAATTTACTGACCCAGGGGAGCCCCATGGGCTGGATTCCAAGGCTCCATGGACTGCATTTGGCCCTTAGGTTAGAGGTTGGGCACCCCTGGTCTACAAGGAGTAACTACCCAGGCAATGTTGTTATTGCCAAACCAGCCCCTTATTTGAGGCTTAGACTGCAATAGAGGCTATTCTTTAACTTTACAAAAATATAATAGTTAATAGTTTTATAAAAATATTAACCAGAGCATGTGAAATGTTCAGAGGGCAGATTAAAGTACCCAGTCACAATCTGCATGTGGTAAAACAGAGGAGGAGCTGGTAATCAGACATGTACAGAGCAAAGAGATTGAGGCAATAAGAAGGCACCAGCCACATAGAGCATTGAAAGGGAAGTATATGGAACAAGTGCAGATAGCAGTTTAGTAGCAGATGTAGGTCTCATCAGGAAAGCAGAAGCAACATTCAACAAAAGGGAATATCTATATCTATATATAACAATCTCTTCTGCTCACAACCATGATAGCTAAAATTCCCTTAGCTGGGTTAGTTTTAAAAAAATGTAATAACCATCAGCAGGTTTCCTCATCTTGAATATCTTAGCTGGGGCTCTGGCAGGAGTTGTCACAGAGTTCCTTACAATTTATTCTGTTGCTTTATACAGATTTGACCGGCTCCCTAATCTGGACCAATCTGAATATTGCTGCTCATCTCTCTTCCCACAAAAAAAGATGCACAAGTATATTGATCCCTGATTATTTCTGTTATTTTGCATCTGTAATGATGTATGTCTTGCCCTTCTTTTGTATGATACCATATACCAGTGTCCCTCATAAATTCTTTTCTAGAGCTTCTTTCACCTTGTTGGGTGAAACTCCTTTTGAGATTTACGAGGTGGCAGGTGTTCTCCCCAGTGCAAATTCGGTGGTATTGGAGGGCTTGGCTATGTTGATAATGGAGTATTCAAGAGAGAGTCTGATGGAGGAATGATGGTTATTGAATGAGTGATTGAAATCAATCAGACTGCAGGTTTTCGGTCTCAATGATGAAGATATCATCTATATATCTTAGGTACAGCATGGGTTTGATGGTACAGTTCTGGAGGAATTCTTCTTTCATGTGGGCCATAAATGGGTTGGCATATTATGGGGCCATTTTAATGCCCATAGCTGTGCCCATAGTCTGCAAGAAGTGTTGGTTGTTAAAAAATAAGTTGTTGTATGTGAGGATGAAGTGTATAAATTCATCAAGTAATATCTTTAGGTCTGTACTCTGAGTTGTAATCTTATAGATATGTAAGTCAGGCTCAGATGCCGTCCTGGTGTGGAATGTTGGTATATAAGCTGGTAACATCCATAATGGCTAGGAGGGTACTGCTGGGAAGGTGTCCATGTTTTTAAGTTTTCATAGAATGTTTGTTGTGTCTTGGACAAAGTGCGGTCTTTGGGTGACATAAGGATTCAATGAAACCTGGCATTTACTCAGTTAGGGTTACATGGTTGAATATTATAGGTCTGCCTGGGTTCCTTTGTTTGTGACTTTAGGGAGCATGTAAAAAGTCCCTGGATTGGGTAGCAGGATCAAGTTTTGCAGTTTCTCTTCTGGTTCAGATGGAAATGATGTGATGGTGGCTTTGAGTTTTAAGGTGAAAAGGGAAATTGGATCTTCCTCTAGTTTTTCATAGTAGGTGGTGTCAGAGAGTTGCCTGTTGTCTTCTTTTATGTAGCCTTCATGGTTAAGTACAACTATAGCTCATCCTTTATCTGATGGTTTTATTACTATTTGTTGGCTGGATCTTAGAGATTCTATGACCCTTCTCTCTGAGACAGAGAGGTTGTTATGGTAAAGTTTGTTGTTGTGTTAGATAGTGTTAAAAAGGACATGAAAGAGGGTAGCCAATTGACATAATATACTTGGACTTTCAAAAAGCTTTCAACAAGGTCCCTTACCAAAAGCTTTTTAAAAACCCATGTTCCCATGGGTTTGGAGGGAAGGTTCTTTCAGGGAGTTACAGCTAGTTAAAAGATATGAAGCCAAGGCTAAGGCTAAGGCTAAAAGGTCATTTTCATGATGGAGAGGTCAAAAGTGGGGTCCTGCAGAGTTCTGTGCAGGGACCTATTTTATTTAACATTTTCATGAATAACCTGAAAATTGGGGTGCATAGTGAAATTCCAAATTTGCAGATGTTACCAAATTATTCCTGGTAGTCAAGTCCCAAGCTGATGGAGAGGAGCTCACCAAGCTAAGTGAGTGGGCAAAAACTTGAAGATGAGCTTCGATATTAACAAATGCATGGCAATGTACGTGGGGAAAAAATAACCATATCTGACTGGCACTGATAAAAGGAAAATTGACATTATTAGCCAATAATGTTACTGATAAATGCTGCAGGCACGTGTGCAGCCACAGCTTGCATGCAGCCAGGAATACAGCCTGGCAGCTTGGAGATCAGCATCTGGCCAGTAAATCTGTGGGGGGGAAGGGGCTTATGAGGGCAGATCAAGGTGCCCATGGTGAGGAGCGAGTGGGGTTGGGCAAGGCGGTGTTGGGAGGGAGGGTTGGAGTGGGCAGTGACGGTGCTGGGAGGGAGGGATAAGGGGAGTCCCCAAATTTCCCTTAGCCTCTCTTCCCAGTGCTGCTGCCACCCACCCTGCTCCTGCCCACCCCAACAAAAGTATATCTTTTGCATGATAGATATATATACTTAAATATATAATGCAAAAGACATTTTATATTATATATAGATATACATACATAAATATATCTATAAGTATGTATATGATATATACATATAGATAGATAGATATGTATGTGTGTGTGTGTGCATATATATATATATATAAATATATAAAATGCAAAAGAAAGGCAAGATATACATCAGCACAAATGCAAAATAACAGAAATAGTTAGAGATCCATATATGTGTGCATCTGTTTTTCCTTTCATGTGGGAAGAGAGATGAGCAGCAACATTCAGATTAGTTCAGATTAGAGAGCCAGTCAAATCTGTATAAAGCAACAGATTGAATTGTAAGGAACTCTGTGACAACTGCTGCAGAACCTCAGCTAAGCTATTCAAGCTAAGATACTACCTTTTTTAAAAGTAACCCAGCTAAGGGAATTTTAGCTAGCATGGTTGTGAATTGTTCCACTAGACACAGTGTCTGTAATGAGTTCATTTTGGATATTTGATCAAGGAATTTGGAGCTTTAGAAGAGATTGTTATTTCACATGCATGACCAAAAGTCTTAGTATCCAGACCTGATTAGCTGAAAAATATGTACAAATAGCAAATACCAACCAAATAAAATTAAGACAGTCAAGATGCTTGCCTTGGTTTAGTAAATTACAGAACACGCCAGGAGAATCAGTGGCTTCACCTGTACTCGTGTTAGTGAGCAGAAAACTCAAATTTGTACTACCTGAGATGCCATCTAATACCCAGGATTGTATATGCCAATGAAATCGAAACAGGACTGAGTAGATAGAATGAAAAGACAGAAATCCTAATGCAATACAAGTGCCAGAATACTAAATTTTTTTACAAGAAACTTGAGTTTAATTTGCAAAGCCTAAGTGGTTAATAAAACCCTGGCTTGGTAATTGAACCAGCAGAAACACTGAAGTCATAGATAATAGAGACAAGGAGTGGTAAGTTATCTAGGCAAAACTGCAGACAAGTGAGGAGCTCATATTAGTACAATCATACCTGATAATGCACATGAAACCTGTGAAGCTGAAATGGCAACTGAATAAACACTAACAATAAACCCAACAAGCCATTAGAACCACCCATCATACAGAAAGAAGAGGCAACTTAATTACAGCCATCACAATCCCTAGATGATGCTATGATTGTAGCAACAAGAAGCAGCACTCACTCCAGAGATGGGAAAGAGTCAAAGCCAGAGATCAGGATAAGTGTATTAGCATGTAGCCAAGCCCCTGCTGTTGTCCATTTACCAGTTTGCCATTAGGGGTCCTAGCTGCTGGGTCCCAAGACTTTTCAGCCTGTGGTGTTTCAGCAGTTTAGACCAATCTTGAAGCCTTTAGGGTGCAGACCATCCATCTCCCATCTAAAGGATAGAACTGACCCTTTTAACTTACACATTAAGAAACAAATGAAAGATGTGAGAAAAAGACATACAGGGTGCATTTACACATGTGCATTTACTGTGCAGTAACTAAAAATACTGTGCAGTATGGGCGCACATCTACATATGCATGCCTGTACTGTGCCATAAATATGGCAACTCATGCTGACTGGAGCATAAATTTGATACCTGCATTAGTTACTGTGCAGTAACACACATGTAGACACCTTACTGCGTAGTAACACTGTGTGTAACTTTAGTCCCAAGTCAGTCCACACAGTGTTAATGTGCTTTAACGCCTGCATGTGTAGACACTGGCCTATTCCCGCTTACTGCGCAAATAACTTACTGCACAGTAAATTTAAGTCAGCATAACTGCATGTGTAGATACATGCCCATGGAGTCTTTGCGCACAATTTTCAAGTGCACCATTTAATGAGAAGATAAAACACAGCAAAAGAAGTTACAGACCATTATACAGCAATAAACTTCTTGAGAACAATGCCCCTTATTGTAGCCAGTGTGTAGTGAGCCTGCCTCTTAGCTTTAGCAGCCCCAAATGTGGGCTCCCCTGGGGCTGCCCCTGATGCCGTTTGTTTCCTGCTCCCTGCCCCCAGATATACTACTGGGTGAGAAGCCACACCTCTTGTGACAAAAATATTGGGAGTGGGGGTGCCATTCTGTTCTGCCTCCCCCCATATACTACTAGGTGCAGAGATGCCCAGCTTCTATGGCTGGGCAGCTTGGGGCTGCATGAAGAGGGTATTCTGGCACCTGCTCTAGGTTGGCCCTCAGGGTTGGTGGTCCATTCACTCCCCTGTTATGCTGCGACCATTGAGGCTTCTGCATGACTTCTTTTGACATTCTGTTCCTAGCTATTATTTGGAAAGATTCCTTTTAAAAGTGCAAAAAGGCAATTGTAACCTGACATTCTCTGATTTAACTGACCTGTCTGCATTGGTCCGTGGCTCAGTGTGGTGATCTTGTATCTTGAAACCATCTTCTTTCTGATGTACAAATGGAGAAAATGCCAGCTTTGTATCCCATCACCAGTCCTCTGAGTCATCCAGGGTTTTTCGTGAATCATAGTCTCTCCAACTTCAAATGTCAGCAGCAAAACACATATGTGCTGATGTTATCAAGGCAGAAGAAGCATTTCTGAAGATAACGGTATGCAAGAGCCAGAGTGTGACAGCTGCTGTGAGATTCAGTTTATTCAGCTTTTATTGAATATGTTTCACTTTCTATTAATTTTAGTTAGTCCTTCTGTGGCACTCTCTTACCCTCTGTCCAGGAATTTTTATTTAATTGAAATTGCTGCATGGCTATGAAGATAGGCTGCCATAGAGGGATCTAAGATTTATGAGAAGGGGTACAGTACATGACCCCTCAGGCCATGGGGATGTAGGGATGAGGCATGGCTGAAGCCCCTGGGTTGGTGGGGACACCAAGGAATGATAGAGAGCAGGTGCACATAGTAGGGGACCAGTCTCCTGGTTCCCACATCCTCCTGACAGCCCTGCCACTATCCCTGGCTGACCTGAGAACAGAATGGGAGCCAGACTCCTGCCGCACTCCAGCCATGGGCTGCAGGGAGCAGCTGCACAGGGCATTCTGTTCAGCTGGGGACAGCGACCACAGTGTGCAGGTTCCTTGTTTCAGCATCTGCACCCTGTCCCCCCGCTCCTCCCTCAGTGTCCCTCGCAGGTGGCATGGAAAGGGAGAATGTATACACTACTTTCAATGTTCCTGGCTGAGCCCAGGTCCCTGTAGCGCAGGGTAGCGGACCTTCTGGGCTTTCCCCATAAATGTATCAGCTGGGGACAGCAGTGGCAGTGTGCAGGTTCTTCCCTTCAGCAGCTGCTTCTAGCCAACTGGGAACACCTGTGGGGAAGGAGTGTGCTGGAAGCAGGTGCTGGAAGTGCTGGAAGGAAGATCTTGCGTACTGTCCTCTGCTGAGCCCCACACCACTGCAGCCGAAAGCTGGAGCAGAGCAGTTGTGGCTCCGTGGCTTCCCCTGAACCTGGATTCACTGCAGACAGGTAGAAAGGGGTATTCACACTACTGATTCCTCCTATGTCTGCCCCTGTACGCTGTTCTTTCAACTTTTACCCAGGGGTGAGATTTGCTATTTGGGGGCACTATGGAAAGATTCAGCTCTGGGCCGTTACTCTTTACCATGCAGCTATACAAGACAAAACATAATGTAATGCCCTGCTTAGCTGCGAAACTTCAGAGTGCTTGCTTTCATCAGTGAGATCCCAGAGCTGTGGTTGATCAGGAAACCTCTTCTCCCTAATCCACGGGTGGACACTGTTGAATATCTTGGATAATCTGCTGGTATACATAATTCTGTGTGGCAGTAACTGGTGAGTATTTAAAAGGATTTTGGAGAGAGACAGTAGATAAGTAACTCTGCTAAACACTCTGGGTCTCATACTTGTTTACATCAGGACCCCTTGGCACCTTTCTGTTTGAAGGTGGGATATGGGAATAAATTATATTCACGCTCCCTTCAAGTGACAGAATATGAATGTGAATCCAGGCCTTAGCCTTCTATACAAAACAGGCATGTTTTGTGAAATATATGCCCAATCCTTCAGTCTTCATAGCGGCATGCCTCCCAGGAGAAGACTTGGCTCTTTATAAGTAGTAACTGTACATATGTGCTTAAATTGAAAAATGTCCTGTTCTCCTACCCAAGATTGCAAATTAAACCTCTCGGGGGTTGAATGTAACATTATAATGCACTCCCTGTTGTAGTTTACTCAGAAATAGTCAGAGTTTTTGTTTAATGCTTACTTACTCCCACAAGTAAAGGAGTCTAAGCCGCAGATTCTGCTCCCATTGTCCAAACCTCTGGCATGCTCCAGATATGTCAAAAAATTGTCAGCTATGGCATTGTTAGCCTGATATGAATGTGCCTGTTTCTTGGCAGCTGCTAGCCTATGTCATATTTCCTATGCAGCCCTCCTAGGTGTTTTGGAAATACTTTCATATGATGTGATACAAAGGCATAGACTCTGTAAACCTGTAGTTTGCTGCTGGCCTATTTCTGTTAATGTGTTTGCCCACTTTCTTTATGATCTATAAGAATTACAGCAAATTCAGAAAACTGACACGATCTTAGATATAATTAGCAACAAGAATAATTCCATTTCTCTTCTGATGTATAGGAAGAGTTTGAGGGTGGTAAGCAGCCTTTTAAAGGCAGAGTTCTTACATGGTGCTCAAGAGCTACTTTAAAAATACACTTATCTGGCTGTTGTTTCCATATTCATTAGGGCAGAAAGCCTCTCACACTGATTACGGACAGGTCGCTAAGGAAGAGGTTCTGAAGTGAGCAAGTAAGAAGGTAATAAAGTGACAGACAGAGAGTGGTGTATGAAAACCACTGTAAATCATTGTTGTTTTCCTTATTATTGACATTTCTCCATCAAATTAAAGAGTTTAACTAGTGGCTTAGTATAAGGTGACCAGAGTTGCAAAATAAAAGTTTCAGGAGCAGATGCAGATGAAATGTCTAGGGGTTATTGTATATTTTTGTTATGACAAAGCTGGGGAAAAGTGGTGAAATTTTATACTTCCCCACCACTTATTTGAACCCTGAAACTTGCAGTGATACATCAGTTGAATATATTTATTTATATAGATTTGTACAATGTACCTATCCCCAGGGGCCAATCACAATATGTAAAATATTCAAAGGTACTTATGATCTATTTAAAAAAAATTAATACTTAGGGTCAGATTTGAATAGGTATTTAAGTGTATATAGATGTACAGAAACACCTACTGGGGTAATCAAAAATGTATAAACACCCAGTTCCCAGTTAAGGTTGCAAATTCTGCTGACTTTCAGGGAAATTTAGCCACCTAAATGCCTGGACATCTTTTTAAAATGTGAGTTATTTTAAAATTCATATTTTTTTTCTACAAATAAATGTATTCTTTAACAACCAAAACTTGGTCTGACTGGGTGTATCTACACAAGACGCTACATCACTGTAGTGATGAGCTATATCACCGTAGCTCGTCACTATGGTGATGTAGCATCTAAAAATAACTGTGCTGCCAGGCTGCGCAGTACTGGTGGGTACTGAGCAGTCATTTCGTACTTGCTTTAGCATATACAAAATGACCGCGCAGTACCGAATGCACAGTCAGGGGTACGTGTAGATGTGCCCACTGAAGTCAATGGTCAATTCAGTTCATTAAGGCAATGGTTTGTTTTTAAAAACATGTCTCTTATTGCTGGGCCATTCTGCTCTTTCTTTGGCATTTGGTAGTATTTTGCAGGTGTTTGTCAGATTTTGCTGTCATTCTTTGATTATAACTTTATGGAAACTATAGCATATAATCAGAATGACAACACTTCCTTGCTCCTACTCCTTGTTTATCTTGTTTGTTTAGATCAGAGCCCTTAAAATGTGGACTGTTTCTTACCTTGTATTTGCATGGTGCTTAGCAGAACAAGGCTTTTATCTTCTCCAGGAAGTTTTTAGAGAGTGTTGGGGACAACTTCCTGGGGCAAGTGCTGGAGCAGTCAACTAGGGGCCATGCTCTCCTTGACCTGCTGCTCACAAAGAGGGCAGAATTGGTGGGGAATGTAGTAGCGGGTGGTAACTTGGGTTGATGGCAACAGGATGATTAAGTTCAGGATCCTGATGTAAGGAAGGATGGAAAGCAGCAGAGTAAGGACCCTGGACTTCAGAAAAGCAGACTTCAACTCTCTCAGGGAAGCCAGACCGAGGGAGAGAGGAGTCCAGGAGAGCTGGTGGTACTTTAAAGAAGCCTTACTGAGAGTACAAGAAAAACCATCTCAGAGCTTTGGACTGAGAGGGTAGTAATTAATGGCTCAATGCCTAGTTGGCAGCCAGTATCAAGCTGAGTGCCCCAGGAGTTGGTCTTGGGGCTGGTTTTGTTCAATATCTTCATCAATGCCTTGGAAGATGGCATACAATGCACCCTCAGCAAGTTTGCAGGTGACACTAAGATGTGGGGAGTAGTAGATATGCTGGAGGGTAGGGGTAGGATTCAGAGTGACCTAGACAAATTGGAGGATTGGGCCAAAAGGAATCTCATGAGGTTCAACAAGAACAAGTGCAAAGTTTGCACATAGGCCAGGACAATCCCATGCACCAGTACAGACTGGGGGCTGAGTGGCTGGGCAGCAGGTCTGCAGAAAGGGACCTAGGGGTTACAGTGGGTATTGGGCTGAATATGAGTCAACAGTGTGTCCTTGTTGCCAAGAAGGGTAATGGTATACTGGGCTACATTGGTAGGAGTGTTGCCAGCAAGACAAGGGAAGTGATTATCAGGGATCTGGGCTTTCCATTTGCCATGGAAAAACAGAGAAAAAAGGTGTATTTCCCCCTTTACCTGAAGAAAATGCAGATTTATCATTTTAATGGGAAAACCTGTGAATTTTGCTCTTTTGCAAAGGGCTCTCAGCAGGTTGGCAGAGAGAGAGGCTGCAAATAGATACATCCAGCCCCTCCAGAAGTTCCCTGACTAAATCCTCACTGACCCTTGGCCTGGGTGAGCCTCCCCTGGGGCTTGAGGGGGTCCCAGTGGGGGTGCTGATCCAGTCCCTGCTCAGGAAAATCATGTAACTTAGATCAGTTTTGCCTTGGGCCTTTTGAATGTCTGTACCTAGTCAATAGGTAATTGCCAAAAGAAGGTTGTTTGTAATTTACTTGGCAGGCGAATGAGAGCTCCAACTTTTAGGAATTTCCTATTGCAAGAAAAAGATGCATGCAATCAATATTGTATCTTCTCAAGATCCACAAGAAGACCCAACAGTCAGAAATTTTTAGCTCCTACTTTGACAAAGTATATCTTAATCAACTAGAAATGACTTACTCAGGTGATTTACTTGTATGTGGGGAATGATGCCTACACATTTTAGTACAAAACTCATGGGATGAGGAGAACTAGATCTTACTAACTTACTAAGCATCACTGGCTGCATCTACATGAGGCACTGACTGTGCAGTTGTTACTGCATAGTCATTTAATACTTGCATACACAGATACTAAAAGACTGTGCAGTAACTGGAGTTACTGCGGAGTAGCTTCTCTGGAAAGTTTTTTGGTGACAGTGACTGTGCAGTAGCTCATTACTCCTGTGCAGTAGCATCACGTCTTGTGTAGACATGGCCACTGACATTTAATCAGGTTCTTTTTTTTGGTACTCTAGGTGATGTCAGGTATTCAGTAAGATGATGCCTTGGACACTATCAAATGACTTTTCAGGATCTCTAATGCTCTGCAAAATTTATACTTTCAAACAAATTAATCTTGTTTTAAAGGTAATGTTAATTTTATTATAAATAGCAATATATGGGCCAACATCTAGTACCTGGCTGTAACTCTTTTTGGAGTTCTTATAACTTTAGCCCAACTAAGCTTTGGTTTTGCCATTTATTATATTATCAGAACTGCTTAGTTGAATTACAGCCTTGTAATGGCTGTATGCCCATGCATTATCCTCCACTTCAGTTATCTAATCATATTCCTTTACTCAAATGAAGCATAATAAAAACACTAACTAACTATGCATGTGACTAGAGATGTGTTCATATACCTATGGGAGGTCTGAATAAATTCATGAGTCCACATAGCCCTTACACTTTGCCTACCTAAAGCTTATTAAAAAAGCACTGTCTTTTGCTTTTCTAATGCAACAATGTTTGAAGTATGGCCCATGTCTTTGAAATTTCTACACTCAGTGACCTAACTCCATAGCTAATATAAGTTGTGTACCTCTGTTACTATTCATAGTATTGGTTGATATACTGGATACTAAATGTTCCTAAGGTAATCAAGGACATAGAATCTCTGATTAGTTTCAAATACTGTTCGGCATATATGGGACAGTATCAGGCTACCTTATCTTGTTGTTTATGAAAAAAATGTATCTTCCTGCAAAGCAGTTGGATTGACAAGAGACTCATCAGATCTTTAGGGCTAAATACAAACAGTCAAAAGTCCTGAGGCTGAATCTATTCAATCTTTGAAGGTTAATCTAAGCTGCATAGATTGAACAAATAAGCAAGTCAACAAACATTTACTTTTGATTCCTGAAATGCAGCCACAGGCCTTCAATCGCTCAGGCCGGAAGCCAGGGGGCACTAGAGCATGCCTCCCTGCTTGGCTGGAGCAGACAGATTGGACCAAGACTAGTTTTAAAATTGTTGCAATTTATTCCCACTACTTTAAGTGGGGCAACAAGTTAAAACTAGTGAAGAAACTGAATTAGAAAGCAAAGTTAAAAGTGTATACACTAGGTATAAAAGTGAAAAAGAGTGTATAGACTTGGAATAAACTTTAAAGTATATGTATATAAGGAGATATACTTTTAATTTTTGCAAAGACAGTTTTGTTGGATTTATGCTTGATTACAGAGCTAAGTACCTACCCAACCACAGCACAATCTACTGTGCATGTTCTATAGTCAGGCCTCCATACTGCACCTGGGGTAGGATCACAGACTCTGCATAGGTGCCAAAAGTGACAATTATGTGCTGGGTAGGTGCCATTTACGTGCATATAATGAAATAGGATTCTGTATTTAAGTTTGTTTGTACCTTTAAGAAGGTTGATACTTCCATTGTTTTCCATTGGAATATTAATATTCTTAAAATCAAGTACATGCTTGATTTTAAGGATATTAAAGTACTTTTCTGGGCTCAATCCTGTATCTATTGTATATGCATCAAACATTAAAAACAAAGATGAAATGAAAAAGAAATTCTTACATTACCTATAATTGCTTAGTGTTTCTCGGAATCTGAAAGGTAATAAACAGAGCTTATGGGGCATACTATTGGAAGCACTTAATGCAAAAATTTAAATTAGTAAATGGTTGGAGATTTACTTGAGAAACTACCCACACATTGAGATGAGAATATTCACTAAAAGTTGCTGAATGAAACGGAAAGAATAATGAAGAAAAATGACAGTGGGCAAACCCTCCAGAGAAGAGAATAAACTGTGTACAGCTCTGGTAAATAACTCCCCACACAACTCTTAGAAATGACTTACTGATTAATTGAATCAATCCATCAACCTTTTAGTGACAGCATCAATTTACAGTCTTTTGTTGTTCTTTCATAGAAAATGCTTTAAACTCATATCAGGGTAAAATGTAGCATAAGATGTTAAATATATAAACAGCAGACAGCATATGAATTTGTTACTTTACTGAGATGTCATTGGCTGTTATTTTTCCGGAATCTACAAGTAAGGTACTTTTTTGAACTATCAATTTGGTCATATGCTTGAACTACCTAACTATGTGACCTTATGGCTGTAATTTACATTATTTTTTATACAAATCCCCTTGTGGGTGTTGTGTTATCTTTGCTTTTTGTATCACATCTGAATCTAAAGTTAGATTGTAAATTTAGGAATTACAGCTTACTGTTTCTACAGAAAAGTGAATAAATTGCCTAGATTACTTAGACTGAAAATTATTTAGGGAAAGAACTACCTTTTTCAGTGTTTGTGTAGGGCCTAGAACAATGCAGTCATGGACCATGATTGGGTCTTTTCTGCACCACCACAATTGCAAGTAATAAATAGTAACAACAGCAACAATAATGACAATAATAATTAATGCCTGTTATTAACATAATATGGGATCTTCACAGGCTGTTTATGAAATTTTCCTTGTATGCTTAATATTTAGAGTTTGCTTTGTGTGAGCGTAACACAATAGTTGAAGATCTGTAAAATACAGGCATACCTCGTTTTATTGCACTTCGCTTTATTGAGCTTTGCAGATACTGTGTTTTTTACAAATTGAAGGTTTGTGGCAACCCTGCGTCGAGCAAGTCTATCGGCACCATTTTTCCATCGGTTAGCATTTTTTAGCAATAAAGTATTTTTTAATTAAGGTGTGTACATTGTTTTTTTAGACATAATGCTATTGCACGCTTAATAGACTACAGTATAGTGTAAACATAACTTTTATATGCACTGGGAAACCAAAAAATTTGTGTGACTCGCTTTATTGCGATATTTGCTTTATTGCAGTGGTCTGGAACCGAACCCGCAATATCTCCGTGGTATGCCTGTAATTCTTAAAATAAAAGCTTTGAATCTCTTTCAATGAGGAATGGCAACAATGTAAAAATGTGGAAGGAGAGAGAGAGAGAGATTGTACAGGTAATTTTAAGACTACCAACTGCACAAAATCAGTGCATTGGAGTGGTGAGCCAGCACTTTTAGTGCAAATACTTGCAGTTGATGATCAGGATGTTGACGATCATATGTAAATCTACTAAGGGCACATGGGTACTTGTAGTTCTACAAATAAAAGTTCTTTTTAAGCATTTGTTCACACATAAACCAGTCACCCAAATGTTTGCAAGGCAAAAAGAGACATAAATTTTGCCCCAGTGAAAATTGAGTCTGACACAGCCAATGTATTCAAAAACAGATTTTCTCTATATTTGCCTCAATTTCACTGGTTCCTCTTATAACCCTTGAGATTTACAGCCTCTTTGTACTCACTGAATTATAGATTTTAGCAAATGTTATTACATAGCTGAAAATGATTCTTACCAGTACTAGTTTTAAAGAAAAACAATACCTTTGAATCTCATTGCTACAATAGCCATTGCCAGCTCCTGCAATATTACTGAGAATCTCAATATTTAGGTTTATTAAAGGGTTTATGAATTTCATACATTCAATTTTTGGCATTTTGCCTGTATTCAGAATGACTTCCACATCCCATAACAGATGGTATGACTGAGACACAAATTCTCCTCAATGTGATAGACACAATTTCCCTATATTTCCAAACCCAGGTTTTCCTAAGGAAATATGGTAGCTTTTAGTCATGATATGAAGGCTAAGCAGGGGTGAGGTACAAGTGAAAATACAGGCAACAGGGCTGTGGGAGCATCCAGATTAAGGTATACATTTAATAAATGAATAGGAAAGTAAAAGAAGAATTGGACATGAGAGAAATATGACAGACAGAAAACATGTGGGAGAATTGAGAGAACAAGAATTAAACTAGGAGGACACCAATATGTGCATCATAGCAGAGCAAAAGAGGAACAGAATGAAAAGAAGCCTGCAAAGGGAAGAGGTAGATATGAGCAGCAAATGAACTTGGGACTTAGTGGGGGGCAGAAGTCCACTGGGGAGCATAGAGTAAGAATATGATTGTTTCTTCATGGTCATCTCAAGCTGCCATTCCTCAGAGAGAGAGCTGGAATGGCAGCTTTCTATATCTCAGGTAGGAGCAGGGCCATCCTGGGGCAGGGTATGAATTGGGGCAACTGTCCTGGGCCCTGCACTTTGGGGGGCCCTGTGGAGCTGGGTGGAGCAGCAGATTCGTGCCCAGCTGCTCACTATCCCACCCCCATCTGCCACCATCGCTTCTTCAGGTCCAGGGCCCGTGGACTGGAGTGGTGGCAGGGCCCCACATGGGCTGATTTGCCCCAGGCCCCACACCCTGCTCAGGTCAGCTCTGGGTAGGACAGAGAATAAGTAAAGCCCTCCCTCCCTGGTTTGAAACCAGTATTTTGGCTGAATAGTGGACTTAAAGTGATCACACACTAGGGGTACACCAATAGAGATTTTTGGGGCTGATATCAATAGCTGATATTTAAGGAGGCACATCAGCCAATACCAATCCAATTTCTGATACAGCTGCATGCAGCTGGTAAGTCTATTGTGGTGGAAGGGGAGGAGGGAAGGAAGGGGCATGGGGGAGCAGATCAATGCCTTCTGTGGTGAGGGAGGGGGCAAGGGCAGGTGCTGCCCAGCTGGGGTGGAGCAGGGCGTGGGACAAAGCCATGGCTCATCAGGGGGGGCCCCCATGCCCCTTCCCTCCCTCCTCCCCTTTCACCACCACAGACTTACCAGCTGCATGCAGCTCTCTATGCTGTTGGGCTCTGCTCCTTGCTGCCTGCATGCTGCACTGTGGCTGAGTGCATGCACAGCAATTTATGGGCCAAATTATTGGCTACCAGAGCCCGATTTCCGATACAGCCAATTTTCTTTATATTGGTACTGATCCAATATTGAACCGATGTATTGGCACACTTCTATCACAATATTGGGATGGGTGTCTTCCTGTTAAAGGAGAAAGCAATATGTATACAGATATATTGAAGATAAGGTTCTTTTGGTAAATCTGATATCTTTTATTAGATCAACTCAAATAATTGGAAAAATTCTTCTTTGCAAGCTTTCAAGTACAAATACCCTTTGTCAGGCTGAGGAAGCACCTGCAATTGTTCTGTGCTCTTCCTGGATAGAATAAATAGCAAAGAAGCCAGAGGCTGGTATGCATGCCAGAAAGCCAGTCAGTGAAGATATAAATTGAGGAGTCGGGTGAGAGACAGGCTGGAGGGGAAGGGGAGGGAGGGGAAGGGAGTAGGGGGGAGGAATGAATATGGCTAGTAAATAGTGGAGAGGTACTTGGGGAGTCAGATGTTAGGCAGGTCATAATGTGTCATAAATCCAATCTCTATATTTAGTCCATTATATATATATATATAAACTACCTCAGGCTGCAAGTGTCTGTGGGTGTGTTTACATGTGCACATTTACTGTGCTGTAACCAAAATTACTGTGCAGCATCATGCAGGTATCAAATTTACATCTGATTAGTTACTGTGCACTAATGTATGTGTGGACTGACTTGGGACTAATATTAGTCCCAAGTCAGTCCACACATGCACTGTCCCAAGTCAGACCACACACAGTGTTAATGCGCTTTAAGGCCTGCACATGTAGATGCCGGCCTATTCCCGCTTACTGCACAGCAACTTACTGTCAGTAAGTTTAAGCTGGCATCAATTCATGTGCAGAAACACCCTGTGTGTGTGTGGATATATAAAAATAGACACACACGCACACAGCCTGAGCTAGTGGGATCGTGGGGCTATATCAATATATATTCATCATATTTCATCATATACAATGTGCACCTTTTCCGCCAAAATCAGTCCCACAAAATTGGGATGTGTGTTTTAAGGATGAAAACTGTTTCTGCATTGGAAAAGGTAGAAGACAGTGCATGCCATGCAGGTGCCCAGAGAGCCACCACTGCTTGTGTCTGCTCAGCAAAAGAGACTGAGTCTTGTATTAACTCTCACACAGTCAAAGCTATTGGCTGAGCACTGTATCTTGTGCCTGAAGCAGCCAATGAGCTGTTGGTAGTATCTCGATGAGGCTTGTGATATGGAAACAATGGCGTATTATAGGAACTTATATAAAGAACTACTTACAGTTAAGAAGTAACAATTTTGCTAATGCCCTTCTTAAGAGTCTTGGCCCTAACCTTATGCAACATAGAGAAACTCCTCCTGGAAATATAAAGTGTCTAGAAAGTGTGGCATCACAGGACACAGTCTACCACACCAAGAAGTTCCTGATGTTGTTGGGAAAAACAGACCTTAGCTCTGACCCCTCCATGCATATATGCAGTATGACTGGGGGAAAAAGAGTTCTGGAATATGCAAACTCCTCACTTCAATGGTGTCATCTGCATCCCCTGCTACAGAAGACTGCTTTCCCACTACAGAACCCTGCTCAAGGCAGGAGCATCCTTGTTTAAACTATCCTGCACAAATATTTGCCTAACTTATTCTTAAAGACTTCAGGAATAACCCTCATGCACACCTGAAGGCATAATGCCCAAATCATCAAAAACACCCTTTAGCTTGCCACAGGTGGAACAAGGCACTATCAATGTCTTGCCACAGCAAGGACAGAAAGTATTTTGTCAAAACATGCTCAGGAGAGCCAAGGAAGAGGACTGCATTCCCCACTACAGAAGAAGGTGAAACCATCCGCAGACCATGCCAATCTAACTGTGGGTAAAGCTTCTTCCTGATCCTAAATGTAGTGA
The DNA here is from genome assembly GCF_001723895.1 of Crocodylus porosus. Lineage (NCBI taxonomy): Eukaryota > Metazoa > Chordata > Crocodylia > Crocodylidae > Crocodylus > Crocodylus porosus. Next base: position 100,870,719 of record NW_017728918.1, on the reverse strand, counting down.
TTGGTCTGATCCTAAATGCAGAAGCAAGATGCTCTAGCTAGGAATCTTTGGGCTTTTAAAGTCCTAGAAGGAGCATCAGCAAGCCCTTGCCAAATCTCTGATCTTGGCTTCAGCTCTCACACAGTGCTTCTGAGGAAGGCCAAAAATAGAGGCAAGCACCAGAAACAACAGGAAGAGGAAAAAAAATCCTTCCTGGCCCCATGTGGTGATAAGCAAAATGAGATAACCAGGCACCCTTCATTCCTTACTGCAACCCAGGGACTCTCATGCATCTCCAACACAACTCCTTGCATCACACACTTGGACTGGAGAACAGAAACTCCCTTTTCTCCCATTCTATTGCCGTCATAAATTTATCCTTTAATCTTCTTTCATAACTATGCCAGTCTGCTTCATTCTTCTACTACTCCGCATGATTCTCTCGTACATCCACCTGCCCTGGTTGCGGTGCTCTTCTCATTGTCACTGAATGTGTGTACAGTGGGGAATCTCCTGGGCTTTCCAACTGCTGCTCTTCACAGCTTGATCCAAGCAATGATATCCTAAATCATCCCTGATCTATGCTTATCCAACCTCCAATGAAGGAGATTCCACAACTGCCCTAGGCAATCTATTTCACTGCCTCACTGCTTTAGCAGTAAAGAAGTTTTTCCTGATGTTGAATCCAAACCTGCTTTTCTGTAATTTCAAGCCATTACTACACATTTGACCTTCTGCTGTGAGGAAGAAAAATTGTTCTCTCTTGTCTTTACAGTGGCTCTTCAGATATCTGAAGACTGCTAGTATGTCTTCCCTTAACTCTCTTCTCTGCAAGCTAAATGTGCTTAATTGTCTTACCCTCTCCTCATATACCTTGCCTTCCAACTGATTTATCATTTTTGTTGCTCACCTTTGGACCCTCTCTAACTCCTCTACATCCTTTTAAAAACACAGAGCCCCAAAGTAGACAAAATATTTATAGAATCTTGTGTTTTTTAAATTAATCTCATGATTTTTGAATACCTAGGTTGGATGTGTTGCTGCTAGCTATCTCAAATAATCAGTGGGATAACAAGCAAGGTTTGTATCCTGGCAAAACCATGTGAGAGTGTGGTGGGGAGTAGCTGTGAGTGGGGGAGTCAGGCACAGATGGGGGGGGGCATGCACAGGGGTCTTACTCAAAACAGTCCTGTCTGCTGCTGCTTCTGCTGCTGCCATGTGCTCTGCCTGGTCCAATTTTTGCTCTTAAAGCAGCAGCAGCAGTACAATGTCTTTGCTGCTGCTGCAAAAGCAATACTGTGGGGCTGTTCTGCTGCCAGGGTGTAGACTACAGGGGGGCGGAGGATGCTTTTGGTACCCCTCTTAAATAGGCACCCAGGGGTGATGCCTCTTCTGGTCACCTGTAGTTTTTAGGAGTCAGATTACAGATAAAGAGGGAGGGGTACATTTAGAAAGATCACATTTTTTATGCCTGGGAAGCAGTGGAAAGAAGTTCAGTAAGGAAGACATGTATTATGCTACTGGAAACTCATCTTTTTGTGCAATATCTTTTCCTCTGTTATGCTGCTTACAAAAGAAATGTTGACAGAACGAATGGTGACACCTGGATAGTAGTTGTTTAATCTAGTGGCGATTAAATGTCATTGGTTTCCAAGTTCAATGTGCTTGTATGATCCATGAATCACCCTCTAATGCAACCAAACAGCCTAATAGAAAAATGGGAACATATTTTAGCTGGTCTCATGTCCCATGAACTGATGGGCGTAGTCTAGGCTCAGATATATTGAGCGCCTTGATCTAGGCTCTAGGGCAGAGGTATATAACCACAAATCTGGTTTTCTCCAGTTAGAGTTGTTGCTGGAACTCTTAACAGAATGTGGATTGATGAAGGCAGGAGATGAAATAGAGCTGAAAAAATGGTTTTAGTTGAAATGGCCCCTCTTGTGAGTGCTGGATACATTTAAAATCACTTCTTTCAGGAGTGAATTGATTTGTGTAGTCAGCATTCAGTCAACATTCAATTTACATCTTTCTCAAATTGTGATGGAGCAATGGATACTGTGCTACTTCCATTATGTCTAATAAGAGATACTCTTTAATATAAGCTGGTTTAGGTTCAGTGTCTGATTTAGATCAGTCAGTGTTGGGAAAGGCTGGATAGGATAACAGGGCCTGTCAATGAGCCTGAGACCTAGCTGTTTAACATGAGTAATGTCAAGCCTGAGACAATCAAGTCAAAAGTATCCCAAAGCTACTTAGGCAAGTCTAAAATCAATAACGCAGAACTAGCTATAACTAGACTGGAATAGAACAGTAAGAGGCAGGCAGGCACATGGAGTCATGTTGGCTTAAAGTAATGCCAAGTAGAGTAAAAACAGAAATGGCAAGAAGAGATAAAATGGGAAACGGTATTGGAGTAGTGACAGACACACTGACAATGTGGATGGAGATTTAAAATGGACAGGAAAACAACACAAAAGTGAAGACCCCCATTAATGGTGCTATGTAACTAATAAGCTTGTCTGTATTTAAGGTTTTGGTGAATAAATACAAATACAGATTTGAATAATAAATTCTAGGACTGTCCACTGGTTGTTTCCAGAGCCAAACACATAGGTAGGAGTCTTTTGCACCAGTCTACAATTCATATACCACACAATAGGACTATTTTAGGCAGGTAATAGCTGTAATACAAACCTACTCAATTTGTAGTCTCCCCTCAGACAGATTTAAGATTATTGTCAAGATAAGGTTAACACATGCTTACAATCATTTCACAACTGCTGAATGTATGCAGTCAATTGTTGCACTCATCTTTGCAAGAACAGACTTGTTTACTGATTTAATAAAGCTGAAGTAGAAAAATAAACTGCCCTTTGTTACTACAAAATAAAAACAGTACCAAACCTTGGGATTGATCTTACACTCAGATTTGTTTTTAATTCTGAAGGTAAGTCAACGGTGAGATGTGTGTGGAAGATGGTGTGGGTTTCATTTGATGGAGGAGGGAGATGTCAGTATTTAAAGTGATTAAACCTTCAACTGTGCAGTTAATAGGTATCTCCTTATTTGGATATATCCTTCTAGACTGGCTCAAACCTTTCAAAGATGCTTTACAACACTTGACTATTATAACCAGCATTTACACAAAACAATCCATCTTTTCACATCTGTCTGAAATATTTCATGAACACCAGGGGCATCAAGCTTGCTATGGCTGGATCTGGACTGTGGGACCCTTCATGGGCCAGATCTGAACTCAATTCTGGCAGCAGGGTGAAGGGCAGTGGTAGTGCAGGGGTTAACACAGCCATCACTAACCCCTATTAGTGCTGACACTTGTTTCTACTGGGGGGCTGGATTTTGGCAGCAGGTCTGGCCCTGCTTGTCCCACCCTCAAGTTATTAACTCCCCGGGGAGCCTAGTTGGTCTATGCTCTATGGCTGGATCTGGTCTGTGGGGTATATGTTTGACACCCCTCATGTACATAATACCTGTGATGACAACAACAATACAAGACTCTTCTTCCTAGACAATGACCTGCCTTAAGTGATCACACTGTAGTGCCGCAAAATATACTGAGTGCACTTCTTAGCCACCTTTATTAAGCAACCCCTGTTAAAAATAACTTTTGTGAGTCCCTGGAAGAGGTTGCTTAAGTTAGATTTTCATTTTATTGTGTTATTTTACTATATGGGCAATGAACGGATGTTTGAAAAAACAGATGTACTGGAAAAATCCATATTACCCAGCTCTCTCTTAACAAGAATTACTTATACAGTACTTAACACTGTTGGCAACTGTAAACCTATCATAGGCTTAAAATTTCTGATGAGTGGGCAAAATAAAAAAGACATTTTCTAAATGACGAGTCTATTGCAGCCAGCCTTGTAAAAGGAACCTTTTAGTGTCAGTAGATAATGAAAATACATGTTACCTATGACTGAGTTAAAATGATGTCGTGACCTGGCAATTTCTATTCAGCGCTGACACATCCATGCACTGCACAGATCAGGATTGTTGTCGTGTAAATTTAATAGGATTCTTCATTCTATATTGTTGTTCAGCCAGGAAATGTAAGTCTAAGTTTCCTGCAAGTTGTGAATAGCAGCAGGGGGCCATGAATAGCTTGGAAACCTATATTTTTTCCATTTATTTTTAAATGCAAATTACACTAGTAAGTCAAAAAGATCACTTTTGTTAAAAATACATTCAGAATTAACAAATGCCAAAACAAAAAACAAAAAAACAAAACAAAAAACAAAAAAAACAAAAAAAAAACACAAAAGGAAAAACCCCACACATTTGAATTATAACTCTTGCCTTCTAAATATTTAGGTTATAACAAAAGCCCAGTCTAGAAAAATAACATTTTTTACTGGATTTGGAGGAGGATACCGCTGTACAAATCAAAAATGTCATCCAGATATTCTCACGCTACTGTGCTCTAGACAGCGTCTAAAACCAATCTGCCCACTAATAATTTCATTTAGTAGTCAACAATCTTGAAATAATTTACAGTGGTGCTTTAACTGTAACTTAAGCAAGGACATGAATATTGATTTTATGTGTGTGTTTGTGTGTATGCAAGAGTGCATATATGTATCTTGCACATATATATATATCTATAAACAACATATAAATACACACGCTATCTATTTATTATAGTAAGACTTAGCACTTATAATTGCTTTATAATTTCTAAGTGCTGCACAAATTAATTAATCCTCACAATGAGTTTGTGGCAAGTATTATTATACCTATTTGATAGTCAAGGAAACTGATACAGAGATAACACCAAACTCCTAAAGTTAGGACCCTCAATTCAAATATAGGTACCTAAATGTATTGCTTGACTTTCAAAAATACTGGATAATTAATGTCAGACATGAGTGTTTATTCTTTTTTTTCAAAATCAAGCCATTGTTTAGGTACCTAAATATTACACTGGTCAAAATCTATTTTGAAGTACGGTTTTCCTTTAAAAATTTCAATTTCATAGATTTGTAATTTACAGGAAATTTTCTATGGGGAAAAAACTTGAGAATTTTTTCTTCACTTTTTCTTTCCAATGGTTTTCCTCCCAGATTTTGTGGGGTTTTTTCAGTATAAATACTGAATACATACATACATGTATATTTATGTATATGTATATATGAGTGTGTTTGTGTGTGTGTGTGTGTGTATTTATATATAGTGTTATTATCAAAATGAAATGTTTCAATAGGCTTGGAACAATATATAACAGAAATTTAATTTGACAGGAAATTTCACACCTTCCTCCTGATTCAGAAGGAAAAAATGGAGGTGTCCAAATTCCTGCAGAATGGAATTCAGTCCTACTAAATACAGATTTAAGAAATAACTATTGGTATTCAGGTTGGAACATTTTTGATTAATGATCCAATCCAGTAGACTTAAACATTTGCAGGTTCAGAGCCAAAGGGACTTGCTTAAGGTCACAGAGAAAGTCAGTGACAGGAACTAGGATTAGAAGCGGAGGAACGACTAGTATTTTTGGCACCCTGGGGAGCAGAGGCTTAACTCTGAGGCAGAAGCAGCTCTAGAACAGAGGCAGGGAGGCTTCAGAAGCCATGGTCTACATTGGCGTGGACTGGGAGTTAGTGATCGTAACACAACAGCTTGGGGGTACAGGCAGAGGTTTTAAGGGTACTGCTAAATGCCATACTGAGCAACAATATAAAATGCCAAATTCAGTGGCAGACTCCCTCTTCTGTCCCTCCACTACCTCTCATGAACCCTACATCCACTGCTCCATGCTGCTGTGGGCCTCAGCTGCCAAAGTCTTGGGTCGCCTGCCTCTGTTCCAGAGTTCCTGCTTAGTTAAGCATCCAGGGTCCATGCCTTCCTTGCCCATTGCTAATTATACGACTGATTAGAACTCAAATTCCTGGCTTCATGTCCAATCCACTCCAGTGTGCTATTTTCTTCTATATGTGTGTGTATTATGCATACATACAGATATGTACACACATACACACATGCATGCACAAACACACACGTTTATAACTGAATAAATCTATGTATATTTTCTGAACCTGTCTTGCATTGTATTTTCAGTGGTGAATGCCTGCTTCTCTGTCGTTATACAGAGTTATTGTATGTGACACATTACAGTACATCCATGCAAACACAGCAAAGGGTATCGATTTCTATAAATATGGGTAAGTAAACTTAGCACATAGGTTAATGTAACTTGGAAGTCAGGGGGAACTAGGAAAAGAGTCACCAGGTGATGCCTTAAGCTTTTCCAAGCACCAGACTTCACTCGTGCTCTCAGGTACACGTGGTTTTCAGCTGCGTGTGGCAGGTGTGTGCATTTGTTGATGCAGGTGTTGAAGAAAGAAACAATGACAATCCAAGTTCCTGAAAAGCCTGAGCAAAATATTTTTTTTCCTAATGAAAGCTGTCTAAGTGCTTGAAAATACAGATCAAATTCAGGACAGAACAAACTTTCTAGGATTTCAGAGTATTTCATATACACATTGACCTACTAGTAAAATTCCCAAAGGCATCTTGTTGCCGACTACATAACAGCACAGTTTTTGTTTCAGCCACAGTAATACAGGAAGATAAAATACACATTCTAACACACAAAAGATCCCCCAAATATACCACAAAAAGATCTCCAATATTTCACCAACGCAGCTAGACCGTCCCCCCCACCCCAATTGAAACAGAAAAAAATATAGATAGATCCCTATGGTGCAGTTAGAAAAAAATGCTCACTTACATAGGATTTTTCAGTTGAAATTAGATATAAAAGAGTAAACATAGTTAATACATATTCAGTTGGCCTCTGTTGATAGAAATCTGAAGATGTCTCTGTCATTAGTAAAAGACATATTTTCAGTTAGTTATAAAAGCACCTACAGTGCGATAAATACAAACAGTGGGGTAAGTAGCACTGTTTCTTCTGCTTATTTCCAGTAGGTTCACTTACTAGTTATTGAGAGATTCCCTTTATCCCTTTCCCAAACCCCAGCCCCCAAAAGAGCTCTCTTTTTTCAGTATTATAAAGTGTTTTCTTGACCACTGTGGAGCCTCAATAGTAAAGCACTTCTCTGACAGCTGGCAGTTTTCTTACTCAGTCACTCTGGAGCTTGTGTGCAACAGAGTTTTATTCCCTGACACGGAAAAGAAAAGAAAGGAAAAGAAACTCACTGACTTAGAAATCTTTCAGAATTAACAGCAGCATGTTGAGCCTAAAGGAAGTTACTTCAGAAAGCCTGCACTGAGTTTCTCTGATGTGCAACTTAGTTGGGTTAAGGCAAGTATGTACTGTACAGCCTTTAGGGCAAACAACTTGCTGTCTATTGACTTCTGTTACAAGGTCATCATGGTATTTTTAGTATTATATTGACTAAGGAGATTTGATGCTACTAGGAGTTTGAAAGGGTCTCAGAAAGAACTGAACTGGACAAGTTCGTTTCAGCGAGGCAGGGATAAAGGTGGTAAAGGTAGGGTAATGGCCAGAAGATGGCACCAACGCTTCTCTTGCTGAACCTTCCAAAAGCCTGGCAGTTACTCTGTGTATTCAGGAAATCCAGGATGGAAGTATCCAGCGCATCTTTGTCTGTACTTGTTAGAAAGAGAGGCCGAATGCTCCCTTTGTCTTTTGTCTCAGTGTACACTCAGTTTTTAACACAAAGTTTCTTTCTTTCTTTTTCTGCTCTTCATAGAACATGGGGAGCCATTCTGAAACAAGATTGTTTGCCAGGTCCTTCAGCCCCCACACAGAAGTGACCATAATTACTTTGACCTAAAGGGGAGAGATAAGAAAAATGATATTTATAATTAACCAGGAGATAGACTGGTACACTTCACCCACTCTGCCCCAAACTTGTTCAGATAACCTTTCCAAAACACGCTTATGGATAGGAAGCTCTGCCCTGCTGCTTTAATCCCTCCAGGTTTTATGGTCAGACAGCCTGTATATACATGTGAGAGTAGGAGGAAAGGTATGACAATGCCATCACGAGGAAATATCATCAAATTATTGATACAGATTCTCAAAACAATTCCAGGTAGAACTATTTCATTATATAATTCTCTCAGCCGGCTGACCTTGGAGGAGCTGAGCTGTAGTAATTCAGCACAATGCTGCTGCCTTTATAACAGGCTATGAATTGGTGCACAGAACAGAGGAGCTGAAAAACAGGTGTTTTGTTAAGTCACTTACAAAGCAACGGTTCAAGTTCCTAGCCGAGAACACTATGGCTAAGCCTGCAGTATTAAAATCTACTCCTCTAGTCTAGAATACAGAGTTTTCGTATTCGTATAATAGAGCAACAATGAAAATCAAAATAGCTGCAATACAGTGGCTGTATTCTGCCATCTGGTCCTATGTCTTGCTGGCATCTGGTTTCAGATTATGTGAATGGCAAAATGGGTAATTTACCACAGTTTTTTGATCTAATATATGTAAAAATAGTATTCAGTCATCTGGACATATAGCCACAGTACTGGGCTAGGAGAGTATTGCAGTCACACTGAATGTACAAATCTGGCAGAGATGTGAAAGTTGGAAACAGGAAATAAGACCAAATGAGGAAACTAGAATAAACCAAACCAGATCCCTGTATCTCAATTTCCTTAATCTCTGGCAAATTTTGGGTCTGGATTTAAATTTCATAGCTTGGGCACTGCCATAAAATAAACCACATGCAATCAAAAAGCAAAGCCCATCAATATTTCTGTGTAACATGAATATGCACAAATGGCCTAAATCTATATATATGTGGGCCACATATGTATATATGGCAGACAACCAAAGGAGTCATAGACTTTAGAGAACAACAGGGAATTTTTTGCTCAAGGATAGTCTGTTCTTGAACAATCCAGTACACTAGGCATCAGCATTAGAAAAGCACGTTTTTTTGCTTCACTTTTTTCTCTCTTGAACAAACATGTTCTTGTGAAAAACATAAGCAAAAATCTCTCTTTTTGTTTACTTGAACCTCCTTCCCTCTCTTTGTCCTTCCCAGAGTTTTAAACAGCACTGATCTCTTTCTGTAACTATCCAACTATTTTTCTGTTGTCTCACGGTGAATTGTGTGTCACAGAGTTACTCGATGTGTTAGTCCCTTCCCATGATAGCAGACCCACTTCCTGACAATTATTTGCCCCCATCTTGCCATGCTCTTGTCGCATTACTCAAAAATGGGTGTTGGCTTCCTTAAGGCTGGATGCCAAGAAGCTGCTCCTTGGGGTATCAGAAGTATCAGATTAGAGTGACGTTCAGGGACAGCAGTCCTGTTATGTTCTCTCTGAAGGCAAGTAATAGTATATGCTTTGCATCTTAAACAGCATAAAGTAAGTTAATTAAAAAAGTCAAGGGTCTTCCACAACCTAAATGGCCTATTAGGCTACTGTGGTTAAAGCACACCAGTGTCTGTAGCCAAATGGCACACAAGGGAGTGATGTAGCTAGCATTTGTTGACTCTCCAGCTCAGGTGACCAGATAGCCACTTACAGCTCTATGACTTATGGGCAAACATCAGCACAAGTCTAGAGCAAGGCTCAAATTCATGCTTCTGGAGCTTGTGCTGCACCTTTCCTGCTTTGCCATCACCCTTCTCACAGGACACATTGTTACTACTTAATCCTCCTCCCCCACAACATATGCATAACACAAACAGGGAAGTGAGAGGGGAGGAGAAAGCTGATCATGTTTTTTATTAAAATTGATTTTTTAAAATTTAAATGAAATACATTTTTCTTTTAAAAATAAATCCACTTAAAATTTAAATTTGAAATGAGGACAACCGATGTTAAGCCCAATAATCTGTTTTTAACGTCTAGTGAAATTACTGACATAAAGTTAAAAATATAAAATGGTATATCCATTGTACTCAGGTTGTAAAGAAAGACAAACCATCGAACTGGTGAAAGTCACTGGTTATACCGCTAGGTACTTTCTTATTTCAGTTTGCTCAACTGGTTCAGTGCAATGACCAGTTTATTCAATGTTGAGAAACTGACAGGAAATTGATAGAACAGGAGAACTTGTTTTCCCTCTTACTATACATGAATAAAAATTAGGTAAGAGAGGATGCTATTTATTAATTCTGAAATCTTTAAGAATGTGGTAACCAGAAACAATTAGTTAAGCCCATTAGCTTTAGATAATGCTTTTCTCAAATGAATTTATTTCCAAACTTAGTTTGCTAAACTATTTTTCTAATATATCTAGAGCTCATTTAAAGTAGATTCAGGTAATTAGTAAGAAATGTTTTTGTGCACTTTAATGACATTTCAGTACCTGTACAAATAAAACTTAACACAGATGAGTAAAAGATTAATAATCTTTCAGTAACAAAATAATTTTTCTAACACAAAAATGTAAAAATAATTTAGATTCTGCTTTTTAAATGTGCCTAGATATAGCACGTCCTTCTAGGTAGCAAAAGGAAATACCAAAAATTAGCATAACAACTATATTTAGCAAAAATTCAACATGTTTCAGTGGTCACCAGGCAGTGAGAATCCACCTTTCCCTAGAACAGCATCCAGCATCTCATGGCCTTTATAAGCCATGAGATGGAAATACCCAGCTCTGGTCTGACATGGGCTGGGGGGACTGTGGCAGTATATCAGCATTAGGGTGATTTGTCTGCCCCTGCACTGAGACCTGTGCTCACACTGCTGCTGCTTCTCTCCAGTGGTGGCATGGGTGCAGGTCCCAGCTAGTAGGGAGCCATGCCAGGGCTGGGCAGCTGGAAACTTCTCATTGTCCTCCCCAGCCTCCTAGCAGTGGCAGTGGCATGGGTGTAGCTGGAAGCTGCCTGGCCCCAGCACAGCTCCCCACTAGCTGGAAGCTGTGCCCAAGCTGCAGTTGCAGGAGAAGGAGCAGGAAGGTGGGATGGAGAAGTGTCAGTGGTGGGAGTGTGGCTTCCTGGTGCCTGACCCTTTTACACCTCCTTACTACCCAGTCCTCTGGCTCTGCAGATTTGGCTCTTGGGCTGTACCTTGCCAACCCCTTTCACAGAACAATGAAAATGCAGAAGAAGGTGAAGCTTTCTGGTTGAAATCATTTTGAATTAAACCAATCTAACCAGGACAGAATTAAACATCTGTGTTTATATCATTCTCTCATCGTGATAACTGAATTCATCCTTGGGAACAGCATGCCAATGGAGGCTGATGGATACCCTAGGACTGCATAGGTGTCATTAAGGCTTGCAGTGTTGCTTGATATGGGCTAAACATTTCAATATGTGGGAGAATCTCCTCACTCCTTATTGAAAACCACGCTTTTTGAATTTGCATTTCAAAAAGACTTATGGACATTACACAGGAGTGGCCAGACATCAGCTCAGATCCTTGAAAGTTGACAGTTCTTCCAAATAGAGACCAGATGTTCTTTGTCTCTCTACAGTGCCTCATATATCTGGGTCCCCACCTTGCTATGGTGACATAATTATAACCCTTCTTTTGCTTCTGGTGGTTGCTTATAACTAGCATATCAGAGAAAAGCTAGATCTCCGTATAAAAACAATGTTTCAGTAGCTCACAGTGCATCTAGTCCAGTCCAGCTAAGCTGCTCTCAGTGTGATACTGAAGGGATGAGAGTGTGAAGATGGTGCTAAATTTCCTTTCTATTTAGGGTGGCCATTGGTCCTATTTTATATCGGACTGTCCTGTTTCTAGACCCTTTGTCCCCATTCTGAATGAGGAATGGACTACAGAAAGTCCTTTTGTCACTTTATTGGTGGAAATATATGGAAATATATGTCAATCATTTGTCCTTGTGATTCTGTTGGCTATGCCAGGAGGTAGGGTAGTGCAGACCCAAAAGGAGTCGGGTTTCCAGCCAGCCAGGGAGGAAGGGAGGTGGTCTTTTTGTGGTGGCCCTGGCCCCTGCTGCTGCTTGGCCAAGGGACCCAGTGGCCCTGCCCCTCACCACTGATTGGCCAAGGGGGCTGGTGATCCTGCCCCTCACCAAGGGAATGTTCTGTATTCTGGGGATACATCAGTGGGTACCCTATTTCTGTTCCTTTGCATAAATTAAAGCAACCTCACAACACTTTATTTTTTATTTATGTCCTTCTGCCCACAGTTCCAAGGGGCCACTGCAGCAGCTTGAAGGCATCAGATGTAAGAACGCTAAGGTCACCCCCCATCTCTGTTAGGACATTTTCCTGTTTCATGTTAGGGCTCTGGAGGCCATGTGGAAGTTCTGCACCGCCCAAGGGATGCCTTGACCTGGGACTGGTCTGGTCTCATGTATTTAGTCAACTCCTGCTAGCTATCAACTTATGCTTTGAAGAAAGGGATCTTATTAAATCTGTATGGGCAGGAAGTACCACACTGTCATGCTGGAAGATTTCAGAAACTAAGCAGCAGTGGGATGGACTAATACCACAGTGCCAAAAGAACTCCTCAGAGGTGACAGCACTGGAGCTGCTGATTCAACAGGTGATGTTGTTCAGTGCTGAGCCTAGGATCCAGCATAATATTAAGTGAAACTGTGATGCTTTCATAAAAAGTCAATAAGGAACCTATGGTTTGTGTCTGAGTTCAGTTTAGGTGGGAGGGGGATGTAGTTGCCCCACATTAACATTTCATCTGCACAGTAACCCCCATGTGCAGACCACACTCTGACTTTAGGTAATGATGTTCTGCCTATCTAAATTTTCCCCTGCAGCTTCAGCTGAACTCACTGCTCTTCCCTTTTCTCACTGCACTTCTGTATAGAATCTCAGTGTCTTGTTTAAAAGCTACAACACTCCAAATGAATGGTGGATGCATTTCACTGACATATGAGGCATTTCTGGTAGAGATGTATTCTTGCCATTGTACAACACAGTGATAAGTCCTCATCTGGAATACTATGTACAATTCCAGCCACCCAGTGCCAAGAAAGAAGAATTCAGACTGGAACAGGTACAGACAAGGGCTACTAGGATGCTCAGGAGAATGGAGAGCCCTTCTTTTGACAGAAAATTAGAAGAAATTGAATTGTTTATCCTAGCAAAAAGGAAGGCTGAAAGGGGATGTGATTGTTCTCTGTAAATACATCAGGAGGGCAAACAGCAGGGAAGGAGACAGGGCTATTTAAGCTAAAGGACAAGGTGGGCCCAAGAACCAAGGGGAATAAACTAGTTATGAAGAAATTCAGGCTGGCAATTTAGATGAAGGTTTCCAACCATCAGAGTGGTGAGGTTCTGGAACAGTCATCAGAGGGGCAAAAAATCAAGCTAGTTTTAAGATGGAGCTTGTGAATGCAGTTAGATTTCCCGAGTACCTGCAATATCGGCAGACTGGATGCAATGACCCTAGGTTGTCTCTTCCCCTCTTGTATTCTAGTTCCTTGTATTTAATAATCCCTGTAGATACCTGTTCTGCCTCCTAAGGGTATTGACTGTTTGTGAAGCACAAAATACTTTAGTAACAAACTGTAGGGTGAAGTCCAGATTTTTAAAAAGTTCTTCTTCTCCACAAGGGCTAATAATATGGGGCAAATAGGATGATGTTCTCCAATGGAAAATGGGGTAGCAAAAGACACAAGGCAGTCTACTATTATCATTTCTGAGTTGTGATTTTCATTAAGGTTTTCTGCTGTAAAGAGTGCTACAAGCTGAAATCTGAATGTATCATGGTATTATCATCTAATAATCAGAGCGGAAGACAGTATGTTACTTCAGTATATATAAGCATGTGTTTCTAGGCTGTTTTAGCTTTCTGCAATATAAGGCTGTTGCCACATACTGTCAAAGATAGTTAAACACAACAGTGTAGGAATTGCATAGTGCTCTAATCATACACTGTACAGTGAGAAGGAAATGCTAAGTGTCTTCGATTGTCACTGCGACATGACAGTGTGCCTTCTGTGGGTTTACTGGATATATCATTAAGTTACTGATGTCTGTCTCACAATGAGCAGTGAAATGACCTAGACTCTAGTAAGAAAGCAGCACTGAAATGAAAGAGAATTCCTTTTTTAAGGTTCATCGTTTGTTTCTTTGTCTCAGCTACAAGCTTAGAAATTTATTTTGGCTTCTCTCTATAGCTCCAGCTTTCTTTCATGTCGGTGGTAGGAGGCTCTGTAAATGCAAGCAACTGTTCTTAAAGGAGAAACACTGAGAACATAAAGAGAATGGGATAATATCTCAGCTAGAGGGCTCCATATGTTGATGGCAAGGTATAGTAAACTGAGAGAGAAATAGGATTAGAATTGTTCTAAGTACCTATGAACCACACATGGTATGAGGAAGGAAATAACATTTTCTAAATGTACAACACTCTTGCCAAGAGTACAGGTGAAAAATTTTTATTTGAGTGCAGACAGATGGGAAGTTGAAGTTAGGCTGGCATTGGCATTATGCACTAGTGTAATTTAAGACATAATAAACAACATCTACCATGCATCCAAAAGGCCAGGTCCTAAGCACTCTCTAACATAGGGTTCACAACCAGTAAAAAGTAAATACCAGCACATCATAAATAATTTGGGCTGCTAATTCATCAGCAGATTTACTTTGAGGGATTAAGGGTTTAGTTTAATGTTTCCATTGATGTGACATTATGGTCTGAATGGAGATCATGACTGAACTGATGCTCTTTATCTATATTTAGTTCTCTCCTTCAAAACAAGTGACTGGGACAGAGAAAGGACAAAGTAAATGATGCCCTCTTGTGAGCTGGCACATGCTGTACTTTCCCTTAATGAGCTGATTTTATTAAACAAAATCCAAAATACAATAGGTGAAAACTGTATGGTCTGTTGAGAGGCAGGACTCCTTAGGGCGATAATGAATCTGTCCCTTGTTTTCTGCTTGGCACTGGTACAGATGATGTTTGTAAATCAGTTTTGTGCTGCAATCTAAGGATGGGCATGAACTCTTCTGTGAATTTGCTCCAATCACATGCATGTGCTGACATTTTATTTTCTATTTAATCCCAAAATATCATCATATTCTATTTCTAGACAGTAGACAGATCTGTAACGCTCACAGCACAGTTAAAATGCAGTATTTTATTCAAACTGATTTCAAGGCAATGTGCCACTGAAATTTAAAAAAGAAAAAGGCAATAGCAGACAAAGCAAAGTGCCTCAGTGACTTGATGTTCTAATAATACTAATGGCAGGCGTGTTGCTAAATGAACTAGTTTCCAAATCTGTGCTAAACCAGACTAAACACTGATGAGCCAAAGCCTTAGCCAGATTTTCTCTAGTCCTTACCCAAGCAAATCTGACCGACTTCGACTGGGAATTTTCCTGATGAGGGTTAAATAAAATCCAGGTCAGGACCTCATTGTATTTTAAACACGTGTGATGCATTGTATACTACCGTAAGAAAGAATCATGATGCAACACAAGGGTAACTGTAGAATCAAAGTGTATAGCTAGAATTCTGGCTTTGAACAAATGGCTCTGCCAATCCTGAATTTTTAAGTCACCTCATCTTTCAGCTTGATGATCCTTTAATATCTACTTGGCATTCCACAGAATATCTCAGAAGTTTAGTACTTACATATACATGGGCTGTAGCTGTAAATGAGATGTCTTCTGTGGGCCTTGATAGCCGTAAGAATCAAATCCACCTATGAAATCAACTGAAAGGGAAAAATTGCTTTCATTAACAGCGTCTTTTCAGAAGAGACAGTAACTATCATCAAGCTTCCACACAGACTACTTTGGAAAGACTCAGGAATAATCTATTAAAATTAGATTGACTAATTGCAGAGATTGCAAAAAAAAAAGTTAAAAAATAGCTAAAAGGCAGTATCTTTTAGATTTCATAGATTTCATAGACATCAGGGCTGGAAGGGACTTTGGGAGATTATCGAGTCCAGCCCCCTGCCCAAAGGTCAGGAAGTCAGCTGGGGTCATAGGATCCCAGATAATGATAATCATAGATAATGATTTTATAATCCATCAGCAACAGACAATGCTGGATATATAAAATCTCTCTCTCCACAAGAGAGAATTATATATCACATTACATTTTTCTCAAATAGACCACCTCACTGGAGTATAAAAATTACATTTTATTCAGATATTACGAATACTGCAAACCATTTATTTACTGGCATGAATGCACTGCAGCTGACTGTGATTACTGTGTCAGGCTTGTTGACATACCATGGTTCAGTGATCTAGAGAAGAAAGCACATTGATCCTATTTGTCTGAGAGACAGAAGTTTCTGATTCCCTGCTTTGACATTTGAGTTGAAATGCAAAAGCTGAGGCTTGGAACAATTTATCTGCACATTAGAAACGGGACTTCACAATTCAAAGGAAAATGGGATCTCTCCCTGGACAGTGGAAGTTTATGAATGGGGAGTTATTTTCTAATTCACATCACTGCCTGTGCACCATGGGCTCTCTGTATTTATTTTAAATCATTTTCAAGGCAGTATAGTCACATCTCCTTTGAGACACATTGGACAGCTTAAATAACAGATCTGGCAAACCATGTTTATGAATAACTTTGACTCAAGTGTATGCCATACTTAAGCATATGGTACATATATACATATATATATCGTACTTAAACATGAACGCAACCAACTTTTAAATGACCTCCAAGCATAAGGTGAACAGCTTTTAGAAAATGCCAGCTATTACAAAACACTACTGTTTGTCCTCAGCAACAGAGGCTACCAGGAGTACATTGGACTTTTCCTTTAAGTCTCCACAGAATCGTAGAAATGTAAGACTGTAAGGGACCTTAGGAGGGCATCTAGTCCATCATTCTGATCTGAAGCAGGATAAAGTATGATTAGATTATCGCAGAAAAGTGCTTTTCTAGTTACTTAAAACTACCACTGAAGGAGATTCCACAACCTTGCTAGTTAGCCTGTTGTAATGTTTAACTAGCCTTAAATTAGAAAGATTTTCCTAATATCTACCGAAGTGACGCTCAACCATTCAGGTTGGAGGAGTGATCCAGAGCTGATCTGCAGGCCAGACCTCCTGCATGGGGTGGTTACATCTGCTGACCTGATCCAGTGTCTGGCCAATATGGAGAGAAAGGGATCACAGAGAAAGCTCATGGCTACATGTTCAAAATGGGGTTTGATAAAAGATTCATCAAGGGAGTATATAATGTCATACACAATTCCTAAATCATACAGATACGTTCCCCAAATATTCAGACTCACTCCTTACCTTCAAGGCATTTAATGATTTAGATCAGGCATATTTAAAAAATTGATTAAACCTCTGAGGTAAGAACTGTGGTCAACAGCTCCACTTCTCACAAGACAACTTTTCAGTCCCCAACATAATTACACAGTGCTCCAATCTACAATTTTCCTAGTCACTCCTCTTACATAATATACCTACCCTTCTTGTACATTATCCCATTAATATGGCAACCTCCCTTATATTATCAGTGAAGGTCTTCCTTGCAGCCCTTTGTATAGACTGTGTATTTCAATCATCCTTAAATATGCAAACATTATGTAAACTTTGTGAAATCATAAATATTTCCTTAGAAGCTGACCCACGTAATAAACACAGGATTATGATTTTATTACAAGATTAGGCAGAAGGATGTACCAGATTTAGAAGAAATGAGTGAGCTCTTTTTGCAAACATAGCAACATAACAAGATGGGTGTGAAAGACTGCTGGACTGATTGCAGTGAATTTTTTTTTTGTATAAATGCTCCCTTTTTTCTTTTCAATCTTGCCCAGAATTCAGATGGTAAACTTTTGGGAGTAGAGCCTTATATGGTATAAATTAGTGCCAACTGATAATCTGTCTCCCTTGTTATATATCTTGTGTATGTTTTCAGTGGCACATGTCGTGGTGAGCTATAAATCAGCATATCAAAATCATTAGGTCCTGCAGGCAGGATGACTGTCATAGGGCCAGTCTGTGGGCTGGATCAGTCTACTAACTGCCATGTGTGCTGGATCCAGCATGTGAAGCTAGTTTGCTGCAGACATTGCATGTAGCATGCACAATGGCCTTGTCTCTGTATGCTACATGTAATGTACCCTTGGGCTGGTGCTGGTGCTTGTTGAATGTGGAGCCTGTCCAGGATTCATGGGTAGCATCATGGGCTGGATGATAGGGCTCTGCACCCTGCAGTAAATAATAACCGAAGGCTGCTAACGTCACAGACACAGATGCTCTGTTTTAAAAATATAGGAAGACAGATCTTGACAGGAATTTCTAGGACCATATCCAGTTAGGGTGACCTCCGTTTCAAAATGGGAAGGCAGAATGCATGAACGGCATGTGCCCCTGGTGGCTGGGGTGGCACAGCTGTGCTGGTGGTGGTGGGAGTACAGTGGTGGTGCGGGAGTGTGGCGGCGGTAAGCACAGAGCTCCCACAGACGCTGACGGCACTGTTGGTGGGCGGGGGGAGGGTGGCGAGTGCTGACCAGGGCCTGGTGACCACCCACAGTCACCAGTGGCAGTGTTGTCGTTGGCCAGCGGTGATCATTGACTGCCTGCAGATGCCGCTGGCGGTGTCAGTAGTGGGGTGACTGCCTGCAGGCACTGCCGACAGTGTTGGCCGCACCTTTTTGCAGGGGTGCACATGCACCTGTGTGCACCCCCTGCACGTCACCCCTGCGAGAATGCATGCCTGCCTTTCCCCCTCCCCATCCCTCCACCTCCCCTGCCGGCAGTGAGTTGGCAGGGAAGCCGGGTGGAGTGGGGTCAGATGTGGGCTGTCTGCTGTGGTCTTGGGGCTCCTTGTCCTGCTGCCCTTCCCCCAGGAGCTCCATGTTGACTGCACACCCCCTGCCTACCTTGCAGCAGCTGAGGGCACAACTCCATGCTGCTGCTGCTGCCAGGCAGGCAGGAGGTGCCTCGCCATGGTGGCGCAGGGCTTCTGTGGGGAGGGCAGCAGGGCGGGGATCCCTGAGCCTGCAGCAGGCAGCCTGCATCCGCTCCCACCCCATGCACAAAGCTGAGGGGCACATGCCTTCCAGGAGTGTGCACAGCAATGGAGAGCATTGCCTCCCCTGCCCGCTGGATGAGCCCCCTGTGGCTCCATCCTGTTCCCTGTCCAACCCCAGGTCAGATGTGCCGTCCTGGGTGGGCAGCGCCCCCAGCCCCTGCCTTACACCGCCCCTCACCATGTTCCCTCCCTCCCATACAGACCTACGTGCAGGGAGCTGCTGTCCATGCTGCCTGGCTGTATTCCCAGCCACGTGCATATGTGCAGGCGTGCATATGCACATGGTGCCTCCTCTCCCCCCGCAGAGTCTCACTCCTAGCAGCCCCAAGCAGCCCCTTGCAGGCTGGCAGCATTCCACCATTTCCCATGGGGAATGGAAAAGCTGGATCCTGTATGACAGTGAGAATCCAGGACAAATGCTGTTCCAGAGTCATGCAGCCTGGGACCAGGACCTGAGGTTCCCATTTCATGACTATCTCACCGAATTAGGGATGGGTGGTCACCCTATTTCCAGTAAGCTAAACTAAATTGATAAGAAACAGAATCCCAGCAATTAAAGGAGATTTTGTGGGCATACGAGAGCAACGTATGCCTATTATTTCTCCACGGTTGTTATGTCTGTGTCTGTATCCTGTTGAACAAAGGAAACTCAGAGTGGAAGGAGGCCAGACTACAAGTGACAAACAAGATGGGTTTGGAGAGGCATTTCTGTCTGAAGCAGGCAGTAGAAGCTCCCAATTTACATAATCAGATCACGATAGTGGGGAGAATATGATTGTGCCCTTGTTAAAGTTGTACAATGGCTCCTTATGCACAACTTTGCAAGTGAACTGGAAAGGGTGGGTAATAAGAGGTAAACTCCAACATGGAAAGTGTCAGTAATTTCTTTTGCAGTAGATTTTCTTCATGGTGGCAGCATCTCAGTTAGCACTGCAAAGCCTGTGGTGCCCAGACTCTGCTAAAAGCTCCCTGTGGACTATGAGCTAGTTTTTCAAAGCATGCAAAAATGCTGCCCTTTCTGCTGGGCATTTTATCCTGGCTGTGCCTGAAAGGTCACTAAAAGTGTCATACTACTGCTATGCTCCTGGCAGCAGTAACATGAGATGAATAAAATAAGGTTCATTAGCTGAATGACTACAGATGCTTCCATTCCTAACCTTATCCATCAGACACATTTTTCCCCACTGTATCTTATTTTTATTTTACATACCATCCTTCACAAAACAGATCTTTAATCATGTTTTTTGTAACACACATGAACACATACAAGCCCATTCATGCATCTCAGCAACAGCTGAGATTACGTTCTTTCTAAGTAACTTGCCTTAATTTTTTAGGAATAAATGAGAGCATTACCATATTAAAAATGAGTGCCTTGCTTTTCTTTTTGGGGCTCTGAAGCTCTTTCTTGCCTCACTGATATTATTCTGCTCTTTGGTATAAGGTTTACAAAAGAACTATGAACTTTTTCAAGGGAATATGGTACAAAATAAGAGACATATTTTCTATTAATAAATGCTGTCTAAGGATCTGATCTTGTGGGCCTTACACACAGTCACAACTTTCACTGACTTTAATGTGTGTGAACTCCTGGAGTGGGTTTGTAAGTCTATATTTGTTTCTCCTCTTTAGTTATTGGAAATTTGTTGGAGTGTAAAGGGCCTATTAAGATGGGATGTGTACACCAGAAAACAAGTGGGGTCTGTTAAAATGGGCCTATCTATGAGAATCAGAAGTCTTTGAAGATCAGCAGAGAAGAACAAAGAAATAGCTGAAATAAACAGATGGATAAAATAGGAAGGAAATAATGTGATGTTAAATATAAAAAATATGCATATGCATGAAACAAAGAAAGAATGTTAAAAGGAAAGCAAAACAAAACAGGAGATTGGGCATCCTCCTCTAGCAAATAATTTGAAGGATCCTAAAGACATTTTGCAAGAGAATGAGTAATAGAAACAGAAGAATCCATGTCCTTGGCTAGCATAAATTGTCATAGCTCTCTTGACTTCAGTGAAGCAATGACAATTTATACTGGCTTAGGATCTGACCCAGGACGTTTAACAAAGTCAATTAGATTGTATGCCCATAGAAGTAATATTGACATTATGGCTCTCATTAAATCTTAGTAGGATTTAAAATCAATGCAGACTAAACATAAAAGGTTACAGACTGCATAGAGGACAAGAAGGAAGTCTGGGCAGCAGCCACGTACACCGTCATATTTTCATTTTCAGTCCATGATGTCTCATCTGCTCCCAGCCCTCTTCTTCCTTCCTTACCTTTATGCCATTGAAATAGTTAGTGAATGTCTCCATTAATGCTTGCGACCTTTGTGTCTTTGGTTCCTCTCTCCCACTGAAAGTGCAGCCCTCTAGCCCCTCCAGCCTGGCTCACCCTCTGCATCCATTTCCTTCCCCCCTGATTTGGCAGCCTGGAGCATCTATGGAAATCCCATGACTGGGTTAACTACCCCATTTCAAATTTTATTTCTTCAGTTCTGACACCCTCTGAGCTGAACAACTATACTTTTCCAGCTTAATTAATCCATAATTGAAATGGGTTAATTAGCCCATTTATCAACTTTGATACAATGATCAAGCACTACCTTGCCCGACTCCACTTCTCTCTCTGAAGATCTCACTTATTCTTCCAAATCCAAAGAAACTGGACTTGACTATGATTTTGACTTTTGACATTTGATATAGTATTTTCAGAAGTGAGATGGAGAAATGTGTGGTAGATAGAATTGCTATTAAATACATAATCTGTTGAATTACCACAAGTGAAGAAGTCCCACAGGAGGTAGGACACAGGTCCCACAGGAGTTTGTTCTGGGTCCAGTGCTGTTTAATATGTTTATTAATGAGTGGGATTCAGAGATTGAGAGGTTACTGATCAAATTTGTGTAAAACTGAAATGGGCTGCAAATGTTTTGGAGGATGGGATTAAAATGAAAAGGGATCCCGACAAAGTAGAGGGTGGGTTATAGACAAAAAGTGAAATTCAAATTGAACATATGTGCACATAGAGGAGAAACCCCAAATGCACAAATACACAATGGGGATACTTGGCTAAGACATCTCTGGAGGTTACAGTGGGTGTGTCTACATGAGATGCTATAACTTGCTGCAACTGCACAGTAGCAGCTAAAGATAACCATGCAGCAATGGGACTGCACAGTAACGCTGCTTACTGCATAGTCATTTAGCACTTGCTTAAGCAAGTAGCAACTGTGCAGTCCATTGCATGTGTAGATGCACCCAGTGATTCACAAACTTATCCTGAGTCATCAATAGAATGCTATCACCCACATACAGACAGACCAACACACACAGAAATACAGTTTTGGGTTCCATTAACTGAAGCTGGTTAGGTTTCTGTTTGGCTATGATGTGTAATTTGGCGCACCTCATTTTAAGGATGTAGAGAAATGAAGGAGATTGGAGGCCAGTGAACAAGATGATGAAAAGATTTGGAATGTAAGCCAAATAGGGAAAGTTACGATTACTTTAGAGAAAAGTAGATCAAGGGAAGACATAACTTTTCAAATATTGGAAAAGCTACCCAAAAGAAGGGGGAGAAAGATTGGTTTCCCTTATTACAGAGGGCAGGACTTAAGGCAAGGTGTGAGCAACCCTTGCAAAGCCAGCGGGCCAAGGCATTTAAGGGATCCCACCTCTGCCCCAGCTCTGGTACACTTGCCTGCCTGTACACAAATGCCAGGAGCTTGGGGAATAAGCAGCAGGAACTCATCCTCCTGTTTAATGCAAATAATTATGACATCATAGGGATAACAGAGACCTGGTGGGACTCCACCCATGACTGGACCATGGGTATAGATGGCTATACCTTGTACAGGAGAAATTGAGTAGATAAAAGGGGTGGGGGTGTAGCTCTCTATGTTAAGGAAAGCTACACGTCCCTGCAAGCTGATGTTGGCGACCAGGGTGGATGACTGGAGACCCTCTGGGTTAAAATCCATGGGGAACACGGCACAGGGGACAGTAGGTGTCTACTACAGACCTCCCACCCAAAGTTAAGATCTTGATCAGGAATTCACCCAGGAACTGGCTGAGGCCGCATGCTCCAGGACCATGGTTGTCATGGGTGACTTTAATTTCCCGGACATCTCATGCGAGGATCACTCAGCAAAATCCAAGTGGTCGCAAAGCTCCCTATCATGTGTGGATGACATCTACCTGATTCAAGAAGTCTATGGGCCAATGAGAGGTAAACTGCTGCTCAACCTGGTACTGGCTACTGGAGATGACCTAATTGGCAACCTAGGGATTGATGGGAAGCTTGGTGACAGCAACCACAAGCTGACCACCTTCACCATCTGCCATAAAGCTGGCAAGTCAGTCAGTAACACGGAAGTCCTTGACTTCAGGAAAGCTGACTTTGACAAGCTCAGGAGGCTTGTCAGTGAGGCCACAAGGGACCACGACCCCAGGGAGAGGGGAGTCCAGGAAGAGTGGTTGCTTCTCAAGGAAGCGATCCTTGATGCACAAGCTAATTCTATTCCATCTTGGATGAAAGACAGCAAGAGGGCACAGCAGCCTCCCTGGCTCTCCAGGGATCTAGCAGATCTCCTGAGGCTAAAAAAAAGGCCTACAAAGGATGGAGGATGGGATTCACCTCCAAGGAGGAATATTTTGCACTGGTCCGGTCCTGCAGGGAGCAAACCAGGAAAGTCAAGGCTGCAACTGAACTCCAACTAGCTTCCAGCATCAAAGGTCCTAAAAAGTCCTTTTTCAGATATGTGGGGAGCCGGAGGAAAAGCAAGGGCAACACTGGACCCCTGCTGAACCAGATGGGACAACCGATGCCCAGGAAAAAGCCAACCTATTAAATGGGTACTTTGCGTCGGTCTTTCATCAGTCTTATGGGACGCCCATGCCCACTACAGGACAGCGAGGTCTGGGTGAGGGAGATCCGCTGCCATCCATCACTGCTAACCTCATGAAGGAACATCTTGAGAGGCTGGATACCTTCAAGACAGCCGGCCCTGACAATCTACACCCCAGGCTACTTAAGGAGCTGGTGAGCATCATAGCCCAGCCCCTGGCACTTATTTTTGAGAACTCTTGGTGCTCTGGTGTAGTGTCCGAAGACTGGAAGAAGGCCAGTGTGGTGGTGCCTATCTTCAGGAAAGGGAGGAAAATGGATCCGGCAAATTATAGGCCCATCAGCCTGACCTCTATCCCGGGGAAGGTCTTAGAAAAGTTTATTAAAGAGGCCATCCTTAATGGACTGACCAATGCCAACATCCTGAGGGATAGCCAGCATGGGTTTGTTGTGGGTAGGTCTCGCTTGACCAATCTCATTTCCTTTTATGACCAGGTGACCTATCACCTGGACAAGGGAGAAAAGATTGATGTCATATATCTCAACTTCAAAAAAGCCTTTGATCTGGTATCCCATAATCATCTCTTGGTGAAACTGGCCTTGGGTCCACCACGATCCACTGGCTGGCAAATTGGCTCCGTTGTTGGACCCAGAGGGTGGTAATTGATGGAAGTCAATTGTCATGGTGCCCTGT
>NW_017728918.1:100802363-100845505 GCF_001723895.1 Crocodylus porosus | reverse complement strand
CTGAACACCTTCAAGAGTAAATTGGATGCTTATCTTGCTGGGATCCTATGACCCCAGCTGATTTCCTGCCCTTTGGGCAGGGGCTGGACTCGACGATCTTCCAAGGTCCTTTTCAGCCCTAATGTCTGTGATTCTGTGGATCTGTGTGATTTACAGGGCAAATCTCAGGGAAAACTTTTTTACTGTAAGTGCATCAGGACAAATGAACAAATTGCTTAGACAATGTATGGAGTTTCCTTTATTGGAGGTTTTCAAGAAGAGGCTGGGTAGGTTTCTGCCTGGAAAATATTAATAACAAATTTTGTACCTGTGCAAAAGGCTGGAATGGATGACACCCGAGGATTCTTTTGGCTTTAAATTTCTATGATTTTAAATGAAAACAGGCAAAAATAATGTGACTTCTGCTCTTCCCTTCCCTTGCTGCCCCTTGTCATTTCCTGTCTATAATTTGTACCTCCATCTGCTCTGTCACAGTTACAGAAGTTTCCCATTGAACTGACTACTCTAAATCCTCTATTTGTTCAACTGACTTCATCTTATCCAAACCTATCCCATCACCTGGGCCTACTCATATCTCCTTCCTCGCTGTAATGCTCCTTTGGTTCTCAAAGGGGTCCGCTACAACTACCACGGCACAGATCAAGGCATCTTAGGGGCGCCAGTGTGAGACAGTGAATGAGAAACGATAGTCTTTCCTTCTCCTCTGGCTCTTTCTTGTCACAATACAAACATTCTTGATTTTCTTCTCTCTTTAATATAGGCACCTCTGCCTCAGCTTGCTTCAACAGCTATCCTTCACCTCTTTTTTTCTCTTTCATCTTTAAGGTTATTGGATCTGATGTTTACAGTCATTGCTTGGACATTTCTTCCAATTCTGTCTTCAGTCATTTTCAAATGAGTCTCTTGCACTCAAGTGAAACTGGTCTCAATGAAGTCCTCTTGTGACCTCCCTAACTAGAGCTCTGTGTTAGTAGTTTATGCTTAGGCTTTTCCTCCTTAACCTTTTGGCTCCCTTGACAGAGTCAATTAGACTCTTCTTGAAATCTTATTCTCCCTTGGCTTCTGCAGCTCTTTCCTGATCTGGCACTCAACTTTCTCTT
Source organism: Crocodylus porosus (assembly GCF_001723895.1). Lineage (NCBI taxonomy): Eukaryota > Metazoa > Chordata > Crocodylia > Crocodylidae > Crocodylus > Crocodylus porosus. The sequence continues at coordinate 100,844,405 of NW_017728918.1, read as the reverse complement.
GTAATCCCACAGTAGACTGTAGATCCCATAGGACCATATCCTCAGTATCATCCTATGCTTCCTCTACTCTTTGTCTCTGGATAATTTTATTCATATACACAAATTCATTTCCCTGTTTCTATTCTGACGATTCTTAGATATACCTCTCTATGACAGATCTGCCCATATCTATTTGAACTAAAATTTCAGCTTCCTCCCTCACATCTCCTTGTGGATGACTAGCCATGAACTCAAAGTCATGAAGGTTAAAACACAGCTCTTGATCTTCCCTCCTCAATCTCCTATCTGCTATCTTCTCTCTCAGTCACATGCAAGTGTGACCTGAGTGTCATATTTGACTCAGATCTCTTTCTCTCTCACATCCAGGCTATAGCTAGATCTTGCAAATTTATGTATCAGATCACTGGAAGATAGTTTTTCTCACCCATCCACAGAATTAAAACTCTTTTCCAGGTTCTCATCTCATACTCTAAATACTGTAACAGCCATTTCTGTGGCCTTGGCAAATGCAACCTTGCCCTGATCAGATATCCAATCAGAATGCTGCTGGAAAGATGTCACACTGTTTATGAATCCCTGTTTCTCCTGATGTCTTTTTCATCATCTCTTTCCCATCTATTACCTCTCATTCAGTTTCAAAATAATAGTTTCTGCCTCCAATCAGTTCACTAACACCCTCTTCAATTGTCCATTCATTTGCTGCTCCTCAGGCTTTCAAGAAGCTCTTTCTAAATATCATGCTCATGATCTATCAGGGCTGTCCAACAAGGGGCCAGCAGGCTTCACATGCTCTGTCAGTGATTACTGAGATGGCAAATGAGCTTCCACTACTTTTATCTCCTTGGCTCCCTGTGCTTCCCCTCATGGCTGTTGCATCCCTCCACCACACGTTCAACGACAGCTGTAGCTGTCCTTGCTGCCTCTGCTCCACTCCATCCCTGCTGCTGGGGTGTTCAGGCTCCCCTTTCTCTTCCAGATTCCATTACCTTCCACTTAGAAGTTAGACAGCCCTGATTTATTCCTTTATCAATTTTTCAATCAATCCCTAAAACTCTATTTTTTTTGCTGTGGTGCTTATAAAAAAATCCTCTCCGAAGTGAGCCTTCCAGTGTGCTGTTATTACACTGACACTATTGTCTTATGGTTTTCTTCTGTTTCCACCTGTTTTCTGTTGCCTTGTACTCTGACTCTTAAGTTCCTGGAAGGCAGTAACCATCTTTTTGTTCTGTGCTTGTACCGTGCCTTGCACAACTAGAACCCAGAGATGCTATGAGTATACCAAGCAAAACAAGCCAATCCACTGTACACAAAGTTCTCCCCTAGAAGAAAGGTTGAGTGAGCCAATGAACCCCACAGATGACAGATGGCAGTCACAGCTCTTACACACACTATTAGAAGTGCTCAGAGACTGTGGTGATGAAAGGATAAAAGCTGACATGGAACAGAATAGACTATTGGAGGCAGAAAAGAGGTGTGCAGAAATGATGAATTTTACAAACTTTGCTAAGATATAGAAATGCTAAATTGAGTGAAGTTAGAGCCATTTTTTAAAATTGCAAATTAAAGCAGAATAGGAAGTCTGGGGAAAAAAGCATGAAAGAGATGATGTAAAAGCACTTTGAGATTCCACTGTACTCTGGCATCCTGCTGAACTGTCATTTGATGGGATGATACTCACTGCCAGTCATGCCTTAGCCCTAGTCTTTGTATGCTACGAGCATGTCTAGATGACTGTTAAACTATATAGAATGAGGGAGGATGTTTGCTCTAATACAGTCTTCAGTAAAGCTTGTTTACCATGCTAATCAAATGTTAATGGGATTTGTTTTGAGAGTACAGCACTGAAACTTATTGAAGAGGGGGAAGGTCGACTTCTGTATAGTAGAAGAGCAATGGCAGGGAAAAGGAGTTATTTCTGTCAGTCAGTGTCATTGTTGAGCCATGAGTGAAATCTGAAACTATATAAGAGGCCCACAAGATTGCCAAAGGGAAACCCTTTAACCAGATTTCTCCAGTGTTTCCCTGTCTGGTTCTGATGTACTTTTGTTGCTGCAGTTTCAATGGAAACTGTTCTCTTTGCATTTTCTCTCTCTTAGCTCATCTATGTCCAGATTGTCATCCAGATTCTAGTTTCTCTCACTAAGTTCTTGGGGACAATATACTTCTGCAAAGGCACCAAAAAAATTTTCTTGGTCTTCTTACTGATCCCTGACCAACTCTTTTTCATTCCTTCTGGGATAAAAAATTAGGTTTGGGAACTGCATAGTCTAGGGAAACCTGATGGTCATGATTTTCTGTCATTACATCCTTCTGCTATTAAATTAAAAATTCTGTTCCTTAGAAAGAATTTCAAAACTATAAACACTTCTATATTATCTCTCTGACAGGCCTAGACCATCTGTTTTAACACTTTTGTGTATGTGAAAAGCATCCTTGAAATATTTTTAATTCTGAAAATTAACTGAAATTACTATAGATTTTGCTCTGAGCCCTCTAGAGGTAATGAAAGTTAGGTAGGATTATTACAGCACTAACTAAATGAATTGTTTTCAGAAGTTTGCTGTGCTGATGATCAGCTCATTATTTGGGGCAAGCTGGTAAAAAGGAAAATAAAAAGCTTGGGGCTGTGGCCTCTACATGCTGCAGTAGCAAAATAAATGAGAATAACAAGGCTTAATAGATTCATCAAAGGAGAGATTTATATATGAAGACTAAGAATCCAAAGCTAATGAACATCCATCTAGAAATTTAAAAGGAAAAGGTAAAAGCAAGAAGGAAACTTTTAACAGGTGACATATGAATAGAAAAAAGTAGCTACAGCGATATGAGTCAGAAAGCACTGGGGGAAAGTTCAAAAACCTTCCAACAACTAGTTTGACTGTTACAATGGTCCACATTGGACTGTAAATGGGGGAGGGTCAGGCTGTGCAAGTGAGCAAATATTCCTCAAAAGGTTCAGTTCAATAATGTATCCTGCCAATGGTTTCAGAATGTTGGTTCAAATTCAACTGAAAAAAAATAAAGGAAAAAAAATTAAGCCTAACCCAGATGGAATATTTGAAAACTTCAAAGCCACATTCTGATAGAACCAAGCTATATTGATTAGATTTTTAGTTTGTCAAGCTTTTTGTTTGAAACTTTGGGTTATCTTTCCCCATGGATTTGCAATGTGGAAACATTTTCAAAATCTCAAAAGAATTAATGGGATGGGGAAACCTTGAAACAAATTCAACTTTGATTTTAACCTAAGCGTCTCTCAAAATCACAGTCAGAATGATAAAATTCCTTTTGCTGGTTACCCATGTCTGTTACTGATTTGATAAAACTGTGAAGGATATTGCTATTTAGTCTTCAACCCCTTCCTCCCCCCCTGCAAAAAAATCAATTTCAGAGTAATGGAATAGATAGGTGAAATAATTTGAGTCTAAAAAGCATCTCTTTTTGATAAAAGGGACCTTAACAACTTTTTATGCCCTCTACACTTTTTTTAGTGCACTTTCCTTCAGTGATGGGTTTCTATATAATATTTAAGAATCTGTATTTTTAAAACACTTTTTATTTAATAAGATTCAGCAATGGACAATGAATGGAGAAAATGTAATACAGCGTAAGTACATCCCCTTGGCTATTAGGATGCATTGATTTTATTAAACAGTATCCCATCATGATGACCCGCTGAAATGGAAATGTTACTTCCTTCAAGCCTTCATGTTGTGTTATTTAGACATTTTTGAAATCTGAGCTTGACAATCCTCAGAGGAAATGATGATGGATGGGAGGGAGGAGCAGGCAAGGCAGTGAGGGAGAAGGAAAATTAATAGATATGAAATCAGTGACAGTACTGTTTCCCCCTGCATGGTTTTATTTATATATGTTGTTTCATACCACATCCCAATCTCTTAGGGATGCCTTTAGCATCAACTTCATTAGTTATGAAGGCAGCAATCCATAACCAATTTTCTTTTCATGTCAAGCTTGTTCATGTATAAACCCAACCCTTTTGTTGGAAACATTTGCAATTAATCCCACAAACAAAGAAAATGCAAATCATACAGTCTACCCTAACCAACCCTTCTGACTCAAGGCCCTGACCACCATCTATTATACACTAAAATGAATTGAAATTCCCACTCTGAGCCTAACCTAATTTTCTAGTGATAATAGGCATGGATTCCCAGAAGCACTCTCTGCATCTTGATAGTAACATCCTAATTTCCTTTCCTGGTAAATGTTTTAAATAAGATTTTAGCACCAAAGGAAATTAACCTTTAAATTAATTGTAATTATAAAATGCCATCGCTGATTTTGTCTTCAGCCCAATTACTTGCTATTATTTAAACAAACCACACCTCCTCTGAGCTTTAAGTTAGTTTCTCTCTCTGTACTATGGTGCCAGTGGATCATAATCAAGGCTGTGTGTTATGCCTGTGTAGGTCCCGTAAATGCCTGGACAGAATTTACACATCAAATATCAATAGTTCTTGTTTTCATATCTCCTATTTATAAACTCCTTTTCTAGCAGTTAAGTCTAACAGCTCTGCTTCCCAAATGTTTCCAGTGTGTGCTTTAGAACTACTGACCAAATCTTGTGGGATTTAGAGCTTCTACATCTCATTGCTGAGAGAATGAGATGCTAAAAGCCAGCCTTCTGTTTCTATTAGAGGCCACTTCCAAGACAGAACACAATTGGAAGTAATGAAGTAGGAACCAGCTACTGTTATTTTCAAATGGCTGATTCTATATACATTTCCCAGTAAGCTTCCTAAATGCTCATTGTTCCTGGTGGCAGTGTGGTTTCCCAAGCCAGCTCTTTTTAGGATGACATGTGTCAGACAGTGCCGTGGGATTTCAGGAGCTTCATTCTGTGTGCATCTGCATCAGCATCTTGACAGCTGAAGACATCCTATTTTCTCCTCTTTGCTTTATTTAGTTTACATAGCAGGCACAGCACTGAATGAAACAAGTAAACTAAACAAACAACCAAGTCAGCCACTATGGTAGATTTAGCAGTGTGGGTAAATCAAAGCAAACTGATGAATTTCAAGTCTACCTTTAGCTACCTCACTTTAGTCTGCTCCTAGATGCCTTATCTATAAATGATGCATGGAATAGGTGGGAGAACAAGAAGGATATGTGTGTAAAGATGTATCTGTGTTTGAAATATTGGATGTTATTTCCTTTGTGTTTGTTTTTCCCGTGTTTCCTTAATGTCTCAGAGGGCCACATATCAGGCAAAAATATTGCAAGAGTCAATGTCCTCATAATATTTTAGGTCTTTGGTGATAGACTGCCCTTGCATTAGTATATTTGAGAGAGGGAGGGAAAGACAAAGGGGCAGAACTGTGGTTCAGCATTTGGTATGTGTTTCTGTATCTTTGTGTTTGCTCTGTCCTTATACAGCTTCCAAAGCAGAAATAAAGATGCAGGTATTAATCATTATTAATGCCACTTAGCAGAGTGTGGAAGGTATTTTGCACAGAAATAAAGTAATGCCGGAGAACACTCTGTACTTCAGTACTGCCTTTCATCAACAGAGCTCAAAGATATCAAGCAGGTCCCACACTATACCTGTGAAGCATGCAAGTATCATATCCTAATTTTGAAGATGGGAAACAGGGTCATAAAGAGGCTAAATGACTTGTCCAATATCTCAAACAAATTCATTGCAGGGCCAAAAGTAAAACATTGGGGCCTTGACTCCTCATTCCTATATGTTCATCAGAGGACATATCAGTTAAAACTGACCAAAAACTAAAACGTCGTCTTCTATGAAATCATGTCATGCGTCCTAACTGAGCGAGGTGAGAGATCCCAGAGGGTGTTGTTTGACTTCACAAATATCACTGATTACCTGCTTTTTTTTTTTAACTTGTAGTTTCATATTTGGCATAGAAAGGAGTAAAGTAATTAAACAAATTAGAACTAACATCTAAGTCAGCTATCCCCAAAATCCTGGTTTGAAGGGACACTCAATACAGAGATCTTTATTTAAATCAGCCGTTTGCACTGAAACAACATGAAGAGAAAAAAGGCAGTGAGGTAAGTGGAAAGACACTTCTTCTCATGTCAGCCCAGGTGGGTAATATTTACCTGCTGCCTCCCCTTGAAGCTGCCCTCTCATTCCCCTGGTATACTTAAGGTACACTGATGCCATCTTCATGGACACACAGGAAGAAATCTCTAGAGAAATTCCACCAGGACTTTAACAACTTTTGCCCCTCCATCAAACTGACTCTGGAATACTCTTCCCAGAAAATTCATTTCTTAGGCAGCCCTGTGAAAGTTTGCAATGATCAGATCACCACCGCATTTTATCTGAAACAAACCAACTTCTATAGGTACTTCCACACAGGACCTCTCATCCTAAGCACACCACAATCTATTGTCTACAGCCAAGTTCTACATTACAGCTGATCCCACTGACTGGGATGCACACTGTAAGGATCTGAAACAGGGATTCCTACAGTTACAATAAAATCCTAAAGCTGTAACCACTCAAATTAACAGAGTCAAACTCAAACCAAGTTCTGACCTACTACAACACAAACTCCAAGACAAGGATAACAGAACACCTTTGGTTGTCATCTGCAGTCCCTAGCTTGAACACCTCAGGCACATCATTCATGACTTCCAGCCCTCCTGGAAAATGACTACAATCTCCAGGGTGCTATGGGGGCACATCCGTTAGGCGTGTGTGAAACAGGCCCTATTCGATTTGGATTCCGGTTCGGCCTGAATTAGGGACAGTAATTCAATCTGTTGATTCGGATCACTGTCCCCAATTTGATTCAGCCAACTCTGAATCTGACCATTCGATGCTGATTTGGCGAATCAGCAATTCAGACACAGCTTTAAAAGTTTTTTCTACATACCTTGAGGTAGCAGCGCAGCTTGTGATTGCTGTGGTGCTGGGGCGGATGGAGTGTCCCACAGCAGCGCAGGGGGCTCTCCAGTGTGCTCGGCAGTGAACCCAGAAGTGGACTTGAAGTACTTAGGCTCCACTTCCGGGTCTGCCAGGGAGTGTGCTGGGGGGCCTCCCTGCAACCCCCAGCCTGGTGATCAGCCATGGGGGGACTCCCCCAGAGATCCAGGAGGCACCAGTCACCAAGCCGGGGGGATTTGGGGAGGCCCCGCCTCCCCCGCATGCTTCCTGGTGGATCTGGAAGCGCTTCTGGTCTATTTCTGAGTCTGCTGCTGAGCGTGCTGGGAAGCCCTGGGATGCTGCATTTGCCCCAGCACCACAGCATTCAGAGTCCCTGTTACCTAGAGGTGTATATATAAAAATCATTAAAGCTGTATCTATGTCTGAATCACTGAATCTGTCCAAATCTCTCTGAATTGATTTGGAGAGATTAAAGAGTCCTCTGATTCAATTCAGATTTGGAGATTTGGCCACCTAATGAGACCGAATCTCTGCCGAATTGAATTAAGGACCGATGCTTCACACAGCCCTAACACCTGTCTTGTTTTACAGGCATCCTCCCAACCTCAACTGGTGTTCAGCAACAAACTACCTAACTATTTATTTTCACCAAGGCAACAGAGCTTGCTCCAGACTCAGATGCCAGCTGTGTCCCTCACCAACACAAACTGCATCATCATTGACCAAATAACATGGATTATAACATCTGTGGTTCATTTACCTGCACCTCTTCCAATGTCATATACATCATTACCTGCTTACAGTGCCCCTTAGCTATGCCATGGGGCAGACAGGGTATTCCCTATGTGTAAGAATGCATGAACACAGACCTGACATCAATACCAAAAAGGCAGATAAGCCTGTGGCAGAACTCCCTAATACCCTGGACTTTCCATCACTGATCTCAGGGTTGTTCTTCTTAGAATAGTAACACTTTAAAATGAACTTGAACAGGAAATTGTGGAATAAGAAATCATCTACAGACTGGATTGTGTTAAGTATGGTCTAAACCAAGACTACAGATTCTTATCCCATTACCTGGATAGTTTTTATAAACCCTGTGTCCCTCAATGGGTTAACTGCTTTGTTTTTCTCTCTTACCCACCTTGCCTCTCCCAGCTGTGTCCTTTCTCCCCCTCCCATCCCCCCCTTCCTTACTCTTTGTATTATAATCACTGCTTTCTGTTTAGCAGCTCTGCTTCCTGCAGTCCCTTCACTGGAAGTAAGCCCTGTGCTTACATGCTATACACCTCTAATTTAGTAGTCTGTGAAGGCATAGATCTATCCTGCCTTTAGTCCTAGCTGTAGCTAGTCTTGGACACTGATGGCTGGGGATGCACTGAATGGATAGATTTCTTTAGCCCCTTCCTCAGTTAGTGCGATCCACCTTCTGGGCTAAGCTGAGCGATTCCAGACCCTCCTCCACCAACAGTCTGTGTTGAAGGGGATGGCGGTAGTTGCGTGTATTTTCAGTTCAATAACCAGATTCCTTTAATTTTATGTAGTCAAAGAATGTTGTTTTATTGATGATTCCCAGAGCTTTTCACTAAATATCTAAATATTTCATAAATATTTTCAAAAATACGTTGAATTTTCTTTACATAACTTGGGATGGCTTATTGCAGGCAGCCAAATTACTAAGTGAGCAAAAGCACATTAAATGAACATTTCAAAGGTATTAAAAATAACGTGCAATCTTTTAAAAATGCAGCCTTAATAAGATGTCAGAGAACAAATGGGAAACTCTGATAAGTTTACAGCCATTGAATGCCTCCAAGTAATGATAGTTGTTGACATTTTCATGGCTTATTTTTAATTGCTTCAGCTAATAATGCTAATGAGGTGAGAATGAAAATTACGTAGTCATACCAACAGCAATAGGGAAAATGATGGAGTGGGGTAGGAAAAGGCCCTGCTGGGGAAACCATGCTTCCTCCCACCCCTTTCCAGATCCAGATCTGTGTGGGAATCTCTCAAAGGGACTGAGCTATTGTTTCTCACCCCTGCTCAACCACATGTATTGGGAAGCAAAGCAGGCCTGCAGGAACAGGGGGACTTGTCCAGCAACAAGACTATCAGTAGAAAAGCAGAGGTTTGCACTTCTCCTGAGAAACAAGAGCTGTGGATCAGTCTGTAGTAGGCCTCTGTTCTGACTGGAACACTATTTGGGATCTATGATTAAAGCGAAACAGCTTCTCCTTCAAATGCCCAGAGCATGGTTAATGAAAAGTCATTCTTTCTTTTGTAAAATGGAGCGAGGTGATTTGATCTGAGTACCTGCTGGCTTCATATTGGGATCTGGTGATTAAACTCAATGATTAATTGACTCAGTTGCAAATGTGACTGTGAGCTGATCATTGTATTGTTTCATTCTTAATTTGTCTAGTGAAACTGCTGCAGGTTAGCATCTGAGATATCTTTATTCTACGCTTGCAGGTTTATTCTTTTCATAAAATCAATAAGGAGTATGCAGAGGTGGTTTTTCTTTCATCTTGCAAAATGGGCCAATTACTGCAAGCACAAAGGTAATTTGGCTGAGGTATCTGAAAGCCATTTGGCTCTGTATCTAAATCTGTACCTCAGTCCTTCGCACGGAGTTTGGCAATTGCATATCCCTGGGATGCCAGTGATGCCAGCAGGGCACTTACTAAAGTTAGAACTCGGGGCATCCTCAGTCTCTACTGATTGGCTGTCTGTTCAGGCAGCCTTCCCACTGCCAACCTTGTTCCTCCTGCCTTGCATGTTCTTCCCAGAAATCCCACTATCACCAGTGTTACCCTTTCTTTTCCTTCTTTTACCCATGCACTCTTGCTTGCCTGCTTGTCCTGTAAGCACAATTCCTGTTCCTGTAACACATAAATAAATGAAAATGAAGTGGAATTAACAAGACAGGTACCTGACACCACACCTGCCTGTAGAAGTAAAGTATTTCTCCTTTTTGATGCTCCCCTCTAGTTCCATGTATTTGCCCTATACTCTTGTTACCTGATTTTCTTTACCTAACCAGGGAATTACATTTGCATAGTAGTGATGCTCCCCCAACTGGTTGGGCTGGCTCTTTGGCCAGAAATCAGGGTTGCTGTGCTACAAAGCTGCAACACACACACAGGGGGGGTTGGTCACTAACAACAATGAGCTAGCAAAGTTGTAAAAGTACCAATATAGACAAAAGAACCACAAGAAGCGCTACCAAGAACCATGAAGACTTCATGGTTGCTCTCAGAATAGTGAGCAGAAAATAGTGTAATGTTTGCTATGGAATATTTAAGAAGGGAATACTGTTTTACAGACCAAAGGAAAAAATCATTTCACATGTCCCATTAACTCTGCACTTGTTTAGTGGGTCAAATCTTAATAACCTTGTTCAGATTTTACTTAGATTTAGTCCCACAGCATTACAGAAAATAGACAATGCTCCTAACCTCTTAGAAGAGATGGCAGAATTATTTTAAGTAAGATTCCATTTTGCTGTATTCCATTTCCCCGACTTGGAGACATGGTGGCAGAACAATTCAAGGGTTTGTGACTCCATAAGCATGAATTCAAGCCCTCAGTCAGATGAACTATAAGTGGAAACCTGATTATCTGGAGTTAAAAGGAGGAAGACATGATGTTACCCATACCATTATTTTGGATGCTATTGGATAAGAGATTAGCATACTTTAGCTATGGGTTACTAGTTCAGGATGACCTTTAATCTTGACCTATCTCCTTTTATCTAAATGGACTGGAGGACTATTCATCTAACTGGACTGCAAGATTAAGACCTTATTTCATGAAGTGACGCTCTGCCCAGGACATAGTCCTGCTCAAACATACCCCCAACCATTTTTTCCATTACTCCTCCCTCATCTGTACAGAAACACAAACACGGCTGAAATGAGCCTAGTTTGAAGTACTTTGGACTATGAGGTTCACTTTCCATGCTAAATCTCTTTTATGGTTCCTAGCCATACTGCATAGACAATAGATAACAGAGCTTCAGCTATTTCTACACAGTAAAATATATATACAAAGCTTTATCAATAGATATTGCTAGTAAGCTAGATAAAGCTAGCTTTATCAATATTCTCTATCATCTGCTCTAAAATATTCTCTAAAATCTTTTACATGCCTGCTGCAAAACTGTGCCTCTGGGATTAATATGCATCTTTTCAAAGTTACATGCATTTGTCAGCCTGGACATAGGACACTTGCACACGTGTAACTTGCTTTTACATTAGTATAAGCAAGGAGGAGCAGGGGTGACTCCAGGAGGGTGGTGTAGGGCTGCAGTTGCACCCTTGCTTTGATTCTTGCTCCACCCAAACTTTCTTGAGAGGGGCAGCACATTTCTAATCAGCTAGTGCTGAAAGAGTCAATCAACTTCTATGATCTCCCTAATTCCTGTTAAACTCTCTCCACTCCACAGGTATTAACGACCCTTTCTCCTTTTTAAATGATCTTGATGTTTCACTATCCAAACTATCCATTCTTCTGTAATTTTGCCATCTGTTAGCCATTTCTAGTAGTCTCTCTCTTTTATTTTACAGCTCTGCACACTGTTTTTAGTTCCAGCTAAAGATCTTAACTCAGATTTTGTAATATTAGCTCAGGTTAATGTCTAACAGGGTGTGTCTATATGAAACATACATTGCAGTAGCAATGAGCTATGGTGACGTAGCATCAGTGGGCACAAACCATGACACCAATGCTATGTCACTGTAGCGATGAGTGATCTCATTATACTGTGTTGTTATGACAACACATAGCTACTAAAAATAACTGTGTGCTGCCAGGATGGTGCAGTAATGGTTGTTCCTAAACCCAGACCTAATGATGGTACAGTAGCAACTGTGCCGTGGGAGGCAGATGCCGATGCACCCAATGTAAAGTATTGGTGACTCTTGTCAAGACACTCAAGAAGACTAGATTTTATTTAATGAATCTGAAAAAGAGAAATACACTTAACTAGAAGGAGTACAGGACTGATGATACATTATCCAGTGACTTATTTTTTGTCTAGTTTGTTGTGGGGATTTTTTTTGCAAATTAGCGCACATTACAATAGTTATACTGTTTTGCTTCAATCTTAACTCATTAACAAAGTGCTAGCCCTTACCATATTAGTAAAGCTTCTAGTTTCATGTTAACTGGAAAAAATATGTGTAGTGTTATATATAATGATGCACCACACTACCTGCAACCCTCTTTTCCAATCAAGCTCCACCATAAAGAGGAGACATAGGATGTGTAGGTCTATAGGAGTGTGACTTATTTGATCACACCAGTATAAGTTATGATGGTGCTATGGGCCTTCCATCTTAGAGCAGACATTTTCTCAGTGCAAACAGGATGCTGCCAGTAATGAGTGGTGATGCTGTTACTGTTGTAACTACCCAGGAAGAGTTGGTTGTCTATCTACACTGGAGACTGATATAGTGTATTTTGTTTTTCAGAACCGATATATCTTTCATCACTTATGTTAAGATGCTTTGAGCCTTTGTGGTTATTTCCATGTGAGTCTCAAACTGCACTGAAACTATATGGTGGCCTTTTTTTAAATATAAAGATTTACTCTCTGGCTGCGGGGTAGGACCCAGAGAGTTCTCATGAATGGATCTGTGTTGTCCTGGTGCGAAATGGCCAGTGGCATCCCTCAGGGGTCCGTGCTTGGACTGGTGCTTTTCAACATCTTTATCAACGATTTGGATGGGGCAGTGAAAAGCTCGCTGGCCAAGTTCATGGATGACACCAAGTTATGGGGCAGTCTGGTCATGTCAGAAGATAGGTTGCAAATATAGGCAGACCGGCTCGAGAGTTGGGCAGACCAGAACCAGATGAAGTTTAACACTTCCAAGTGTAAGGTGCTCCATCTGGGAGCAAACAACCCTCAACTTACATACAGGCTTGGTGGTGACAGCTTGACTCACACCACAGCTGAAAGGGACCTAGGGGTAATGGTTGACCTTCATATGAATATGAGCCATCAGCGTGAGGTGGTGGTTGGCAGGACAGATAACACGCTGCCAAGAATCAACCAATGCATCTCATGTAAAACTAAGGAAGTGACACTCCTGCAGCACTGGTGAGACCGCAGTTGGAGTACTGCATCCAGTTCCGGGTGCCGCACTTCAATAAGGATGTGGAAAAGCTTGAGAGGGTCCAGAGAATGGCAATCCATATGATCAGGGACTTGCAAGGCAAGCCATATGAGGAAAGACTAAGGGACCTGGGCCTCTTTAGCCTAAAGAAGAGAAGGTTGAGAGGAGACCTGATAGCAGTTTACTGCTATATCAGAAGTGTGCATCAGGAGCTTGGTGAACAACTGTTCACTAGGGCACCCCTGGGGAAAATCAGGACCAATGGATACAAACTCCTGGAAGGCTGCTTCAGGCTTACTGAAGGAAAAACTCCTTCACAGTAGGGTGTACAGACTGTGGAATAAATGCCCTCCAGAGGTGGTACAATCACCTACCCTGGAGGTTTTCAAGAGGAGACTGGACAGTCACCTCACTGGGGTCTCCTAACCCCTGTTGTCTTCCTGCCTAGAAGGGGGGGGGGGCAGGGCTGGTCCATTCCAGCCCCTAACAATCTATGAATCTATGAATCTATGAATGAATCTATGAAAACAGAGAACAACTGATACTACTTGAATCCATAGCATCTATGCAGAGTAAAGTCTACTTACCAGGCTCTTATGGATACAAACAGCACAAACATATATATGGGTATAAAATATAAAGCCGTCACTACTTTTAATTGTACTTGGATAGCAGGAACTAAAAGAGCCGCATGGTCTCATCTCTCTTAAATTAAGCTCCTGTAAAGTATTAAAGCCATTTCTTGCCAGAAGTGCTATTATGAGCCTCTCGCAGTCACCACAGAAGAGTTATACCCACAGGCTAAGTACAGACAGTCAAAAAACTTGAGGCTGAATCAATTCAGTCTTCACAGGTTAGTTTAAACTGTGTAGGTTGAACTGATAAGCAAGTGAACAGACATTCACTTTTGATTCCGGAAATGCAGCCACATGCCTGCAGTGGGTCAGGCGAGAAGCCGGGGGGTGTTAGAGCACACCTTCTTCCTTGGCTGGAGAAAACACCTTGGGCCAAGGCTGGCCTGCCCACCCTGCAAGTAAAAGTTTGTGGGGGAGGTGCAAAGCATCCTAAGATGCTGGGGGACTATGAATTAACTTGAATCTGGAGGGGATCTGGGAGAAAAGTTCAATAAACCAATTTAACCTAAATCAGTGAAGTCTGATATTAAATCTATCCTGGTTTATCTTAAATCAGTTTTGGCCATTTTGAAAGTGGTTCATGAGAACTGAACTCTGTTTTGTTACAGAATGAACTGGTTTTCAATCACTTATACTGGTTTATATGCAACTTCTGTCACTAGCCACAGTGATAGCCAATTATTACAACAGTAGTTAATTACAATCTTAAAGGAAGTAAAAAAAAAAAGAGTTGTGCTTCCAGTTCTAAGTATTGTCTTAGTTTGGCTTGTTGTTTTAAGGATATGATGTTGAGGGGAAGGAGAACAGTTATAAAAATGTTTTCCAAAATGGAGACTTCTTTATTATTTGCATTTCATAACTCCCTTGGGTTGCTAGAGATTTACCGTGGTCAATTTTAGATCAAAACTTCTAAATGAAAGATAAGTTCCTGGGTATAGTCTATCAAAATATTTAGGATGAAGTCAGAGAGGAACGGAACAATAAGGTGGTATATAAAAAAGGTTTCACTGCATCTGTAAGAAATTCTTAGTACTTACAGCTGTCCTCTTCTTCAGTAATACATTTCACAACATAACAGGCATAGATGAAACCTGCCAGCTGAAACAAAATATGATAGCATTAGATATAAAGCTAATACAGTGGGATAACAGAGTTGGTTAACAAAACAAAACAAAACAAAAGCCAGAACAAATAAAGTTTTCCTTGGTGGTATTTGATCAGTAAAATGCAATTTTGGGGACAATTCCTATTTTTACTAACAAGTGACTTTCTAGATTTTATGTTACTTTATTAAGAGTGTTCAAGAAATTATTTATTTTCTGCAGAAAATATCAATGACAATTTAAAAAAATTTTTTTTTGAAAAATAAAAATCTGTAAGTATAATCTTTTCTTAAAAGAAACCAAAACCACTGGGGAGAAGTGGACATTCGCAACTCGAAATCTAAATGTTTAGTCAAAGTCTAATATATCTGGATGAAACCCTATTTTTATGACTCCAAAAATCAGGAAGAAGGAAAAGAAATAAAACTTTGCAGTTTTCTCTAGTAAATAGCTCAAGGAGCTTGAGAGTTAGCTGAGTACAGGTAGACTGCAGCACAGCAGCCTACTAACATGCTGCGTTGACCACAAGAAGTAGCAACATTAGCAGGAGCAACTCAAAAGTCAGTTTTATGTGAATGTTTGTATCAGTGGCTCATGCTTCAGCTGCATAAATGCATCTCGTTCTTTAGAGCTCCCTCCTAAGAACATGAACAAAATATCATCCTACATGGAAGCAATATCATTTGAAGAATGTTTATGTTTGTACCGAAAGACTAGGGTCATAGCAATTATTATAAAATACTATCCTACTGTGCATTACCCCAGACAGTAATGTCAAAAATAGTAGGTATTCCACATACCCTCCGCCAAATATGACATAAATCCTTTGTTGGCCCTTTTGCTAAGTCCTGCTTGCTGTCACTAGAAAATTAGACTCCAAATGAAAGCAAAAGTGACCGTAATTCTTTTTCAGCATGTGATGCTCCTTATAAGCCTGCCCTTGGACTATGGTGTGTTAAAGCAGGGTAAACAGACCAATCCCCTCACAGCACGGCCCTATCAGATTCCTACAAATCTGCAAATTCTGCTAAATACCTTGCCACAAGGACATGAAAAAAGAAAGGACTAAGGTCTGTGAGGAGAAGGTAGAAAGTCATCTGAATCTGGATTCTTTAGTTTCTTTATGCTGAAAAGAAATTTGGTCATGTTTCAAACAGCATTAGTGCAGGATGCTATTACTTTTGCATAGAACAGATAAAACATACAAGCTAGAACTTAGATCTTTTAGGAGTGGCCCTACCAATTGTGTAAAGGCTTGGAAATGAATATTTATTTGGCAAAGAGCTCCTTGTCAAGATATATTTTACTTAGCAAATAACTGCAAGGCTAGAAAAGTAAGGAAGGATTTGGGTAAGTCTGAAACACCATACAGTTATACAGTTTGGTTACTGCAAAACTGGATGAGTCAGATACAAATAGATTTTTCTGCATGTCTACAACTCACCATGGATTCTGGATTATTAATATTTGCTTTGAGACCTTTACAGCTCCTAATGTATTATGTATCTGTGAGATACACGAGTATCTATATATCTTCCTAGTGTGTCTCTGAGGTAGTGACTGTACTTTGTTAACTCTTTTGTAGGACTGTCATTCCAGTCAGCTTTGGAATACCAGAATCCATCACTGTAATGTAGAGGCAGGGGAGGAAACACTTCAAATCTTCTCAGGACAGAAGAAGGCTCTATTTGGAGATCACTTGCTGCCAGTGCAGATGTTGTTAATTGGCTGCTTAAATTCCTACTGGGAGCACAAAAACATCTATGGAGCCTATGGTTCTGTGCTAAAACAGAGCCAAATAATTATTTCAGTCATTTACTTCAGCTCTGCCCTATAGCTCTGCTGGGGGGTTTTCACACCTGGGGCGAATGGAAATTCACTGTTGGACACAAAGAACCTAGCGCACGAAGAACAGTGGTATTTGGTTAACATCCACATTTCATCTCTGCTTTATTGGATAACTGTTTCCTTTGGCTTCTTGACTTCTTGACAGAGGACTAATTTACTCCACTGACGTACATCCTAAACAACCCTGTTGACTTACGTGACATTACACTGGGTATAATTCAGCAAAAAATTAGGCCCCAAAAGGTTATTCATAAGTGATTCCTTTCTTGAACGTGAACATTGGCTTAATAGCTGCTCTGTTCTCTTTTTAACAGATCATCAGATCCAACTTAGCTTATTAGTCGCATCTCTGGTAGACAATCACATTAGTAATGACATTCTTACAATACAGTGCAGTATTTTACTTCTTGCTAAAAATGCCATAAGTGCATGTGTAATCAACTAAACTTCTCTTACAGAACACAGAAACATACTGTATAACAAATTGTGCTTACCACTGATCTTTTAATTGTATTCAGTTGCATCCCTTAAATATCTAGGGAATTCCTTTGATATATAAGTAAATCCTACAGCATTTCTTTAGCTGAACTTGCTGATTAAATGAGTGCTGTTAAGCTAGACATTGTTCTGCTCTAAATACAAATGGAACTTTGCTTCCCACAGGATAATAAGGATTCATAAAATAATGCCCCTCCATGTCTAGCCAAACTTTTTCTTGATGTATGTCTACATCCTTTTTTTAATTTCAACATTATGATGTTTATTTTCTTTTCTTATCTGTTCAGATTCAGCACTACATATTCAAGTTTTGTTTTCAAATCTGCTTTCAACAATAAAGGGCACACAGAAAGTTGAACTATAAAGCATTTGTATAGAATGTATGTTGACATAAATACATATGTATATATTCATTAGTAAAACTTTTCAAATACCAGGCAGAGATGGATTGCACTAAGTAAGCAGCTTTTAGTAACCATAATTGTTTTCAAATGGTTATTTGAAGTGTCTCTAAAAGAGTAAAGAATCCCTAGTGCAATGTGTCTGAATTTGTTGAATAGTGAATAAACTGACTGCCATTAACATTATAAGCTACTTGCCCACTCTCTATATTGGAAGGCTGCATATTGTTGAAACATTAAATCAAGTTCATAATGCTGAATGACCTGAGCCCAGGGTATGTGAAAGGCTGCCTAAAGCTCTACGGTTAAAACTGTGATTGATACCTCCATGTTTCTGGAATAAACAGTTAGTGACATACCTGTACCTAACAAGTATATTCCTATGTATGCACTAATACATATGCATATGCATGCCAAATGGCACATTTAGCAGACAAGATTTCTTTGGGTAAAACCAGTATCTTTTATTAGACCAACTCAAATACAGTAGTTGGACAAATTCTTTTTTGCAAGCTTTTGGGTATAAACACCCTTCGCCAAACACCTGTCCTACAAACACCCTTCAGCTGCCTATGTCCTTAGACCAACACAGCTACAACCTGAGATGGCATATTGATGACTTCCAGAACAAAACACTGCATTATGCATACTTATCCCTGTGGAGTGATGAGAGAACAAACAAATAACAGATGTTAACCACACTGCTTAATGTACTACTGGAAAGTGCTCAGATAACATCATATCAGTATAAGACAGAACAGATCATATATACAGACAGTATAAGATCATATATAGAAGATCTCCTTTTGGATTCATTGTCTGTTGAGAAAATAAGAAAGGATGGACTGTGTCTTGAAGAATGAGGAAGAGAAGGACCTCACTATGTTTTAGATCAGTGGTGGCCAACCTGCATCAGGAAAGCCCGCAAGAGGCATCGGCAGCTTCTGTGTGTGGCATGTGGCAGATAAGGGAGGGGGCAGTCAGTACAGTGGCAGATAAATACTGCAGGGAGCAGTAAGCAAAACAGGAGGCTAAATAGGGAAAAAGAAAGTAGAGCAGCAGATCAGGCATTGTAAGTGGA
This sequence comes from Crocodylus porosus, assembly GCF_001723895.1. Taxonomy (NCBI): domain Eukaryota; kingdom Metazoa; phylum Chordata; order Crocodylia; family Crocodylidae; genus Crocodylus; species Crocodylus porosus. The sequence goes on along the minus strand of NW_017728918.1, from coordinate 100,825,834 downwards.
TCAAAGTGGCACTCATGGAGGTGAAGGGCTTAATTTGCAACATGCCTGCCAAAAAAATTGTCCCCCTTTGTTTTAAAGAGTGAATTTTAAATCAGGAAGGTTACCATAGGGAGTTGGTTTGCTTTGAATGCATTCTTATAACCACAGAGTTTAGAAGACATGGGCCCTGAACAAAAGTTTAGATCCCTAGTTCCTCTGAAGTGAGCTGTTTGTATCTGTCCTATCCTCATGGGAATGCTGTGATTTAAACCTATACAGGAGAAGGACTGAAAACCTCTATGGCTAGTAGGGACAGAGATCCAAAAAGCCTGAGCCTGAACTGATTCAGTCTTTGTAGGGTAGTCTAACTTGGCTAGGCTAAACTGGTTTGTAATTGTTCAGACATTGCCTCTGGACTGAAGAAATGGAGGCACATGCCTGCAGTGGCTCAGGCTAGAAGCTGGGAGGTGCATCATCCCGGGGTTTTTCCCACTCACTGCTCAAGGGGAGGGAGTGTTGCCAGCCCCCAGAACCTAGCTAGCACTCTGAGGCAAAGTGGGGTGTGGACTGCACATATCTGTTGATAATACTGAGCTTTTCAATCTCCCTCTCCCTGCTTCTTCATACCTTCTGGAAACCTGATGGGTGAGGGAGCCAGCAGGGGGCTGATAACACAGTTTATCAGCCCATCAACAAAACAAAAAAAAGCTTCTCTCATTAGTTCAAGCTCTTCTTAACCAGCTTTTTTCAAGGAAGGAATGGAGGGACATTACCAGCTGTCTATTAGCTCAAAAAAACCCTAAGCAGACATTGTTCTGTCTGCTTGTCCCAGTGAAATTGGACACACACACACACACACACGCACACACACATGCACACGCGCACACACACCTCTCAGCATTAGCTAGCATACCACAGATCTAGGGTCCATGGGGCTGGGAACTGTGCTGTGAAAAATGGAAGGAGGAGGTCCCTGCTTAAGCAGAAAGCAGTGAGTTGGGGGCGGGGGGCAGGGGGAAGCCAGGCAGATCCTGCTGTCCCTACAGTCTTTGCTGGAGCTCTGGCTAGGGAGCAGATGGGTGGGACTAGCCCTTTTTTCTGGAGCAGACAGCCCAGCCCAGGGCTGCAAAGTATTTGGGATGCTGGGGGACTCTGGTTTAACTTAAACCAGGAAGGAGTCTGGGACAGACATTACATAAACAGGTTTCACTCAAATCAGTTACACCTGATACTACAGTTAACCAGGTTTATCTTAAACCAGTTTCAGCCATTTTGAAACTGGTTTATGTGCACTGAACTTATGTTCTGTTACAGGTTTAAACCAGTTTCTAATTACCTAAACCAGTTTATGTCTGTCTCTAGCCTTTAGGAGAAGGACTGATAAAAAATCACCTCATTCAGGAATTTATGTTTCCTGAATGCATGCTTTTAACTCGCACGCTATTAAGGGTGTAATTTTCTGAAGCCTGAATGATCTCCAGATCAACTCTTTACTACTCTCTTAAAGACTTACATATAGACTCCATGTAAAGATTGCTTTTTCTGAAAGCTACTGTTATTTCTCCTCCCCAACTTGCTAGTGCTATAACAAGGGTAGGCTGTGACTGAAAGACATTTTACACATTATAAAGTAGATATTATATAGGGTGTTCTGAAACAATTTTGTAAAATAGCTACTTCCCTTGCCCAAACAACTTAAGAAACCCCAAGAAACCCAGAGCCCATTACTATACCCCGAGTGATACCAATATTTAACAAAAATATTTATGATTGCCTTAATTCTTCTATTATGGCTATATAAAGTACAGAAACATCTATTTATGAAAAGCTGACAGATTATTTATCACAGTATTGTACAGTTAAGGTGTTAGTAAGGCTAAATTTGACCCTGAGCTTGATTTGAGTGCACATCTGGAGTTGCCAAGGTTGTCAGGCTCTGTGATCACAGTAAATCAATATTGATCAAAATGCTTTCTAGTTACTTTTTTCCCACCCTTTTTATGGAGACAAAATGTTTTCATATGCCACAAATAGCATCAGATTTGGGAAAAGGCTTTTTATATGAAAACCTATCATTCCAGTTCAAAATGTTTTTCTCTTTTTCTTTTTGAGGCAATATCTAGATTGATAATCATAAGGGATTGTCTTTATTAAGCCAGACAGCCATGTCAAAGAATGACAAAAAAGAAGAAAACAAAATTAGAAGGGGGTGAGGACTGAGCAGGGGATGTGACAAATAGGAGGTTGTTAATATGAAGATGAATGACTTAAAGATTCTGGAAGTAGTACAAGGTCCTGCCCTTACTTAATGTTAATAATTCTTAGTTCTTTCTATAACTACTCCTTGTATAATAGCCCTTTCTTCTAACAGAATGCATTGTGTCTTCAGGCTGAAAAGTACAGCAGAACCTATTATGACCATTAATGCTTACGCCTGTATAATTTTTCATGCCAACCCTAGATTTTGCGGCACATGGAATTTTTAGAAGATTGCTCAGTGGTTAAAATTTTCAGTCACTTGCATTTTGGCTCTGTATCTGCTACTGATTTTGCTGGAATCTGTATGTTTAGATCCCATACCATTATACTTCTATAGGTCTGAGTGTCTTTAAACTAGAATTTTTGCAGGTTTAATATATGCACATAATAATATGACCTAATTAAGATCAGAAATGGTGAACTGCCATCTAGAAAACTTGCAGTATATTGATCTCTCAGGAAAATCATACTCATTACCTACCAGAACAAAAGAGGCAGAGACCTTTCTATCAATATTTTTAGAATTAGTTTAGTGTCTCAGGGGTTCTAAAGCTGCCCTCTGTAATAACCCTTCCAAATATGATTTGGTTGCCTGTAGCATTGTGACGTCAGAAGGAGCAGGCCACCGCTAGAGTTTAATATGAAACTGAAGATATACGATAAAGTATCTGTTCTCTAGAGATGCAGCTTTATTTACATTTAGACTTACCATTGTAACCTGATTCTCTGCGAATTCTAATCTGCTTGCAAGTTAAACTGCTCTCCAATGAAACAGTAATCAGGAGTATTTGAAAAATATGAACTTATCAAAATCTTTTTGAAGGCACTTTGTATGGACTCTGGACTGTCTAGGTAGAGATTTGACCAGTACTACACTGTATAAAAAGGTTATTTAGTCGGTATGGTAAAGTCTCTGTCTTGAGTGATAGTTAGAATAACCAGGCTTTTAAAAGCTGTGTTAAACTACTGCAGCCATATTTTATTCCATGCTTTATGCATCTAACCATCTAATCACTTGAGTGTGATTCTATCCTACCCTGCTCAAATCTTGAAGATCCATTAATGCCCCAATTGACCCTTAAAACGGAGTGCGTCTACACATGCATTTAAGTGCGCTTAAATTTAACATGCATTTACATAATGTGCATTAAGCGAGTTTTGACAGGTGTCTACCGGCATTTATACATATACATTTATCTGCTCTAATGTGCTGGGTTTCTGGCACATTGGAGCAGAATCAATTAATCAATTAATTGAGTCTGCTTCTCATGTGAGCTGATGTGCCTGGGCTTAAACACACCTAAATTTAATACCTCCTTTTGCAGGTGTCAAATTTAGCCTCAATTAGCCTACATTTGCCATTTTTAAGGCACATTATGGACATGCACATGTAGACATGAGCCCTTAATGCACCTTAAATTGGGCTAATGTGCATTACATGCATCTGTGTAGACAAACCCATTGAGTCACAAAAATCAGCAAGGTGGAGGAGGACCTACCACCTTTCACATTAACTATTTCTCAGAGAACCAAGCAGACTGGAAGAGAACTGCACTTAGGCACCTAAACTCAATTATTTATTTAATAGGTATGCAACAGGTTTATTTGCACATCTAATAGGTGGTATAGGCCCTAAGTTGCTACCTTCTAAGCATGTAACTTGAAAAAGCTTTTTCTTCTTCTTTTTTTTTTTTACTTAACCCCCTCCCCCCGAGATGTTTTCTTCTCTTATGGGTACAACACAATTTAAATGGCAAATCAAGAGAAATAGCAATAAATTGGGAAATACAGGCTATTATCGAAAGTTTTTTTATTGTTCTGGAAGTCTTATACTCTTCACATTACTTGTCTAGAAAATGCAGTAACAGGGACTGCCTTTACTAGCTGGAGTAGGGTTGAGGTAGTGTTGTAGCTGTGATGGAAATGGTTGAAGCACAAGGGTTTTGTGTGATATCTTTTACTAGACACCCTGTATTGTTGGGAGAGCTGTTGGACAAACTTTCAAGCATCAAGTGTCCTTCCTCAGGCCTGCCTTTATAAGTTGGTTAATATTTTAACTTTCTAGAGAGTTCATCTTTCTGTTAGATTTCAAGACCAGAGGAACATTTTTATTTGAATTGCTGCTTGGCTCTTGAAAATGGATGCGTCTTGTTTAGGGCAACTGTAAGAGCTATGAAAACTTTTTAAAGAGGCGCAATATTCAGCTATTTTGAACTTTCACTGCAAATGCTTCTCTTGATTTAGCTGGACATTTTGTGCAAATCTGAGCTAAACATTTTAGAAAACGACTTTTTTCAGCCCTCGTGGGTTAGGATTACTAAGTCTGATTCCATATGAAATCAGGTGCTTTTATATGATTTGACTTGAAGCTGAAGAAAATGGAGACATTCAACCCCCAGACTCAACTCAAAATGTAGGGGCTACAGATCACATGAAACAGATATGATTTACCACTGGTCTTGATGGACAAAAAGCATGAGAACAGCTGACTCCTATTATTGGTCTGCAGGAAGGAACTGGCAATAGTGGGCATTTCTCTTGTTGGCATAGTGGGCATGCCAGCAGTGGGAGGTGGTGAGGCCAGAACATGCTGATCTCTGCCAATTCCAAATTTAAAAGATTAATATATTGGGAAGCTGGAAACAGCTTTTCACCACAGCTGCTTTCAGGAGATTCTGGATGCACTTTAATATTGAGACCTCATTGGAACAAAGAACTACAAAAATGTCACTTTTCTTTCCTTGTATCAAGAAACTAGATCCATTTTACCTTTTCTTATAAAACCTCTGATTGTTTAGGGAAGTACATGCTTGTAACATGCTTGTATCCTTTAAATTTCCATCCACAATCTGCTGTTATATCAAAGCCTGAAACGAGAATGTCTTCTTGCCCTGACATTTTGCATTCTTCTAAACTCAGTTAGTACAAAACTGTGACTGGGCATGGGATCCAGACTGCAAAGTGACTGCTGTTGGCATGAAAGGGAATTAGCTACTAGCTCTGCATAGATTGGGGTAAATTACCCCATTTACTTTTTAAACAAAGCCAGCTGCTTCAATTTGCACAACAAAAACAAAGCAAAACAAAACCAAAAGCAAAAACACACAAAGCCCAACTGAAAAACACTATGACAAAAATATTTTAAAATATATATCTTGCTTTCCATTCTTACTAACAGGAATGGAAATAAAGCAAGGGAGGACAAAGTCTCTATGTGGGTTCTGCTCTGAAGGTTTTATAGTACTAAGCATTTAGGCTTTTTTTCCCCCTCTTGTCTTTTGGGAATGCTACAGAATGGTTTAATCATTTGGCTTTGGTATCTGACTGCCTTGGGCACCAGTAGCTTTTCTTATCGTTATGTCTCACTGTGTGTCACCTTTTCCAGACAGCTATAGGATTAGGATAAGAAAAATTGGTTCTTTATGCTGCAGATCTAACAAAGCCACAGACTTCTTGCAGCCCACCAAATGAATGCCTAGCATTTAAAATCAACCTGGATTAGATGAAACAGTTGATTATAAATGCTAGGCACTCATTTGAGAAGCTATGGAAAAATTTGCATATCTAAGGATTGTGCAAGCTTGTACAGGGGGGAAATATTTTGATGGTACAAGTGAGCTCTGAAAGCCTCCTGGTAAACAAATATATGCAAGTGTCTCTGCTGAATGAAAACACCTTCATGTTCTGGCATCCATATGGCAAGTGATGCTCAGAGATCTGAATGTGAACAACAGACTCTTAGATCTGTGCTTGCACTGCCCAAAACAGCAGCACTTAGAAGTGAATAAAAATACAGGGTAAGGCAAAGAGTGCTGTGTTGGTTTGTGTGCTCACAAAGATAGTGAAACCAAGGTGGAGGGACAGGGTGCTAAGGAACCTGAAGCAATTTGCTATTCTTTAGTTACATATTGAATTAAATTAGAACACTGCTATCACACAAACACCAATAGCCAAGACATCCCAGACGAGATGAGAGAAGCGTTAAAGCAAAGATTGATGCCTTTACACTGAACTTATTTGTTTTCTAGCTGATGAACTACAATGTCTTCTTGGTGGTGGTCATGGTATAATAGCCTAATATTGCTCTGATCCAAATGTAGCTGTGATTGGCTTGTGAGGACTGCTATGACAGCTACCTGGTAGACAGATGTATCCCAGGTGAAATTTACAGCTCAGTAGAAGCTGCTATTCAGCAGACTGAGCAGCCAAGTGCATCATTTCACTTGCACAAAGAAAACCAAACACAGCCAATATTTTCATCCATATTAAAGACCATAGAAGACATTTTAAACTGCACGGGTCAAGTAGGGAGTTAATTTATTCTGCAGTGAAAATCGATTGATTATTGAAATATAGGCCAAATGATTTGTGAAATAAACAGGAATTGTAGCATAATAATACTGGTTCATATGGGCCAGAAATTAGTAAGTGCAGAAATCTCAGCATTAACACAGGGCAGGGGGCTATCCTGTAGTGTGGCTAAGCCTGTCCACATCTTTAGGGCCATCAAAGTTCCACAGGCAATTGAACTTGTGCCGGTGGTAAAGAAATAGGATTTAAGATAAAGAGCCTATCTGGCACTGTACATAAGGCAGAGAGGGAAAGAGAAGGAAGAGGAGTGGAGCCCCAGAAGCTTATGGTGTGTGCATTCCCCAAGCCCCTTGTCTGAACAGGAGAGTGGAGGGCTGCATCAGCAAACAGACTGAATTAATCAACCTGTGGAGGACTCCATTGCATTCCTTCTCCTGATTACCTGCCTATCTATCCAGAGAAGAGGCAGCCATGGTGAGTTGGCCCTTGATGCACAATATAAAATTATTCCAAGAACCAAGGGGCTTCCAGTACGTGGTTAGCAAAGCTCTTCCTCCTGTAGCCAATGTTTAAAATGATGGAAAATCGCTCACATTTCATTTTGTCACCTATTTGAGAAACTGGGGCTTTGCCACCTTTGCGATGTATCAGGGTTCAAACAGGAAATGCTACAGCACGAAGAAACCTTCCCTATAAAGAGACCGCAACCAGTGCATGTGTGGAAAGAAAAATCATTAACCTTTAAAGATTGTAGAAGAAGAATAGTCCAAAACCCTGCAGCCAAAGTATCTCTTCTGACATACACCCCCTGGCATAAGTCAGGGTGATCTGTTCTGCATGACAAACAATAATTTGGCCGACATGGAGAAGAATGGTTTTCATGGTATATATCCCTACTATGGCCAGCAGTGAAAGAACCTCCCTCCTCCCCTTTCCCTCCCTCCCAAAAACCTAGATGGAAAAAAAAATTACTTGAACTGGTATTAGTAACTGAGTGGCAGTTTCTTCAGTTCACTGGAGGAAAGAGGAAGTGTCCATAGCCAGCAGCTAGAGACCCCATATGTAGACCTGCAGCATTATTTCTGCTTTCACTCAGCAGAGGGAGAAACTACTATTACCATATTTCCTCATTTATAACATGTACTCCAGTTTCCATCAGAAATAAAGTGTGACCAAAAAGCCTTTAGCTGCAGATTTATGTTACACCTATATTGCTTCAAATATTTTGGGGAAAAGGCAGCTTATAAAGAGAGACGATTCTCGGAAAGGTTGTGTCCTATGCATCATTCAACGGAGTTAAGTGGACAAGTTCTATCTGACAGTTTATAAGCCTTGTTAATATAATGCAATATCTGGGACTGTGCCAGCCAGGATGATCCAGGGATGGCAAAATTAGACCTCAGCCTGTCGAGAGACATCAGAGACCCATTTAATACTAAATGTTTCAGCTGTGCCAGTCCCTTCTCCTGCTATCCACTAAATCAGTGATATTCAACCTGAAGCTCTTAAGCTGCATGTGGCTCTCAGCAACACTGCATGTAGCTCCTTTGTTGGGTTTGAGTGAGAGGCTGTTCATCATGCTGATGTAGCAGCTGCCCTCGAGGGAAAGCATGAGTGACTGGACCACAAGGAAGGCACTGGCCTTTATTTGTGGTGTTAGCAGACTAAAGTAAGTGAGCCCTATACAAGGTTCAGTGGTAAAAGCACAGCACTGACATTTAGAAGATTTGCACTCTGTTCCCAGTATTGCCACAGACTTCCTGCATGATCTTTGGCAGCACATACAGGGCCAGACTGTGGTGACTGGCTCCTTCATAATGGCACAGGAGAAGAGCATGAAGGAAGCTTCATTGCCTTTGTCTACCAGGACAGCAGAACAGTTTCAGTCCAGCCTTTATGTGGGCACTAAATTATACAGAGATGGCAGAGGAAGAAGCAAAGACCATACATGTGTTTCACTGCACTCTGGCAACAAAATACACACTGCACCCGTACCCTGCTGGGATATGTGCTGTACTATTCCTTTTCCCCTGAAGAGCTTGCATCTTTTCAATGCACAATGCTCCCAGGAGCTCTTGCTATGGGAATGCAGAACCACACTGTTCCATACTGTAGGCTGCTATATACTGCTACAATTTTATTGCTTATTTCTCTTTACATCATTTCTACCATGTGTAAAATGGAGATAATAGCTATCTTGCCAGGCTGTTGTGAGATTTCGTTTATTAGAGAAAGACAACTGCTTTTAGATTTTTGCCGGAAAGCTCTATAATAATTTCTTCTATCATAATATTACATTTTTTGCTTCTAATCAATTACATTTGAGTACTGTATGAACAGTAATAGTTTATTAGTGCTTTGTATTATAAAGTAACTCTGTTTTGTGCATTTTTCTATTCCACATGACTCATTCTTTTACTGTTCTCTAACTCTGTTCAGTGCCAACAAAGCTTTTCAATAGATAAAAGTTTGGCACCATTAACTTGAACACCCAACATGGATCTTTGAAGAATGAAGGACAGGGTTATAACCTATTGATGGTTATGGGGAAAATGTTTCTTACACATTTTGATGCTGTGCATCAAAATTTCAATGCCAAATTTGAAAAGTGTGACCTTATTTTGTCTGGTTCTGCTGCCTTGGCAGCCTAAAAGGAAGAGAGGATAATTTGATTGGCGAGACGTAAGCAAATGCAATATGACACCATGCAATGAAGTCCAAGTCACATAGTCATCTTTGAAGACAGATGAGCTGTGCAGCTGCGTGATAACATTAACCACTGAGCAAAGCCAAGGCACAGCACAACTCATGGGATTTCCTTTTTGGCTTTTTATGTTTCTATGGAAAGTGGGTGAAAAATCTATTAATATCTTTAAACAAGCCATAAAAAGTGACAAGAGTATAATAGTTTAGGGAACCATCGATTTTGATGGAATTAATTCTCTCAGAAAGAGAAAGAAACACAATGGCTCCATTGTTACAGGTCAGCCTTGATCACATTTACAATCCTGGGGATGTTTTATTTTGAAAAACTCTCTGAAGGTTTAATTGAGACCCAAAAAGCCAGATATTTAGTTCTATTAAGATCCATTTATAGTTGTATCTATTAGGAAGAAGTGGAAAAGAAAATTACCTGACAGCTGGTTGGAAAAAACTTGGGTGAATAAAAAGAGTCCTGCCAAAGGGCACAAAGAGCACTGCCAAAGCAATGGGAAAGAGGCCATATGCATGGATGCCCAGATATTTTGGAGAGGAATACAAGATAGACGGATAAGATCAGAGTGATTCAATATGATGCTCTAGGTCTTTCATGAATACTCCAAGTGAAATCATACTGTCTGATTTTGGCATCAGAAGTACACTGTTGTTTAAAAAGCCTGTAATTAATATTTATTAAGTACATGTTTATTAAACCTTAGGAAGCACCTTTTAATTATCAGATGGTATATAATTAACATGTTCAAAGAATGGCAACTTGACCTCTTTTTATAGAAACAAATTATCAGGCCTCTCTCTATCTTATCTAACTTGTGTGTGACAGGAGGTTGGATGTTGATTAGTCACCTTGAATGACTGTGCGATTATTGTGCCAGCAATGAGTGAGTCAGTAACATTTCCTGATCTCCCATATTATCCTCATCTCCCATATTATCATATATTAAAGGATCAACAAATGGAGCTACCGAGCTGTGCTCACCCTGGGGTAATACCATCCTTGCCCTTCTTCACCCCATTCTATTAGTCATCCTCACAGTTGAGTCATATCTGGAATATAGCTTGCTCTATTGGGATGGAATCAAGCTTTTCCATGTGCTTTGTGAAGTGCTGAGTTTGCTATAAAATAGACTACAATAAAATTAATCCCGCCTCCCCAACAACAATGCTCTGATTTCTAAAATTCCTCATAAAGTTTCAGACATCTTGGACAGGACTGGTATAGTTTCCTTTTCCCAATATGCTAACTGTAGATTATCCTTTCCTTCCTTGACGAAACATAGAATTGTTATGATACCTTCATCCTTTCATTACTTCTTCCCTGAATTCTTTTATTTTACACATCAGTCGCAAGGCATGTGTTATTAACTATGCAAGGAATTCTAGCTCCATCTCATCCATATGAATTTAAGCAGAATAAACTAACATTGATTAGGAAAACCATTTGTATTATCTATATGTATCTATACAAAACAGAAATCCAAATGGACAGTACTGTGGATCTGAGGTGCAGAAATCTTGAATTTTGAAAGTATGGCACCATATATCTCCCGCAGTCATTTAGTACCAAACCGAGTCTGGAATAAACAAAAGCACCAGGAATAAAGGAATACCAATTTAAATTTCCCAAACCCTATATGTAGGGAAATCACAGACAGACAAACCTTTCTGATGCACAGGTAGGGAAGAAAATCTCTGATAACCAAAACTGACAACCTCATGCTGAGAAAAGCATTGCTTTTTATGAGTATAAGCCATCTAATATCCCTTTCCAACTACTTTGTGATCTGCCTTGCTCAGTGGTAAGGTGAAAGATATGATAATAGAGAAATATATGCATGGCCTGTCTATATGACTCACTCTTATAGGTCAGATAAGAGTGATGCTGTAGCTGTGATGGTCCAGAAATTATGCAAGAAGGAAGGATTTCTTAGGGTGGTATCTTTTATTGGAACAAAAATGTAATTAGGGTAAAGTTAGACAAGCTTTCAAATGCAAGACATTCTTTGTCAGCTCTCTGATCACAGGAAGCCAGGCACAGCATAGTAAAAAAACGGCAGAGGAGGGGGGCTGAGAGAAATTTGTCAGATCAGAGACTTGATGGAGAATGTCTTGCATCTCAAGTTTGTCTAACTTTATCACAACCACATAGTTGGTCTAATAAAAGAGATCACCCTAAGAAATCCTTGCCTCTCTTATAGGGCATACATTTTTCAGGTGTACATGTGACATAACTCCAGGGATTACAGTGGAATGCTTCCAGGAGCCTCAGTCAATTTTCAAAAGGTGCTCAGGCACTGAAAAGCCTAATGCTCACTGATGTTAAGAAGGATTTAGGATCCTAAGTCTGTAAGTATTTTTTAAACCTGGGCTTCCACACTTTTGAAAATGTAACTTTTCATTAACAATGGCTGTCCCACTATAATTATGTAACTGTGCACTTCAGCAGACTCGAGGGCAGTGGTTTTAAAGTGGTAGCTGAATATTACACCCATGAGGTAACCCAGGGAAGACCTCATCCGAACATCATGTTTTGGATAATACTATATGATAAATTGCACAACACCCTGAAAATCTTAACTTCCAAAGGAAATGATCACCTCTTAATAGCTCTGTCCCCATTATACTTTATTACTTTCTTAAATGCCACACATTTCATTGAGAAGCTTATTGTAATTCTGAAGCTATTCATTGATATATGGCTTAGTCTAAGATTTGAGATGAAATGCCTGATGTTTGTCAAGGTTGTTCTTTTCACAGATGAACTACACTTTCATAAACTGATGGATGTGGCCAGATTTCTGATCATATTTAGTGAAGCACAGAGTTAAATAATACCTAATCTTTTTGAATGTATTACAAAGTATGCCTATTCCTCAATGCTTACAACAAAAACATACCCCCAGGGCAAGAAATTACCCAATTGAAATAATGTAAATCTATAGCATGAATGCCAAAGCACACCAGACATAAAAGATAAATAGTATAGTATAACTCACTGCAGTTTTACCAGAATAATGGCTGCTGCAGCCAGGATGTGGTGATGCTGTGCCACAGCAGCTGAAACAGTTCACTATGCCTCTGAACATGAGATACAGATACAGAGAACCAGGAATGCTATAGAACAAACTTAACTTGAATAAAATATAAGCCAGGGATTCTCATCAAAGGTGCTGCTGCATAGTGTCAAAAACATTGTGACCTGTTGCAGTCTTTTTGAGTTCTATGCAACAGAAGAATCAGTCTATTTTTTGCCCATAGTTAAGAAACACGTGAAAGCTAAGAGCTGGCATTTTCTGAGGGGGTGTCTTGTGTCTGAAAAGGTAGGGAACTACTGATAGAAACAAAGCAAATGCTGAGTTTGTAAGGAAGATTGAATTAAAGGCTACAATAAATGAAAGTTCAAGTACTTCAAAGACTGGTAAGAAACCGCTGAAAGAAACAGCAAAATTTAGGCACAAAACCCAAAAAATTCTAACATATTCCTTCCAACAAGAACAACAACAAAGGATAATATCAAGAATATGAGGGTAAACTAGACATGCTCAGGACACGAACATTTGAAGCCATTTAAAAAAGGTAGCAGCTGTTATGTTCAAATAGTTATATATGGACAATTTGGGAATGATACAAATGTAGCAAAAAGACTCTAACCTTAGCACTTGATGAAGCAGTGTTAAATGGAGTGGTTTTGCTACATTTGTGTCATTCCACACATACACATTAGAAGGTAACAGCTTTTGGAAACACCTTCAAAGGTATGCATGTCTATTCTCAGAAATATCCAGCTGTAGAAACTTTCCTTGTGAGGTTTTCTCCAAATTCTTTCACCACAGAAAGGTAAAAAAAGTCTGACGGGTTTTTCCTGCTGCAGTGATCTGCCCATCCCTGTGAATGAAAACTGACAGAGCTTGCCAAAACACATGGTAACTGTGATATTTAGTTTTTTTGCACAGCTGTATACAGTCTCTTGCATCTAATCACCCCCTGTGCCCCTTTTTGGTATTTATTTCCATTAGTCATTCTTAGTTTTATCAAATCCCCTGCCCTTTAGTAGGCTCTCTGAATTTTTTTTTATATAATTCAGTATTACCAAATTCCCAGTGTTCACAAAATCAGCTCTCCCAAAAATCCCAATGCTCAAATTGGCTCAAAACTCAAGGCTTATTGGGTTTTTTTTTGTGAAAATGTCATGACTACAGGGGCTGTGAGTTTAAATCTGAGAGCTGATAATATCGTATTTAGAGCTGGATTCATCTTGTTACTTTTGTAACAGGGCACTTCTATTGACTTCACTGGAACTCAATTGGTCATATAATGGAAGAACAAGAGGCTTCAGTTAGCCCCTTTGATTCTTTTTCTTTTCGCTGCTCATTCCTGTTTGTTTTGTTTTTCAGATTTACTTCTAATTTTTGACCCCTTTGGCTGTCCCTGTACAGTCCTCTATATGGCTCACCTCCGATCACATAAGTAGTCATTTAACTTCAGGTTCTGTCCATAATACACATTTGAAAATGAAAAGAAAAGTCTCAGCATATAAGCAGTGTGACAAGCTAAACTGACAGAAGGCACATGCTAGTTAGGATTTTCATTGCACTGAATACAATTTTGTAGTAAAGAGATAAACTTACGAAGGTTGGTCTGTGCTCACATATTATAATAGCTGATCTATAATCACAGTGCTGCAGTTTGGAAAAGGTGTAGCCCTATCATAGTAATAGATGCTACTCTAGAATGGCATAAAAAACCAGTCTCTCTAAAGGGGGATATTTTTTATGTTGTCAAGACCTTTCCTTTACCCTGACCAAAAATGGAGCAACTCTGCCACTGTAACCTCAGGAAAATCTTTGATAAGAGTCTTTCAGGTTCTTTAACTGTGAACAGAATAGAAAGGTTGCAGGGAATTTTATCTGGGTGCAGCCTGATTTAGTGCAGAGGAGGTTCTTCTTAAACAGCTAGTGGATCAAGCCCTCAAAGGCTTGTTGCTGCTTGCAGTATAAAAAATGCATTTTTAAAAGCAGGTTTCTTAATGGCTTTTCAGGGACTTGAGCAGGACCCTTAGCTACAGGAGGATACAGGATTTGGCCTTGTGTGCTCAGATGTAATCATGAAGATCTTGCATTTTTTGCACCCAAATACTTGATTTCATGTAGACATCTGTTTTCGTTAGGACGGTCGAATAATTTAAAAACTCAATCATAATTAATCGTAAGATTAAAAAAATAGTTGCAATTAATCACAATTTTCATTGCACAGTTAAACAATAATAGAATCCCAATTTATTATAAATATTTTTGGATGTACACACACATGTACAAACCCAAGACAGTCCCTGAGACCTGGCCCTCTAACCCCTGTGCCCCCCAATACACTTACCTGCATCCGGATGCTGACTCTGCTTCCTGGCTGGTGTGTGTGTGTACACGCACGTATGTGTGTGCACATGCCTCTGCCTGGCTGGTGTGCGTGCCAGTGGCCAGGCAGCAGCAAGGGGAAAGGTACTGCTTTTCCCCCAGCACACAGGCAAGAACACAGCAGTGCGTGGAGAGGGGCTTCTTCTCCCCCATCACCAGCAGTGATTAACGCGTGTTAAAAAAATTAACGCAAAATCAAATTAATGCGTTAATCATGGGTATTAATCATGATTAATTGACAGCCCTAGTTTTTGTGCATTTACATGTATTTGATAGGCATGCACAAAGCAGATGCCCATGTTTGAGTTGGATCCTGTGGCTCAGCAGATACTAATTTAGAAGATGATTTAAAACCCTTGGGTAGGAACAGACCTTTTCAGGTGTTCAATTTATAGTAGTTAAATTGGATGCAGGTCCTGGATATGACCATAAACTGCATCTGACTGGAGGGCTTGGTGGCAATGTGGTGGGACTAGTTGTGGGATATCACAATGTTGCAATCTGCAAAGTAAGGCAAGTATAGGGCACCTTAGACCCTACCCCCCACTGCCTTGTTGGTACTCCTTGGCTGAAGAACTGCTAAGGGACATCACCCTCACTAAGGTATTAGGCAGTCAGCAGCATCTCTAATCTGTTGCTTTCTGGCAGAAGCTACAACCATCACTCAATGTTCCCTCTAAGGAGTAGCGGTCAATGAGCGCACGGCTTCAGTCCATGAGTGCACCACTTCGGTCCTGCCTCGCCCTTTCAGTGTGGCGTGGGACACTTACCAAAGGTAAGCGCCTCACTCTTCACTCAGGGCAGGCAGCGGGGCCTGGGGGGTGGAGTCTGGGGCAGGCTCCACTGGGGGCCTGGGTGGGCTCTGCCAGAGGCCTAGGGCCTGGGGGGCTAGGGCCTGGTGGCTGGGTCCTGGGGGGCTGGGGTGGGCTCTGCCGGGGGCCTGAGGCCTAGGGGCTAAGTCCTGGAGGCTAGGGCCTGGGGGCTAGGGCTGGGAGTGGGCTCTACCAGCTCCGGGGGACTGCTTCGCTCCCCTGCATCACCTCAGGGAACGAGGCATGTGGCGTCAGGGCTGAGGAGTGGAGCACTTCCCCAGGGCCAGCAGAGCCCACGGAGCAGTTCCCTGGAGCTGGCAGAGCCTCACTTGGGGCAGGCAGCGGCTCCTCCCCAAGGTGAGACAAGGTAGGGACAGGGGCTGGGGCTGGGGCTGAGGCTGGAGGCTGGTGCGGGCTCCACTGGCTCTGGGGAAGTGCTCCACTCCCCAACCCTGATGCCACGTGCCCCCTCGCTCCATGAGGTGATGTGTGGAGGAGCGGAGCAGAGCCCGTGCCAGGCCCCAGCCTCTGCATTGCCTTGGGGAGGAGCTTACCTGTAGTAAGTGTCCCACGCCACAGCCCAGCTCCTCTCCCGGTGGGTGCATGGCCTTAAAAAGTTGGTGTGTGGCCAGACTTTTACTTGTGTGTGGCTGCACGCACACGCACCTTAAAGGGAATCTTGCCATCAAGACACTGAATGTTTGGACTTGGTCTGGCCTTTGGACTCTGTCTCAGTGATCTAAAACAGGGATGGTAGGTCTAGGTCAGTCTGTACTCCTCCATACTCTTGCCTAGGCATATGTGCTGAAGGTCTTGGTATATTGGTTGCATGCACCTCTTGCGTGTGCACCATGATCCAGACAGAGAATTGATGGTTGTCAAGAATTGGGTGATGAGTAACTACTTTTTCTTACATCCACTGTGTCAGACAGGTTCCATCATAAATTGCACTCCATTGGTTTCTGTCCTATTCTGCATAGTGTATTTCTTCCCATGACTGCCTGATTTTTTTTATCCCGATTTTCTTCTTCCTGTTTAATCTCTACAAAATGCTACACTGCTTCTTTTCCATGGTGGAAGTATCTATTCCCAGATCTGCTATGGGATCTTTGCAACCTCTATCCTGACTGCATATTCAAGCCTTTGTTATAACAACAAGAGACTCTGCACCAAATACCTTCCTGGCCTTTTTATGTCGATGAAGTTATCCCAAAGTATTGCAACAATCTTTTGAAATCGCAAATTATAAAACAAGTTCAAATCCAAGTCATCTTTCTGTTCAGTATAACAAGATTTTTTGGGTAGATGCAATATCTTTTATTAGACAAACTAAATAGTAGGAAAAATTGTTCTTTGCAAGCTTTTGGGCACAAACACCCTCTTTTCAGTGTGCGCATGTCTGCACTATTCAACAGGGGGACAATGTCTACTGTTTGTGTATCTTCATGTTCATTCTCAGACTGATATTACCAGATCTAGAAAACTTACCAAGCCTACTTAACTTTGTGCTTGCTTTTGCTATCCTTGTAGTTCCCTCACATAAACACTCCCTGTTGCTTCTAATGGTGCTTTCTAGGGGCATTTTGACCTGTTTCAGCTCTTTATTACATTTATTTTCTGCATCCTGACTTTCATTGCCTTTGCCTTCTTTCTAGTAAATTCTGCCCCTTCCTCTGCCATGTTCTGTTGGTCATATTTCCTGCTTGGAAATGTGCAATATCAACTACAAAATTCAGGTCTTATAGACTCTGTTGTCATCCCTATTGTTTTCCTGTACTTCTTCAATCAACTACATTTTTCATTATCTAGTCCAGGACAATTCCAAAAAGCATGCACTATTGACACACTTCTCTTATAATCTTTAACCAGTCCAAATATCAACCATTAACCTTAACACAATATTCATTTTGCTTGTAATAACTTGGAAAATGATGTTCCTGTATTTCCTAGAAAAATCATAACTTGTCAATATTTTCCAGGTACATGGCTGGCTTGGCGAGTTGAATGCCTTTTCAAATCAATGTGTGAGTATATTCTAATATACAGATAGTGGGCACTGTGTTTAATATGGGATTAGGGAAGTAACAGTGTAAATAACAAGCTCTTTTATAAAGACAAATGTCTTCCTTGGTGCTACCGTCTTTGTTACCCAGGAGATGATGGTAATAAAAATCAAACCTTTGTTGCCTTAGCATGTACTGTGCCCAGCACTGTTCCAGATAGGAACGTCAGTGATTTCTCCCTCCTTAACTGTGAAGGTGAATGATGATTGTTCCAATTCCCTTTTTTCCCCCATGAAAGTAAACACAGCAACATGACAACTGTAGGTATTCTAAAAACCTTTGCATTTTAATTTTGACCATTTTACAGTCAAATAGAAACCCTTAGAGGTATCATTTGGGAACAGCTAGAGATATCATTTGCAGTGGGGTTGTTTTGGTTTCTCTCAAATGTACTACTATATTTGATACAACTTCCCTATTTTAACAATGAATAATTCATTTCTTTAATTACTTTTTTGTTCATTATAATAATCATATGGTATCCTTCATTCCATGTGAGTCCTGGGAAACAATAGCACAGTACTATGATAACAATGAGGTTCCTTAAATGACTAACACAATAATCTAGGGAACAAAGATGAACTGTAGAGTTTTTCCATGCCCCAAGTCAGCCAAAAAATAAAAGTTAGTAAGAATTTCAGGACTTGCACTCATTAGGAGCAATCTTGATCTGTTGGTATCTTGAATGTAAACAAAGGATATATGTTGATATAAATCCAGGTGTAAAAAAATTTTGACCATATTTATAGAGGAGGGAACTCCTTCCTAGGAAACAGTGATTCAGAAAATGATGTAGAATCATGGTGCCTAATAAGATGAACATAAGCTCCCAGTGCAATGTTGGCCAAAAGGATTAATGTGATCTTTGGATGTATAAAAGGGAAATTTTGAGTCTGAGTAGGGAAGTTGTATTGCATCTATATTTGGCACTGCTGTGGATGCTACTGTGTCAGTTTTGTTGTCCATGCTTCAAGAGGGATATTGGAAATTCAGAAACAAAGAAGAATGGGTAAAGAAACTGGAATGGATGCCTTCTTGTGAAGGTCTCAAGGAGCACAGTCAGCTTAGCTTAACAAAGAGATGTCTAATAAATGATTGGATCACTGCCCACAAGTGCCTACAATGGGAACAAAGCTTTGATACTGGAGGGCTCTTCAGTTTATCAGACAAAATACAGTAAGATGCAATGGCTGGTAGCTGAAGTGAGGCAAACAAAGATGAGAATTAAAGTGTAAATGATGACTTACTAAGGAGCATCATAGACTGGAACATTTAAAACGAGGATGATTACATTTTCTAAAGCATGTGCTGGAAGTCACATGAGAACTGATCCAGGTGAGTCCTATAGCACAGGTCATGCAGGAGGTCAGATTATATAATCATAATGGTCTCTTTTGGCTTTTATCATCTCTGAATCTATTCTCATAAGATGGATACAATATTGATAAATCACAGTTTCAGCATGTATCAATATTTGTCTGAGAAATGAGGCTATCACATGTGAAAAACGAGGCACTTTCCTTTAATGAGGAACAGTTTATGAACCCATGGCTGTAAAATTATGGCAGTTAAAGCCCCTGATTCACTCACATTTCAGCTGAGCACCATATTCCCTATGCCAGGCTAAACAGTGATTTTTTTGCCTCAGAGTGTAAATTACTTTCATTCTACAGTGAATGTTAGCTCAGTGCAAATTGCACTTCTGCTATTATAACTGCTTCACCTAATGCATAGCTTATACTGATGTCTATATTACTGCTGAGTTTTACCCAGAGACTTCTGGGTGAGTTGTACCAATGTATACCAGAATTTGGTCCTCAATTTGAAAGCAAGGAAAAAAAAGGCCACTTGGAATTCAAAGCTTCTTTTCAAAATACATTTGATATGAACACAAATAAAGAAAGAAAAAAGTAAGACACAAACAGGAATTGAAAAAAATAATCTTAGAATGTTCCCTTTGTAATAAAATGCAAAGTAATTGAGGGAATTCAAGAGAGAGAAAAAGACCGAAGGAACACTTCCCCTTTCCTCCTGCCTGACTTTTTCTTCTGTTTATCAATTTTAGTGGAAGTCATACATATTAAATGAGTATGATAGAAAGAGCTGGGCTTTAATATAATGTACATAGAGGAAAAGCTTCCAGAATGAAACTTTAACACCCTGTGAGTGTGTCTACATGAGACATTTACTACACAGTTGACTAATTAGCTGAGCAGCAATAATCTTATGTCTACACATGCGCAACTATTAGGCTGCAATAAACTAGTTTCCTCAGCAGCAGGACAGTACTTGTAGATACTTGTAGAAATACTTGTAAAAAAACTCCACAGCAGTGCACATGTAGACACTGTCTCGACTAGCTGGGGCATAAGGGTGCTTCAATGTGGCTAGCCCTGCACTGAAGCTCCCTTGTGCCCCAGGCAGTCCCTCTTCAGCATGTGGAGCTGGGGTGGGCAGCCCTGGGGCCCACTGCTAACTGGGGCTCCTCTGACCCAGCTCCATGTGCTACACATGAATAAACTCTGGAGCTGATTGTTCTGGAGTTAATTGCTCTCAGGTGCACGTTCAAACAGTGTGACTAGGAGCAAAAATCTCTGAAGCAATAAGCTCTGGTGTTTATTCATGTGCATTAATTGTGCATGTAGATTCATCGTGTGGGAAGCTACTTGAGACAAATACAGCTCAGAGCATTATGTAACTATCTAGTGAGGTATTTCTTTTAGAAACTGAAGAGGCCAAAAGTCTGAAGGCTGAGGATGCACTTGGCTTGTACAGGGATGGAGAATTTGCTTACTATCAAGTATATGCATGAAGCACATGTTACAAGAATAGTAAATTGTAAGGGTAGGAAATTGTATAAAGAACTCAATTATGGGTTTTAGGAACTACAGCCATACTGAGGAGGTGGAGAAGCTGCCTGCCTCAACAGCAATGTCTGCAAACATTATGTCTCTGTAAGGTAAATTATATTCAAAGCAGCTGTATAAGGATTGAGCAATGGAAAAGACAGCCTGAGAATGCAGCCCTTTAAGATCTCTCAATCCCACAGAATGGGAGATGTATGGAGATCATGAGGTATTCTCAGAGGGCCCATTTATGTAAGTTTTTACTCATCTGGGATGCTACTTACTTAGCCTGGGTAAACCCCCTGAAATTAATGAACTACTAAAAGTAAATTCAAGACAGTGGGTGCATCTACATGTGCTATTAGTGTGAATGAATAAACTGTGGCACAGTTCATGCTGGAATTTACTGCTCCCGGGTGCCACATTTGAACATGTACCCAGGACCGCAGCATGTTGAGCTGGATTGGAGCAGCCCGGCCTGGCAAGGAGTCTGGAGGTCAGCCTGCAGCTTGGGGCTTCTGTGATCTGGCTCAATATACTGTGGAGGGGCTGGCTGGGACATGACAGTGCTATAGTGTGGGGCTAGCTGGCAGGCAGTTCCAGCACTGAAGCAACCTCATGGTCTAGCTAGCATCATCAGCATCTACATGTGCATTGCTGCAGAGTAAGTAACTTCGCCATAGGAACTTCTGTTTAGTAATTAGTTTACTCTATCCTAATAGCACCACACACATAGATGGTAGATCTAATTAGGCAGCTCTGCAGCAAACATCTTGTGTAGACACACCCAGTGAGGTTGTAAGCAGAGGTAACATTTCTCCTGAGAGAGAGCTTTTTCCTGAGATCCTACAGACATACCAGTCCATTAGCCTGCTTTAAGTATCTTCAAAATACATGAGCTAAAATGCAGTAACACCTCCTGGGAAAATGATATGTACCTCTGTAAGTTAATCACAGCTCATTCAAGTTAGTTGCTAGTCATTCCAGGGACAAGCCGGTAAAACTGCATGTTCTCCCTGGCCACCTACTGGCAAAGGAGCAGCCATACAGCTTGGAAGGGCCATGTGTGTAAGGGCCTTCTTACACGGTAATTTTGGGCAGCTCCTAGAGCTCTTAACCCCTGGACTGTCCACACATTAACACTGTAAAGTGACTTAAAGCACTCATTATGCAGGTCAAAGTTATGCCACTCCAAGGCAGATTATCTCTGATCTTCACTACCCAGATCATTTCCATTAAGGTGTGGCCACTCCTCTCTCACAGATGTGCCACTCAAGATGAAGTCCTTCAGCATCCCAGGAAGCAGTGGGCCCTTCCCTGGCCACCCAGGGGGAACTGGAGGAAGCTGCCCCTGCTACTGCCTGCTTATAGGCATTGCCAAATAGAGGAGCCAAATTCAACACTGCGGCTTGCTCCTTACCTCTCCTGCTAGGCAAAGAGCTCTAGCCCTGTGGCTCCAGCAGCACACTGCTCCATGCACCCAATCTATACACAGCATGGCAAGAACTGGTGGTAGCTGCTGCAGGGTTGGGGTAACCTGCTGCTGGTGAAGCCACTGATCCAGGGCAGGATGACTATGGGTGGATCCAGGCTGTGAGCATGGGGCTATGCCATTACTTGTATGGATGCAGGAGCTAGCTGTGGGTGGACTCTGCTCCAAGCTGTGGACTGAAGTCATCTTGCTGGGTACACTGGTGTGCCTTCACCAGCTCCACTGCCTCTGCAAAGCTCCCTTCTCCCTCCTTTTCTCCCTCCCTCTGCACTGGAATGGGAGCAGCCACCTGCCAATGAACTAGAGACCAACTTGGGATCTGGATTGTGGGAACAGACATCCTCAGGGAGAGCTGGGGGGCAGTTGTTCAGCTGTCCTGTCAGGCCTGGGAGCACTGGGCCTCCTCAGTGCAGCCAGTGCCAAGCCTCAGCCCCATGGAAATGGTCCCAAAGGTGAGGTGCTATTTCAGTTTCATGGGATTTACTTTGGTTTTTACCATCATCAGCTTCCACCCATCCTGCAGCAAGCACAGCCTTAGCCTCCCCCTGTTAGCCCATGGGAGCTAGGCACTTGCTTTCTGAGTCTCAGCCTTAGAAGCATAGAGAATCATAGAGAGGTAGGGCTGGAAGGGACCTCCCTGCTCACCAGGCCTCTAAGCCAGTGTTTCCCAACCTTTTCCAGCCCAAGGCATACTTACATTAATAAAATCTTTCTGCAGGACACCTGTTAAGGCCTTCTCTATCCTCTTTCCTACTGTAGCTCATTGCCATGGCAAAATTCCATGGCATACCTGTTAATTTCTGATGGCACACTTTTGTGCCATGGCACACTGGTTGGGAAACACTGCTCTAGGCCAGGTACAGACCTTTTACTGGTGTAAGTGATAAGGAACTGATCCATACTGTCGCAGGACACTTCCGTGCCCTGCGCCTAGAGAGAGGGACAGGTGCCGGTTGCCGGCGCAACCGCAGTTGGTCAGCTGACCAGAAGAGGGCAGGGCCTGGCCTATATAAACAGCCCAGGCTGAGGCCAAGCAGGTCAGTTCCCCTCTGGCAGCTGAGGAAGAGGGAACTCTGTTGAGAGTAGGCATAGCAGAGAAGCCTGATGGCCTGAGCAGCGTCTGCATCAGGATACTGGGTGGAGGAAACCCTAGTAGTGATGTGAAGGAAGGTTAGCCAGTTTGGTTTGGATTTATATTGGAACACGGGAGTGGTAGTTTTCTGTTTTGTCCGGAGGACCGGATGAGGCTGTAGGAGCTGGAGGAGGCCTCATGGGAGCTCCCCAGTAGTGTGGGGGTTCCTGGCACTGGAGAGGGTGCTGTGTTTTGGGGTGTCCCAATCCCAGCCCCAGTGTGGGCAATATCGGGAGGAGCCCAGTGTGGGTGCAGGTGAGAAGCCCCAGTGGGGCGTAGGACCTGAGAAGGGGGTCTGGGGGCCAGGCACGGCTACGGCCACCTGAGCCTCGATTGTGGGGATCGTGAGGCAAGGCGGGGATCGCGAGACAGGCCCCGGTGCGGGCTACGGGAGCCGCGGGGGGACAGGCCCCGGTGCGGGCTACGGGAGCTGCGGGGGGACAGGCCC
>NW_017728918.1:100771795-100802263 GCF_001723895.1 Crocodylus porosus | reverse complement strand
GCGGGCTACGGGAGCTGCGGGGGGACAGGCCCCGGTGCGGGCTACGGGAGCTGCAGGAGAAGCCAGGAGGTGCCCACGAGGGCACGGGTGACTGTGGGACTCACGTGCAGCCCCAGAAGTTGGAGTGCACTGGGCAACTAGACAGAGCCTGGATACATCAAGGCACCGTGCCAAGGAGGGTTAGAAAGGCAGCCTCCGTTTAACAAATTACCATCAAAGACATGGCGGGTGAGATAGTGAGGGTGCATTAAACCCAATTTGGCACGGTGGGTAGCGGGGCGCTAAGGGAGTTTACGGCACCCCTAGGTCATGCCCTGCCACACATACCCATAACAGAACAGAAGTTCAGCACAAATAGACTGGTTTAAAAATGGTAGAACTCAGTTTAAGATTTGTGCCCCACTTCCTAAAAGGTGAATGTGTGTTCTGTTTGCTACT
Organism: Crocodylus porosus; assembly: GCF_001723895.1. Taxonomy (NCBI): domain Eukaryota; kingdom Metazoa; phylum Chordata; order Crocodylia; family Crocodylidae; genus Crocodylus; species Crocodylus porosus. The sequence goes on along the minus strand of NW_017728918.1, from coordinate 100,801,825 downwards.
GATTTAAGCTATGCTGCTTACAGAAACTGCATAACTTACATTGATTTTGCCTCAGACATTTTGAATGTCTGTACCTAGCCCTAGTTGCAAGTCATGGTTATGATGAGGGACAGTCATAAAAAATTTCTAGATTTAAGGGCTAAGAATAGAAATTATACATAAACCAGTATGAGTGATTGGAAACCAGTTCAAACCTGTTAAATAACAGAAGTTCACTGCACATAAACCACTTTTAAAATGGCTGAGAATAGTTTAAGATAAACCTGTATGGATGTAGTATCAGACTTAACTGATTTAGGTTAAATAGGTTTATTGAACTTCTTTCCCAGTTCCCCTCCAGATTCAAGTTAACTCAAATTCCATAGCATCTCAGGATGCTTTGTACCTTCCCTGCAAAACCCAACTCACAGGGTGGGTGGGCTAGCCTTGGTGGAAGCTGTCTGCTCCATCTGAGAAGGGAGGTATGCTCTAGTGCCCCCTGGCTTCTGGCCTTGGCTATTGCAGGCACGTGTCTGCATTTCTGGAATCAAAAGTGAATGTCTGTTCACTGGCTTATCGGTTCAAACTACACAGCTTAGATTAACCTGCAAAGATTGAATTAATTCAGCTTTGGCTTTTTGATTGCCTGAGCTTAGCCACGGTGGGACTGCTACAAGCTCCAATCTAGCACTAAGGTAATCAACATTTGTGTAACATAAAGTGTAACAAGGCCCTAAAAGGATGTGCTACTCCTTTTTTTGTCATGGGTTTTGACTTGGATCAATCAGGGCTACTTCAAATGAAGTGTCTGTTTATAGCCAGAGAATAACAGCTGCACAACTGGGCCCAGAGCCAGGCAAATGCCACAGTTGAGTTTGGATTAATGTCTCTTTACTACTATTAAAAACCTACCTAGGGTCTTTTGAAAGCTTTATACAAATTAATTTCCATAGTTAATAGTCACCAACCTGTGAATTGTTTGATTCTTGTGTGAAGGGCTTTTATGATGGGACTATGTCTGTCAAAACCATTGCTTTCTGCATCCTTCCTTTGTTGTTATCTATACAATATATTATAGTTCAGGAAGCAAACTGGTGAGAAGCATTTGACATTTTCTTGCTCTTTTTAAACATCTCTGTGTCAGGAGCTGGGTTTTGGTGCATGCGATATATAATGGTCATACTCTTCTCACTTGCTGTTACCATACCCATGTTTCCTACAGTCTATGGGTACCTATACATGTCCTGTAATGTGTTCTGATTAGTTTGAGTCTGCTGAAATGTTCTTATTAGAACACACCACGGTGCTGAATATCTCATGAATTCAGCATCCTGCATTTCAAAATGGCAGCAGGATGAGCTTTAGTTAAAGCACCCCGTAGCCATTTTGAAATGTGGGATCCTGAATACATGAAACACTGTGGTGTTTTAATTAGAGTGGCTCCCAAGAGCCGGTCTAATTAAAATGTGCCTGCCCTCCTCTCCAAAGCATGTGTATAGGCACCCTCTGATTCCTTCAGTTCCATATTTTCATCCTAAGAATAATCATGAAAAAGATCATTGAGTAGCAAAACCACTTATACATTTAATATATTACACATTATTGCCTTTGGCAGGCTCTATCGTAACTCACTCTCAAACACCTTGAAGTTTAATGGTATGCCAACAAAAATAATTAATATCATCTAGGCTTTATATCAAGGTTCAGCTTGCATGAGTTACGTAAATCCAAGTCTGAATGAAAGTTTCCATTACAACACTGGAATTAAAAAAAAACCTGAATTCATTTTCTCAATTCTCCTCTTCAGCATGGCCATTGATTTCATTAGGACCAAAATGCAACAGGCATCACAAGTCAACAACAGTACAGTGTACTACATACATGTCTCCAAATAAACACATGCCTTGATTTTGGAACCCAAAATGTAGAAGAGAAGATTTTTGAGTTATTGCTGATAATGTGGCATAGTGTAAGTCCTCCTGGCAGCACAGAGTGTGGAGGAAGTGTGAGATCCCAGGAGACAGTCTGGGTGAGGCATCAGGAACATACCAGGTGTACCACACTAGGAAGTTCATGCTGCCTCACCCAGGTTGTCTCCTGGGATGCTGTTACACTTCCTGGACACTCTATGTTCCCTGATGAATTTACTCTCTGAGTGCATCTACATGTGCTGCTATGTTGCTGCAGCAACGCATTATGACGACGTAGCATCCGCGGGCAAAAACCGTGATGCCATCACTACATTGCCATAGCAACATATTCGTTCAGTATAGCATGTTGCTAAGGTGATGTAGCAGCTAAAAATAACCGTGCACTGCCAGAATGGCACAGTACGGGCTATTACTGCTGTTAGACTTAATGCCGGTTTAGTAACAACTTTGTCATAGGGGCATGTGTAGATGCACCCTCTGCCATGCAAAGTTAGGCCCCAGACCCTTGCAAGGACAGTAGCAAAATTGTTATTTCTTCATTGTAGACAGTTCTTTATAGAAGTTCCTATAAATAAAATGTTTCCTTACCACAAGCCTCATCAAGATACTACCAGCAGTTCACTTGCTGCTTCAGGCACAAGCTGCCATGCTCAGGCAATAGCTATAGCTGTGAGAAGGCTAACACAAGAGAAGGTTAATACTTCTTACACTTGCTAAGCCACACACAAATTGCAGCCATCTTGGCACGCACAGTGTCTCCATGTTTGCTTCTTTTCCAGAGAAGAAAAATCAGTTTCCCCACTTAAGACACATACACCATTTTGGGGGGGAGAAAAATAAATGTAGTATGTGAGTAAATACAGTACCTAGATTTTGCTGGCAACCTTGCTTTTCCAAGTGAAAGCCCAACCAGTATGCAAGTGAAGACTGTTCAGGTTTGCCATAAAAATTATCATCATTATTTATGAAAAAACACATCTAGTGGGAATACCAGCAACTCACAACTCAAGTATTTCTTTAGAAGGCAAAGGAATTCAAAAGTTGAGTCAATTCACATGAATTAGCAAAAAGAAATGATGGGAAGAACTGATGAAGTAGCAGCTACAGTCACCTGCTTAATTTGGACATTGAAAATCTACAGCTTAAGGACCAAACTATGGATCCAACAAAGGCAAAGACTGACATTTAAATGCCTTTGAAAGCAAATGGCTTAGGGAAATAATAGGTATGATGTGGAATAAATTTATAACAAGGGCAGAGATTCATTAGAGAGTTCAACAACCCCTTGCCTGAAATGAATTTGGCCAAGAAGATAACAGTTTTGGGATCACGCGTTAACAATTAAAAATTCAATTGCTAACATGGTGGGCATGCTACTTGGTAGATAGGAGAGGGGCTACCAAAGAAATCTCCCATTGAACATTACTCATAGAAGAAAACCTTGTGGGTCTGAACAATACGAAGGACATGCAAGAAGCAGCCTTGGGTACAGAGATGGTGGAACCCTCTTTCTGTTTGAACTGGTATCTTATGGTGTGGGAAGGATTCAAATTTATTTATAAGGAACTGGATTTAATGCAGCATAGGTCTTCCTGTCTATCTAATCTACATTTGCCCTGACTTGAAAGATCTATAACAATTTATAGGCTGTCCTTGTGAGCTATGTAAATGTTTGCATCTTAGGGTATAGACAGATGTTTCAATTGTATTGAGAGCAAAGGATACTGATATATGCTGTGATGTCTGCCTGCTTCATTCAATATCAAAGTTATGGTAGTTTAGCTCCTATTGCTACAGGAGCATGCAGGTGTGACAGTTAGAGCATAGCAGCTTATGTGTGCTCTCAAGTACCATCCCCTCTTTCTCTTTTAAAGCAGTTAAAACATATCCATACCAGGAAAACTACAGCAGGTGTTTAGTCAATAACCACCAAACCAAGTTCATGTCAAGTCCAAGGGCTAGTTAAATAACACAGAGCTGAGGGAAAGGAGGAAGTAAATAATGAGTATCAACATTTTACAAATGTGGAAACAGGAAGTCAGTGATGTCCAAACCTTCTCAACCTTTAGCAAGCAACTCAGAGACAGAAAAATTATTTGAACTAGAAGTGGATCCTAAGTCTTGGGATTTCTGGTTTTCAGGAAATACAGGCAACCCCCACTTAATGCTGTTTCACATAGCACTATTTCACTACAGTGCTTATTTGAAATGGATATCCGATTTCATTTATCACTCAGCAAGTTTCATTATAACACTCATGGTCGCCATCTTGGGTCATTAAGAACAATTGCGGTCACCATCTTGGGTCATCAAATACTTTTGGTTTTGCTTAACACTTGGTTTTTCAGGAACCAATTAAGAGCGCTAGGCGGGGGTTGCCTGTATTGAGATTTCAAAATTTTGTTTCACTCAGGTTTACACAGACACTGATAATATTAAAAAAAACTGCTGTGAAACTGAAATTCTGGGGGGGAAAAAATCAGTTGAAAATAATAATACATGATGTTCTCAAAACAAAGAGCTCTGTGGAACTCTGTCAGCAAAGCAATAAAATTGACATGGTTCCTGTCAATTTTACTCCTACCCACCACTAAATGGCGTGAAACTGTCAGTAGAAAAGACTGGTGAAACCAATATTTTGCTTTTGACAGTTTAGCATTTCCCAATAACATTATATCTTTTCGTAAATTCTTGACAAGCTCTAATGAGAACCTGGACTGGTCAAAAAGTTTTCTATCCATACTGTTCTGGCTGAAAATTGATGCTACAGCTAAATGTGTGTGCGTGTGTGTGCGTGTGTGAAGTATGGCCCCAGCTCTGGAGCGAGATGCATGGGCAGAAGCCCACTGTGCCCCCATGAGCCCTGGGATTCCTGGGGATTCCCAAGGGGGATGGCTCTGAGGTCAGACCCAGAGAGTGGTAGTTGATGGAACCAAATCGACATTGCACTCAGTGACCAGTGCTGTCCCTCAAGGACTCCAGTGTCAGAAGTGGACTGGCCAAGTTTACTGATGCCACCACCAAACTTTGGGGAAGAGTATCTACACTTGAGGATAGGCTGGCACAGGCTCAGGGGTGACTTGGTGGCAGCCTATTAGTACATAAAGGGTGTGCATCAGGATCTGGGGGAATGCCTGTTCACCAGAGCACCCCAAGGGATGACCAGATCCAGTGGTCACAAACTCCTGCAAGACTGTTTTGGGCTGGACACAAAGAAAAACTTCTTTATTTTTCGAACCCCCAAGGCCCGGAATAGAGGTGGTGAAAGCACCTATTCTGGCCACTTTTAAGGAACATTTGGATGCTTATCTTGGTGGGATCCTTTGACTCCAGCTGACTTCCTGCTCCTTGGACAGGGGGCTGGACCCAATGATCTGACAAGGTCCCTTTCAGCCCTCATGTCTATGAAATCTATGAAGTACAGTTTGCTTTCTATGGAAAATGATAACTTTTTGTTGAAAAAAGAAACAACTTCAGCCTCTCCAAATTTTCTGGGTTTCAGCTAAAACCTGAAAAGAAAATTCGCTCAAACTTGTCACATTTTCATGATACTTCCTGGCAGTACACTTGCCTAACTTTGACCCCGAATGAAGCACGATTAAAGTTGGAGCTGTTTTGCAGCACTTGTACCACTACTGAATCAGACAGCTATAATGGTGGCATCCTAACAGATTGTATCAGTATCCTGTGATATGAATGCAATTGTTAAGTCTCTCTATAACCTACATGAACAGTGAATAATTCTCTGCACACACCTCCCCCTATTTACATATCAGAGAAATTACAGCAAACATCAAAGGAACTCTTAACTTAAGTCAAGGAAACTGGTAAATGATACAGAGACAGGGAGGGCACATTATGACAAATGAACTAATCCTAACTCATGTCTCAGTTTTTCTGTGAGAATCCTAAACAGTTGAAGCCAGATGATGCTTTCTGCCTGAGGTCACACACACAGGGGAGAATAAGGAACCAGCCAGTGGTTATCCCCCTGTTGATAACTGTCCAAGCTTGTGCACTCAGTTTCATGGAGAATGTGATTACTGGAAACCACACATGCAGACTGTGGCATCTTGGTGGACTTTGCTTCAGGATTAACCCTGTTTATCTAATCCAGATTTACTTGCCTACTGAATATGAGCATGCAAGTTTTGTCAGTGTTCTTGTATCTCATCCATGTTTGTGTGAAGGGAACCCTCTTTCCTACATACACTCTCAAGACAACAAGGAGGGGGACCCATTCAAGTTGCACCTTCACATCAATCAAGAAGACAATAATGTGGACACATCAGTAAGTAGAGACTGCTATTAACCACTTTTTAAATAGAAATACCTGTCATTTAGCAAGACTGATCCTATGACTGGAAATTATGAGGAGAGATTCCAATCCTGGGTCAGACACCAAGTTGAAGTAAAAGCTCAAGTGTAGGTGAAGTTTCTCTATCAGCAAAATTAAAACAGTATAATCTGGTGCCTAGGTCTGAGCTTACTCCACTGGACCTTTTGGAGAAAAAGACTCCTATAAAAGAAGCTGGAACATATTTGGAAGATGTTCACGGAATAGTAATGTGATTTTTTACTACATAGCTAAGGGGCATCCAACTCTAGCCAAGACATTTTCATATTAAGGGATTTTTCTTCTTTTTTAAAATCAAATTACAAAGCTCCACTTAACATAAAAGGTCAAGTTCAGCCTGAGCTTAGTAGCCCACAGAATACCACAACTAAGGGCACAGAAGTTTCTGCAGTCAACAGCACCCAAACAGTGATGTCCAGCATCACGTTCAGACACTTGTGCCTCTTCACCCTGATAAACCAGGAAACCCTTTATAGTTTTGGGGTGTCTACAGATGTACTCATTTATGTTCTAATTAGAACAAATCAGATTGATTGAGTCTGCCCCACATTCTACTGAGAACACTTCAACATCACTTCGTTGTCATGTGTATTAAGCCCTTGCACATTTCAAAGTGGCCATGGGGGCACTTTATCTAAACCTCATTTTGAAACATGCAGGGGCTTAATACACGTGGTGGTGAGCTGTTTGAAATAGAACAGGTGTCTGAGAGCTGCTGTAATTAAAACACCCCACCCCCACCCCTGAGCACATGTGTAGGCAGCCTTGGTGACTGAGGGTGGCCTTTCCAGAGCAGGACTCATATAGCAAGCTGCTCCAAAACAACAGGCTCCATCAGGTAATATTCTCAGCTTTATCTCCTGAATCTCTAAAGTTTATAAGGACCCAGCAAAAACCAGGCCCTTTTTCTATCCTGTCAGAAACAGTGATCTTTGGTCTCATAGTAATAACTCTTCCTTCGTTTTGGAGTCTGATTATCTTTCCAGATGAGTCTTTTATCTCACAGATGTCTCTTCTTCACTCATACACTTATTTTTAAACCCACTCTGCTGCTGCTCCATACTGAAATGAAAGCATTTCAGAAACACTTGACTACTTCTTAAAACACCCACACAGTAGTCTGTGCACATGAATTTTTCTCTTCGCCTTCTGCTGAAGCATTGTTAGCTTTTCTGGCTGTCTTACATGTTTTGGCTTCTCCCTTATTTTGTGCTAAGCTCTTCTTTGATAAGGTTCAGCAGGGGAAATCCATACCTCGCAGGACCCAATCAGGTTTTTACATCAATTAAGCTAAATGACAGAAGGCTTAACACATTTCTTAATTATGGCTGCAAATACATGTTTTGGAAGAAACCCCAAGCACAGGGGGGGGGAAAAAACCCTCTTTCCTAATAAAATAATTTAGAAAAAGGCTTTAAGGTAAAATTCTGAGAAAAGTTTGCCGATGAGCAGTTTTTTCATTATGGCTGAAGCTACAGTGGGCCAGAAAGTCTAAACTGCAGTAATACTCAACACATACCTTCCCATTATTGCGAAATGGAAAAAGAATGAAAGGACAGAGAAGGCTATATGACCTTAAAGACCAATATAATGGGAACAATATTGCCAGCTAGTACTTGAAAACTTTTAGTACTCTAGCCACTGAAACAAGTATCTGTTACTGTGACAATTCTTTCCTTTAAGTATGCTTCAATGTAAACATGTCCCAAAGATTATTGATTTTAGCATAGGTTTAATTCTTTTTTTGCTGCTTTGAGAGAGAGTCTAAAGACTGGGTAATGGATCAGAACTAAAACATGCTTGATTTTGGTCAGTTATTACACTGGAAACTCTAATATGATTTATACTTGGTTCTATTAGCTGTATTAATCACTTTAAAACAGGGCTTTACAAGCATGTGTCAACAGATCCCTGGATAACACAAGCAGCAGTGTACATTGTAATACAATACTGCGCAGTGAAATATAATTCTGTCTTCTGTTTCAGGGCTAGCCTGTTATGTTATCAGAAACAATAGGCCACTTCTGATTTTTGGCTTGCTGTTGCCTCTCTGACTGATTCCCTATGCATTGTGCTCTCACATATACTGCAGGAAGGCAGCAGGAGAAGCCAATTCAATTTTCTTCAGAGTAACCCATGGTCATACAAATATTTTGAGAAGAGGAATTCCCTGAGGGAGGTCTTTAACCTCAGTCTTTGCTACTGAGTTTGAACATCTGGCTACCCTACTTGATAAACTTGCTAGCAGTACTAGTGTGGGGAGTTTTAATGTATAAGCTTCATAAAGAACAAACAACAGTTTAGTGAGTAAAGCCCTTGGGGAATCAATGTTTAAAGCAATACACAGCAGCTATGTACATAAATCCATTGGACATATTTTCCATTTAAAACCCACATTCTATTGCTTAACATAGCCCTACCAAAGCAGGAATGAGTGCCAATTGCAGTAACACCTTAAAATAAATGGACTGTGTTCCATCTGTAAGGATATATATGTGTGAACACAAAGAATGGAGGTGACAGAAGAAGCTGTTTTCTTTCTAGACCCTAACTTCAAACACAGGGAAAAATGACATCTCACAACTGTTAACCCTAACATGATGGAGGCTAGATCAGGCCTGAAGACAGTCTTGGAATAAATTTCTGTGTGACGTCTAGGGAAGGGGATGCTTTGCTCTGTCAAATCTGGTGAATCCAAACACATTCTTGTGCAAACTGAGGGCCCCCCATTTGCTACAATTGGGGTTTAGGTCAGGCCTAATACCCCATTTTGTTTTTCACCTAGCTTCTCTTCATTTTCTGCACCCAGTTCCTCAGCATTATAAGCAACATTTTTTTAGACCTCCACTGTTTCATATGACATTCATGGCATATGACTGTGTTATAGAGCATATCTAGGTTTTTGACCAAATGCTTTGGACATGTTTTCTTCCTTTTTCTGTGTGACTATATATGTACAGAACCATTTTTTTCTGATCCAGGTCACCATTCCCCTAAACTTTTACATTTCAAGTCCTTCCTAAAATGCATTTTCCATAAGACAAACAGATTTCCTCTCTGAGTCTGGTTTCAGCACCAAAATTAAAATTTCCCTTTCCTTGGGATTTAGATTTCTCCAGAACTCTTCTGGAGTTAGGTGCCTAAGTATATTTGTCAGAATTTGTGAAGTCACTGCTTTCTTCTAAAAGTTGTGAGTGGTGCCATTAGCTTCCTGTATATATTAATCCTGAGGTTAGAGCATTCACCCCTGGGTGGAGGACTGATGTTCAGTTCTCTCCTCTGAAGGGTTCAAACCTACATATTTAGTCTCCTAGGAGGATGTCCTATCTGGCTATGGGCTATTCTAAGGCTGAGATACTCCCTTGTTGAAACTTTCCTAGTCGGCATAAGAGAATTAAAGATTCACACCTCTAGTGTGGTGGTGAGGGTTCTTATCCCAGAGGAGAAAGACTGTATTCTGGGCCTTGGTCCTTCCTAAAGAGAGCTGCTGACACTTGGTTTAGGGATCTCACTAGAGCTTTGGTATCGGATAGGTGCTGAGTTACTCAACACTGATAAGATTGGTGATGCTTTTGGGTATGTAAAGAAGCTGAACTTCAGACACCTAGGGATACCTTTGGACAGCTATAAGGTTAGTTAATGGCTCAGAAGGTGTTTTGAGCATTGCAATTTTGGACTTATGGGGCTTTTATGCACGTGCTCTGAGGTAGGGGCACTTTAATTAGAGCACCTGCAAGAGCTGCTCTAATTAAAGCACCTGGACCATCTTCTGTATGAAAAGTGGCAGTGGGGGTGTGGTCAATGAGCTTTAGTTAAAGCACCCCTTGCTGCCACTTTTCAGCTTGGGATGCTGCTACACAAGAAGCTGGAGTCTGCCATGCTCATATGTGCTGAGAGAAAATGTTTTTTGGGGGGGGCTGACCCTACCCCTCCCTTCTGCACAGCTGTAGCAGGGCCAGTGCTTCCTGCAGTTGTATGCAGCAGACGAGTGTGTGGTGAGGGTACTGGGTGCGGCACTGCGGTTGCAGAGCATGGTGGTAGTGTGACTGGAGCTGTGTTTGGAGGGGGAAGTGCGGGGGGATGCTCAGGCCCAATAGCCCTGGCCTTTGGTTGCTTATGGCCATGCTCCGGCAGACTCGATTAATTGAGTCTGCTTTGATGCATGGTAATTACAGTGCATCAGAGCAGCCTTGCTGCACGTGTGTAGGTGCCCAAAGTTGGTAAGTCCCTTTGCAGATCTTGCAATCAACCTACAGCTGGTTCCATAGATGCAGTAGTAATAGCAAGAACAAAAATAGTACAAGCTCAAGTTGTCTCTTCACGGGGCACAAAAATCATTTTGGTGTTTGCAGAATAGTTCCCTATAGCAAATTATCTAATCACTTGATTCAAAGATTGTTATAATTTGTATGAGTATCTGGGTGGCACCTACAACCTATTCTAGCAGGAAACAGAAAACAGAATCAATTGTTTTAGAATCTTTACAGACTAAATGAAATATTGCATCTCTTCAATATGTTGTCCTCTAGCACAGAAATACATACAATACTTGTTAAACAACAATCTGAAATCTTGGATTTGCTTCTAAACCTGATATACATTCCAGTTTTGCAACACTGATGTAGCTGTACTGTTAGGGAATATTCACAGCATGCTGCATTAGACAAATGCACTGCTTTCTTTCTGCTACAGTATTAGAGATTTTGGTGATAATTAAATCTTGAACAAGTAAGCCTAGAATCATTCAGATATGCTTCACCAGTTGTGAATTGGTTGGGGCTTAAATCAATACTCTGGCCCTTGGCATTTTTTGTGTGTGTTGAAAACCTAGTTAATTGTGAGAGAGATGTCCTTTACTGGGAAGTGGATTGAAAGGCTTACTGTAGCCTTGAATGATATTAGACATAATTGAACTTTACTATCTTATAGATGCCTCCTAGAAAATATTTCAACTTTATGCTTTTAAATAGATCACATTTATAGGCAGTTCTGAGATTAAAGACACAGCATGAGACAGGCTGTCAGTCTGAGCATTCCACTGTACTTACAAATGTATTCCTTGGTAAGGTCTGTAAACCTGGGGAAAAGATCAAGGATTCTCTGAAATGATTTCAGGTAGTTCAGTGCTAAAGTGATCCTATGACCCTCCATAAATGGGTGATATTGTTGTTCATGTTAGTGCTGGTAAAAATGCAAGTCATGGCGAGATCAATGTGGCCAAAATTTTTCAGCCACATATTAGATCCACTGACGAATACAAGATATTTGGATTGATTGAAACTGTTCACAGTTTTGTTTCAGTCACTGAGTGGTTTCAGCTGGGGGGAGAGGGGAGAAGGAAGAGAAAAAACCCCTAAAAGGTTAATTCCAAAATTTACTAAAAAGATGTTTTGATTTCTTGTTTGGAATTCAATAGTGGCTGATAGTGAAAATGAAACTATTTTTTGGTGTTTCATTTCAGTCAGCAAAGTGAAAAATGTTATTCATAAGCTCTAAATGTACTGTGGCAAGTACCACCTTGATAAGTGCTCTAATGGAGGTTCCTGGGGTAGGTCTGTCTTTTCTTCATAGGACAGCACAGAGTACATTGCGTATGCCACCAAAAAGAAGCTGAATAAATAATAACAATGTCAATACATTACCTCAGTAATTACATGGCGTTTATTTACTTAGGCTTGAATTGCACAAATTGTCACTTAAAGTTGGGTTGTTTCATGAAATAATGCAGATAAAGATGTTCCTCAGTTGTAGGGTCTGAAATTACAGCTGATATATTTTGTTCTACCGTTAGAAATACCACTTTGCTGAAAGTAACATTATTTTCTCTACCTCATTTCTATACCAAGGAAAAATTCTAATGTTATTCCTCTTGTTAAACAAATCCCTTCCACCAATTCCCAATGAGCAATAACTTTATCTTACTGAAATTATTTTAAAATATCCTCCAACTCTTTAATGCATATCATCATAGTTTTTTGGAATACCTTTCACTTTTTTTCTTTTCTTTCCTCTAATTTTAACTTCATATAAACTGTGAAAAAGATGGAAATATGGACTTTGTGGTGTGTCTACATGTGCACTTTAATGCACATTAGCCTATTTTAATGTGCATTAAAGCATCACAAAAACCTGTTCTTTTTAGCTAATGTGCATTAAAGTAGGCTAATGCACCTTTTTCTAGTATCTCACAATGGACGTACTAAATGTAATGCACATTACCTGAAGCACATTAATGAACATGTAGACGTGTCCACTCAGTATGAAAAGATGAACCAAGTTCTCACATAGAACATTATGTACACACACATGCAAATAGCAATATTCAGCATGGTGTTGCTGAAGATGACTTTTGATATTTAAATACACTGTCGATGCAAGTTTTTTGGGAGCCAGTTTATGTCCTCTTGTCCTAAGCATTTGTAAGGCCTGATCCTATTTTTTTCCACTGTAAATCAGCTGTCATTGGTTTAACTGTTGATGTGATTATATGATTTGTTTCCTTGTTTCACAGTTGTTCACAATCTGTTGACTGGGTTTATTTCTTCCTCTGCACTTCTTCTCAGTGAAGAGCTGTGATATCTTCAGGCATTTTTACTTGAAATGAAAAAAAATCATAATTTTGTTGATGCAATTCATATTTAACTCTGCCTTAGAGTCTATTCTAACTTGCAGAAGAAAACAGAACTTCATTGGGAATATTTATGGGCACCCTAATGGGAAGAACCAAAGGAAAAAGTTAATATGAAACCAAAACTGGATGGAGGTGGAAAGGGACAAGGAGATTGCCATTGAAAACTCTTAACGTGTGCTCAGATAGTTCAGTAACTCATTAACTTGAAAAATGAGAGTCCTTGGAGTCTTAGCAATTTGGGATTACTACTAATTTTATCAGGTTACTTATGGGGTGGAAAGCATTTGCTTATTTTCTTTGTAACTTAAAAAATACATATAATACATTTTATGACATAAATGAAAGCTGGAATATCAACAAAGCTCATTAGTCATTAAATCACCTTCCTGAAATGTGGGCAGACACTAGCAATAGAAGAATCTCTCTTATTTCTTTTATTTTGGCTCTCATCGATCATGATGCTAAAAAAATGTTATTTTAGGAAATGAATTTGTTATTCATAAAAAGTACAAATGCAAAAAGATGTATATCCATTGGATACACATCAGCAGTGGAAACGTCTTAATGTTGCCCTGCCAGTGTACAACAACCTAGCTTTCTGGGACTACCTTTAGATGTCTCCACCATGTTTAATTAAAATGAGCTGTGGTGGTGAGAAGCCCCCACAGGTGCAGGGATGCTGGGGGCAAACTCCGACATTCCCAGAGAGGGAGAGGGAGCACCATGCATCCTAGGAAACTCATGCCTGGATGAGTGGGGGTGGAACAGGAGTCACGCAAGCTGGTGTTTTGCCAGCTCTTCAAGCAGCTGCTTCCCAGGTGGGGCAGCAGGTGATTGATTGCAGCAGCTGACGCCGCCACTGCAGGAAAGTTAAAAACCCCACAGAAGCCAGTGGGAGGGAGAGAGGAAGCCAGCTGGGAGCACGCTGGCCAGGGAAGCTTCAGATGCTGGCTGTGGCAGCATTGTTGGCAGTGCCCTGCAGCAGACGAGTAGGAGCAGTACCTGCACCAGGCTGGGGGTGGGCAATCCCCAGCCCCTTAACATTAAAATATACAAGGGGTGTCCCTCCCATTGGAGGATGTCAGATGCCTGTGGATCAGCACCTTTAGACCAGGAACTGAGGCCCCATATTTACCAACATCCTGCTGGTGGACTGGATTATTGAAGTCAACGCTGGACCCCACAGTCAAGGGGCCAACGTACATCATCAGGACCAAGACCAGAATACCTGAGCAGTTAGTGAGTGGATGAAGTTTAGGGGTGGTGGAGCCCTGAGGAACACCACAATGCACCTGTGAGTACCCCATCCTCAGGTCTATGTGGGAAGAGAACACCACTGAACCCCCTCCTTCTTTTCATTTACCAACAAGTCGTGGCAGATGAGTTGCGGAGGGCCCTGACTTTGGGGGCAGAGTGGTACTTGCAGCGCCTACTTGAGGCATGACATAGGCTAAAAAGGTTCCAGTTAGATATGGTTATAGTGTTTGGAATCATGGTCTACAAAGACTAGCATAATCATTTTAGACAGTCCATTAAACAATCACCAGATGATAATTTCCTATCAATAACTGGGCTAGATTGAATTAAGTTAAGATTTTTGTGGGTGATATCTTTTACTGGACCAATTGTATTAATGGAAGAGATATAGACAAGGTTTAGGCTAGGTACAGACATTCAAAAGGCCCAAGAAGGAATAGCTCTAAATTATGTGGTTTTCTGTAAGTCGTATATAGTTTAGATTGGTAGCAATCAGAATATGTTTGCCCTTTGGTTTGCGGTGAGGATGTGTGCAAATCTTAGACTGGGTTCTACCATTTTTAAACCAGTCTCTGTGTGCTAAACTTTTGTTCTGTTATGGGTATAGACTGGCTTTGTGTGCCAAACTTCTGTTCTGTATGGGTATAAATGGGTTTATGATCACTTATACTGGTCAAAGTGTAATGTCTGTACCTGGCCTAAGAGAAGCTCCGAGCTGCAACTCAGAATGTGTTCTGCAAAGCATTCTGAGTTGCAACATTATCCCAGACCAAAGAGAAGCTCAATGTTGGTTCCAGGGGTCAGGAGAATCTAGGGGGAGCTGAAGGTCCCAGAGAGGGGACTATGGCTAATGGGCAAAGGGAACGGCTGAGTTTAGCTGCCTGGGATGCCATCTGCAAGGCTTGGGCCGCAGTGTAGATAAGGAACAGAGCTGTGGATGCCCTGCTAAACATCAGGGTTCAAAATGGACAGCCTCCTGCCTAATTAACACCTCAATATTATTACGTCAAGGTATGGCAAATGAGTGAGGATGGCGGCTGGCCCATAGACAGGAGACAGGCTGGTGTTTGCACTGGGCATGAAAGCTTGCCCCCATTACACTGGGGCTCCCCCGCCAGTGCTGAAGGGTGGGTGAATTGGAGCCTCCCCACCTCGGGGGAGGTGGGGATGACCCGCAGACTGAGCACCTTCTGATCTCTTGCCCCCTTTCCATTCTGAACAGTGACAGCCTGGGAGCTCTGCAAATACAAGTTATAGAAGATACTACATTTTGAAACATCTTCATCTGATACCTCATGCAATTAGGGGTCAGATTTTCACCTGATTGGCCATTTTTTAAGCTGGCTGCAACCATGCACTTGTGTTTGGTCACAGTTATAAACTACGCTCTGTGGCAAGATCAGGCAAAAATTGTCACTTCTGTTTGTGCCCATAATAGGCAAGCAGGTTGTTATCTGCTCCTCTGCTCCTTTGAGGTGAGGTTCTGTAGTAATGTCTACTGCAAGCAGCTTCTCTGGAAATGCTTTCTCTCTGTCTGCTCTGGATGCCAGTGTAGTTTACACTGGTTTACAACACTTATGTATATTACATCAATAAAAATGTGTTGAACATATAGGCTTTTAGTTAGAGAAAATAAACAACTTGGAAAGGTAAAAAAAAAGAATTCTTGTCTTTCATTAGCTTCTGCTGAGTTTTGAAGTAGACATATCCAGGCAGGACCATGCTTGCTACACTGCTGAGTGTTCTAGGTTCATTTTAACATTCCATTGAACCCAGTGGATACTTCCTGAATGGTGACAATACTGAAGAGTACTTGCAAAACATTATTCAATCATTTACTTAGGCTCTGCTCCCTACTGCCCTTGGAAAAACCATGCTGGTGGTAACTTCTGCAAGTCAGTAAGATGTTGCTTCTGTCTTGCTAGTGAAATACTTATTTCTGTATTCTCATAAAATAAGTATGTTAAGCAGTGCCTTCCTTATTCCTTGTAAAACATATAACAGTTCATTACTTTTTTCCCCAAATTTTAGTAGTAATTTGCAATACTCTGCTATTATGTCCATTATAGCTTTTACTTTATGCATTTGTAACTGAGAAAATATTAAAAAGAATGCATGAGTATACCACACAGGCACACACAAATTTAATATATACAAACTCTATCTATCTATCTATCTATCTATCTAATAAAGGGCTTAGTCCATCCATCTGTCTGTCCGTAACGCTCTTGGAGCACTCTGATTAATTAGTGAAACAACCAATCAGAATGCAGAGAATTGCCATGACGTTGGGGACAAAGGGTGCTCTGCCGCCTCTGGGGAGCAGGTCTGAGGGGAGGGGTGAGGCCAGTGACACTGGAGGTGGCAGCTGTGTGGGGTGCTGGTGGAGGGGGATGGAGGGAACAGTGTGGCAAGCTTCCCCCAACCCTGCTTCCGGGAGGTGGTGGCAGCATGGTGTGGTGGGTGCTGGTGCTCCGTCCCCGCCGCCCCCCTCCTCCCCTCTCATTGTTGACAGGCAATTCGCTAGTGTTGTATACACTATATACATATATCTATACCATATACATATATATGTATGTGTATGTGTGTGTGTGTGTGTGTGTATACCATTTAAAACAATTGCTTCTTGTTAATAAGAACCAGGCTTGAAGAAAATTTACAATAGACTCTTTCCAACTTCTGCGTGTGGACTGTTCTTCTAAACATCATATCTGAATACAAACCATTATTTTACTACCTTGACTCTTCTTTTTTAGATATGGAAAGTTGGAGATAAGTGATATATTAAGAAGATCATATAAATTATGTTTCAACTTTGCATTTTCCTAAAAGTCTAATTTTTGGGCACCTGTGCTTATGTTTGACCTCATGCCTTACAATTCACCACACAAAATTAAAAATGAAAATTGATCTTCATAAATTACAGGGAAACATCAGTTTCTTATTGGATTCAAATGGGACAATTTAAGGAATAGGGTACTACTCAAGAAGAATGATGGAGCAAAATGAGAACCAAGGAATTTTAAAACTTTTAAAAAATTCAAAAATAATTTTAATACAAACTGCTTGAAAAAGAGCAGTGAACTATCTTAGTCAGAAATAAAAAGTCACACTAAAATGCCATCCATTGAATGTATGTACATTTTAAAAGAACAGAGCAAAAATGGTAATTTAAAATCTGTAATCTTATATATATCAACAAATAGGAAAACTGAATATAAATTATGAACACAAGTGATGCAATCTTAAGTAATTTGAGCTTTGTACTCATAGTTTATTATTGCTCTCCCAGAATCCCCTAATGCACTTACAGTCTTGTAATTCATATTATGTACCTATCATTTAAGTCTGCCTGTAATTCATGCTGTCGTCTATTGTTGCTTATTATGTCACTATCATACCATGGGGATTTGATCAGTGGCTCTGCTTCCTTAACTCAATTAAGTAGACTTGACAAACTGTGCAATACTTTAACTTTCACAGACTTATTTTTAACTGTGACAAGATGACAGATCATTGTCTCTTGCCTGCTAACTTAGATTGGATGATAGTGGTTGACAGAGGAGAGTATCATTGGTTGAAATGTGTGTATAACTGTAACTGAGAATACATCATGCTATTAAGCTCCAACAATTGCTTTATTACTGTTATAAATGTCAACTCCAACCTACGTTAACATTTTTTTCAAAGTAGGGCTCTTACTCACTTCCTTGGACATCAAGACCTGACTCTAGCATCCTTAGGATTTTGAAATACAGAAAAAAAACCAATCTGAGTTCTCTTTAGATTAAACTTACTAGCTTGCTATACCAATATATGGAAGCTTTGCAGTGGTTGGATTGAGTCTTACAGCCTGTTCTCTTAAGAGCAGTTTGATTTACTCACACTTGTAATGACTACATCTGCAGCCTTATGTTGCTTGAATGGAGGTCATATGCGGCAGTTGCTTGTATAAGGCAGTATTTCTAAATACCTGTTTTTGAGAAATTACTGTCTTCCTGTTTCTCCCTGTATTTTGGATTTTAATTCCAAGTCAGTTCTCTGGACTTGCACACACATTCACATTTGTATTTTTACAGTTCCTGAACATATATGTGTTTACAAGAGTGTTAGGCTGTGTCTTCTTTAATGAACATGGCTAGTTAGGCCTTAAGAAACTGTATATATCCATGAAACAGAAAAAAGCCCTGTCTAGCATTAGGTGGCTGTGTTTAAGAGCAGCACCCTCCAACACATCTTGATGCCTCTGGTGCTTCATGGATACAGGTACACTGCTTCTGGTCAGAGAGGTAGTATGTGCAGAGCAGCCCAGTGTGTTTGACAGAGCTAGTCCTAGATGTGGTAAGTCTGCATTCTAGACATGACCAGAGAGGAAATCAATCCTGTATATCATGGTACGGTCATAAGATGCTGAAACTTGCAAATGGCAGCCATGGGATATACATCTGTACAACACAGTCTTTATCAGAAGAGCTAGGTCCTCAGAGGATGCTAACTGGTGCAAGCTCTTTTGTCTTTGGACTCTAGACCATATGACCCTATGATGCTGAATTGTAACTTATGAGAACCATAGAGTGGTTTTGGTTGCTGAAATGAAGAGGAGTTATTGAAACTTGGCTGGACAGCCAAGATTCTTCAAACAGCAGATACCAACAACCGAGAATAAATGTGAAACTGGGAAAAGCCCCTCACCACAGGGTCAGACAGCCCATTTTTCTTCCATTATTGGAAATTCCTGGTGAGTATAGAAAAAAAACTTTTGACAAAACTACCAGTTTCCTAAGTTCTGTATGCTGAAGCGGGCCACAGTGGAGTTTAACTTCTGGAGCTGCTTTGCAAAGGTTTTGGTTTGAGCCTGTACTCTGTACCAGTCCACCATTTTAAAATGTAATTACAACATAATAGGATTCCTGGACCAGCTCAGCCCCCTGTGCAAATAAATAGTCTATAGTGTCCTAATGCCATCCATCTATCACCAAGGGCAAATCATGCCTGACCAACCTGTTTGCCTTCTATGATGAGATGACTGGCTCTGTGGATGCAGGGAAAGCAGTGGATGTGATATACCTTGACTTTAGGAAGGCTTTGATACTGTGTCCCACAACATTCTTGCAAGCAACCTAAGGAAGTACAGGTTGGATGAATGGACTGTAAGGGAGACAGAAAACTGGTTGAATCATCATGCTTAGAGGGTAGTAGTCAATAGCTCGATGTCTGGTTGGCAGTCGGTATCAAGTGGAGTGTCCCAGGGGTCAGTCCTGGGTTTGTTCAATATTTTTATCAATGACCTGGAAGATGGGATAAAGTGCACTCTCAGCAAGTTTTCAGATGACACCATGCTGGGGGGAGTAGTAGATATGCTGACAGGTAGGGCTAGGATTCAGAGAGACCTCGACAAAGTGGAGGACTGGACCAAAAGAAATTTCATGAGGTTCAATAAGGACAAGTGCAAAGTGCGGAACAAACCCATGAGCCAGTACAGGCTGCAGAGACTGACTGGCTGGGCAACTGCTCTGCAGAAAAGGACCTGGGGGCTACAGTGGACAGTAAGCTGAATATGTGTCATCAGTGTGTCCTTGTTGTAAAGAAGGCTAATGGCATACTGGGCTGCATTAGTAGGAGCATTGCCAGCAGATAAAGGAAAGTGATTATTCCCTTCTGTTCAGCACTGGTGAGGCCACATCTGGAATACTGTGTTCAGTTTTGGGCACCCCACTACAGAAAGGATGTAGACAAATGGGAGAGAGTCCAGCAGTGAGCAATACAAATGGTTAGGGAGCTGGGGCACATGACTTCTGAAGTGAGGCTGAGGGAACTGGGGTTACATAGTCTGGAGAAGAGAAGATTGAAGGGGGATTTAATAAAAGGCTATCTGACAGATAGTTCCAAAGAAGCTGGATCTAGACTGTTCTCAGTGGTGGCATATGACAGAATAAGGAGCAGTGGTCTCAAGTTGCAGCAAGGAAACTTTAGGTTAGATATTAGGAAAAACTTTCTTACTAGGCAGGTAGTAAAACACTGGAACAGGTTACTCAGAGAGGTGGTGAAATCTCCATCCTTGGGGGTTTTTAAGACCCAGCTAGTCAAAGCTTTGGCTCGGATGATCTAGTTGGGGATGGTCCTGCTTTGAGCAGGGGCTTGGATTAGATGACCTCTTGAGGTCCTTTCCACCGTAATTGTCTACAATTCTATGATAAGCACTCCTGGTTAGCAAGACACAGATGCTTCCAAGGAAAAAATGTTATCAGAAGTCAGTCTGATTTTCAGTGGCATTTGTAAATACTCAGCACCCTTGAAATCAGTCTGTAAATATTCTGGTGGCCTCAATGCCCAGTGCACCATGATCATCTTAATCTTATAACAAAAGCCACAATTGGCACAATGATCAGCCTACTTATTAAATGCCACACTAGAAACAGTCTTGCTTACTTTGAGCAAAGGTATACCTTTCAGGTAACATGGGGAAGTTATGTGGTCAAATGTGTCACTTATGCAGAGATGATTTGTACTTAAAGGAAGCACCTGAGCTATATTAAAATGCCTAAACTCACATTAGTGTCTACAAGAAAATCTACGAAGAGGCTGGGTTTGGTTGGGCAAAGGCACATGTTTTATGTCTCCCCTTACTTTGTTAGGGCTGTTAGAATTTTAAAAAGTTAATATTTTTAGAGATTTGTCTGTTGGCAGACCCACATGAAGAACAGTAGAGCTGGTTGAAAAAGAGGAATACTTCCCATTTCCCACAACCACACAACATTTCTGTGAAAAACTTCTAAAATTTCTCACTCTTCACAAACTAACAAAACTTCAGCTTGTTGCCTTCATTTTCTGCCCTTCCTCATGCTTTCTTCATCTTTTTTCATTTTGCCACAAAGAGGGAAGAAAATAGAAAAAAAGGTAGAAAAGGAATGAAGGAAAGAAAAATAATAAACCAAGAAATAAAAAAAAAAATAGATTTTTCATTTTCTGGTCCCCTCCAAAAGAAGCCATTTTTATAACAATATTAAAATATTGAACCACTTCTAAAAGCAACACATGAAAAATATTTTTGAGTATGTATATATGGCTGTTTTTAGCACGCATCATTTTGCACTGCAACACAATCCAAAGGAGGCATGATAATGTAATGCACTGTTTTTTTATAACAGACTGTCCCTTTGTAGAAAATGTATATACTGTAGTAAGCAATGTCACTGGGAGAGGGAACAGGTGATGTAATTAATGCTAAAAGTCCCTTCCCTCCCCCTCAGTATTCCATTGCTGACTGCTTTATTTTTGATGAAGGAGAGCACAAAGGGATGCAGCTATAGGTTACCAATTTAAGCACCATTAGTTATCTACTTCTCATCCTGCTGAAAACAGTGTGTGGATCCATATAGTTAAGAAATACTTTCATGATGAATGAGTAACAATTGTCATCCAGACAACTCTCACTGTCTGCTGCAGGAGAGCAAGGAGGTAATGTAGTCTGTCACCAGCTACTGCAACCTATTAAGTAAAGCAGCAGACAAAAAGAATGGGCCATTTTTATGGCTGATGGGTATAAATACGACATTCTTATTTCTTCACACTGTGGGACTGATGCATGAGTGTTAGGGCAGCTTTGTCTCAAATGCCAGCATACAGCTGCAGTCAAACTATTTTAGCTACCCAAAAGTGCCACACCAATTCTGGAGTGGGGCATGACTTGGGCATCCCTATGTCACAGTGGGCTTTGGTTGATGTTACAGCGCCTATGGGCTGTTACTAGCTGATATAATTTACAACACCCCTGAGACTGTTCAAATTTATATTGGCAATGTCAGACACCATAGGATTTTGTGTGTGCATAGGGTGTCTTTGTACTCTCAACTGCATTTGAATCCTAATACAAAAGCCAGTTTGATATCCTTTCTCAGCTAGCAGCAGCCAGTATCCATGGAAAGATACAGGATTTACTGAAGTGGGGTGTGACATACTGCCTCCAGACCATGGAGGGAGGAGGATTAAGTGCTGCTGGAGCATGGGGCACTGGGGATCTGGGTAGCAAGTAGACACACAAAGGGGCAGGGGGCCTGTCTGCTGCTCCTGCTGCTGTTCATGGCTGACCCAAAAGTGAGGGGTGCCCCAGAGCCTCTTCTGCCCTGCTCTACTAGTGGGTTGCAGGAAGCAGCTTTGCAGGGTGCCAAGCTCTGCTGGGAACAGTGATGGTGAGCCATAGGTTCCTCTTTCCAGTGCTTTCTCCCTGCTCACCACTACCCTGTGGGTGTCTCCTGCCAGTTGGGAGCAGGCACTGGAAGAAGGAACCTATATGTCACCACTGCTGTCTCTGGCTAAGCCAGGCTCTCTGTACAGTTGCTCTACACAGCCTGCAGCTGAAGCAGGATAGGAATGGCTCTGAGGCTCCTAATATGCCTGTGTCATCTGGAGCAGTGGCAGTGGCAGTATCAGGCAGGTCCCTCCTTTAAGTGCCTGCTTCCAGCTGGCAGGGATAACAAAGTGGGGGAGCAGTAGGGAGCAGGTGCAGGCGGAGGCAATCTGCCCATCACTGCAGATAATAACTGTGCAATATTTCTGTGTACTCATGGAAAAATTGGAGGATTGAAGGCTTAACTGCATGACAGTTAGGTAGGTACAAAGGTTGTTGCAGGGTAGGACCCAGAGAGTTCTAATGAATGGATCTGTGTCATCCTGGCGAGAAGTGGCTAATGGTGTCCCATAGGGGTCGATGTTTGGTCCAGTTCTTTCCAACAACTTTATCAATTATTTGGATGTGGGGTAAAGAGCTCACTGGCCAAGTTCATGTATGACACCAAGTTATGGGGGACATGGTCATGCTTGAAGATAGGCTGCAGATACAGGTGGACCGAGGCAGGCTGGCAAGTTGAGCGGATCAGAACCAGATGGAGTTCAACACTGAGAAGTGTAAAGTGCTTCATCTTGGGATGAACAATCCCCAACCTACTTACAGGCTCGGTGGCACCAAACTGACTAGCATCATGACCAAGGTGACTTATTTATGACCAGGTGACTTATCACCTGGACTAGGGGGAAGAAATCGATGTCGTATACCTCGACTTTAAAAAAAGCCTTCGATTTGGTATCCTACGATCACCACTTGGCTAAACTCGCTAATTGCTGCCTTGACATCACCATGATCTGCTGGCTGGGGACCTGGCTCCACGGTAGGACCCAGAGGGTGGTGGTCAATGGGAGCCAATTGACTTGGTGCACTGTGACCAGTGGCGTCCCACAAGGATCTGTCCTAGGCCTATACTGTTTAACATCTTCATCAGTGATGTGGACATTGGTGTCAGAAGTGGACTGGCCAAGTTCACCGATGACACCAAACTCTGGGGTAAATCATCCACACCTGAGGACAGGAGGGTGATCCAGGCAGATCTGGGCAGACTCATGAAATGGGCAGATGAGAACCTGATGGTGTTCAACACTGAAAAATGCAAGAGTCTCCACCTTGAGAGGAAAAACCTGCACCATGCTTATAGTCTCAGTAGTGCTATGCTGGCTAGCACTACAGATGAAAGGGACTTGGGAGTCATAGTTGACCACAAGATGAATGTGAGCCGTCAGTGTGATGCTGCAGCTAGTAAAGTGAGCAAAATGCTGGCTTGCATCCATAGATGCTTCTCAAGCAAATCCCGGGATGTCATTCTCCCACTATACTTGGCCTTGGTGAGGTTGCAGCTGGAGTACTGCATCCAGTTTTGGGCTCCACAGTTCAAAAAGGATGTGGAGAAGCTTGAGAGAGTCCAGAGGAGAGCCACGCACATGATCAGAGGTCAGGAAAACAGACCTTATGATAAGAGGCTGAGAGCCATGGGGCTATTCAGCCAGGAAAATCGCAGGTTGAGGGGTGATCTGGTGGCTACCTGTAAGTTTATCGGGGTGCTCATCAGGATCTGGGGGAACGTCTGTTCACCAGAGTCCCACAAGGGGTGACAAGACTGAACAGTCACAAACTCCACTGTGACCGATTCAGGCTGGACGTAAGAAAGAACTTCTTCACTGTCCGAGCCCCCAAGGTCTAGAACAGACTGCTGCTGGAGGTAGTTCAAGCACCCACTTTGAACACCTTCAAGACACATTTGGATGCTTATTTTGCTGGGATCGTATGATCCCTGCTGACTTCCTCCCCCTGGGGCAAGGGACTGGACTTGATGATCCCCTGGGGTCCCTTCCAGCCCAAATGTCTATGAAATCTATGAAATCAATGACAGACTGGAGCCAGCAAAGCCAACCGCACCTTGTTGTGCACCCAAAGTTGCATCTCAAGCCGGTCCAAAGAGGTGATACTTCCCCTCTATGAGACATTGGTCAGGCCACAACTGGAGTACTGCATCCAGTTCTGGGCACTGCACTTTAAGAAGGATGGGCCAGCTTTCAGAGGAGGGCCACCCACTTGGTTGGAGGGCAACAGGGCAGGCGTTATGAGGAGAGGCTACGGGACCTGAACCTGTTCAGCCTCTGCAAGTGGAGGCTGAGGGGGGATTTGGTGGCTGCCTACAAACTTGTTAGGGGAGATCAGCAGCAAATAGGAAGGGCCCTATTCCCCCTAGCAGCACCTGGGGTGATGAGGAACAATGGCCAGAAGCTGCTGGGTAATAGGTTCAGATTAGAGATTAGGAGGCACTATTTCACTGTTAGGGTGGCTAGGATCTGGAACCAACTTCCTAGGGAAGTGGTCCTTGCTCCTACCTTGGATAAATTCAAAAAGAAGTTGGATGAACACCTGTCTGGGGTTGTGTGATCCCAGCGCGTACTCCTACCAGTGGCGGGGGGTCAGACTAGGTGATCTGTTCAGGTCCCTTCTGACCCCAAACTACTATGAAACTATGACTGAAAGGGACATAGGGGCAATAATGGACCATAGCATGAACATAAGCCATCAGTGCGATGTTGTAGCCAGTAGGGCAAACAATACTTTGGCATGCGCCAACTGATGCATCTCAAGCAAAACCAAGGAAGTGATTCTTCTGCTTTACTCAGCACTGATGAGACCAGAGTTGGAGTACTGTGTGCAGTTCTGGGCGCCACACTTCAACAAGGACATGGAAAAGCTTGAGAGAGTGGAGAGAAGAGCCACCTGTATGATCAGAGACTTGCAAGGCAAGTCATACAAGGAAAGGCTGAGAGACTTGGGTCTCTTTAGCCTAAAAAAGAGAAGGCTGAGAGGGGACTTGGTAGCAGCTTACTGCAACATCAGGGGAGTACATCAAGGGCTCAGCGAACAACTGTTGACCAGGGCATCCCTGGGGAAAACAAGGAGTAATGGCTATAAACTCCCGGAAGACTGTTTCAGGCTTAACACTAGAAAAAAACTTCTTCACAGTCAGGGTGTCCAGACTGTGGAATAAGCTCCCTCCAGAGGTGGTGCAATCACTTACCCTGGAAATCTTCAAGAGGAGACTAGACAGTCACCTTGTTGGGGTCACCTGACCTCAGTTGTCTTTCCTGCCTCATGCAGGGGGGATGGACCTGATGATCTTCCAAGGCCCCTTCCAGCCCCTTCCAATCTATGAACCTTACAATCTAAGATGCCAGCAGTTGTGCCCGTGCCCTGTGCAGCTGCAGCCCATAGCCAGAAGCGGTCCTGTACCTGGGTCAGCTGGGAAAGTAGCAGCTGCAGCAGAAGGGGCATGTGATTACACTGCCACATGCGCCTCTGCTAGTACTTGATAACTTTAAGTTACTGCAGCTTGACCATTCTGTAACCACAGATAAAAACCTGCAACCCACCAGGTTGGCTGTGGTATTCTCCGACATGCCACATGACCCTGCACATTCCTCCCTATCCTCCTACTCACAATTCCACTCTTGCTGGAGGCAGGCTAATTAGCAAGTGCGTGGACTGATTGCCTTATGCAGTTGTGCTAATTAGCCCACCTTGCAAGCCCACCTTCAGTACTTGTAGTCAAAGGAGGAGCACATGTGAAGCAATGTGGCATACTTGAGGATACTGCTGCTAGGCAGGGTAAAATGAGGTCTAGCTGTGGCCTATGTCCTTGGCCTGCACATAGAAAAATGACATGCTTTTAACTCTGCAGAGATAATTTTATGCCCTAAAATGTGAGGCTTGTTTACTCCTATTTCATCTATAAACCCAGTTACAGTGTTTGCCTGTCACCTCCAGCCATGGTGGAACACGTAAGAAAGCAAACAAGGTTCTCTAGGTAAATCTGATATCTGTTATTAGGTATCAGATTGGTACAAACACCTGAAAGCTTGCAGAGTAGAATTTTTCCAACTATTTTAGTTGGTTTAATGAAAGATATCAGATTTACCCAAAGAATTTTGTCTGCCTATGTCCTTGGACCAACACGACTATACCAACACCCCTAAGAAAGCAAGACACATTAAATTCAAACAAAAGGAAGGTGCTATCCATGGCTGATTTGCCAGGTGAGCTCCAGTAACTATTACCAGTGTAATATGAACATCGCAAAGAAGTTTGTGTTATTTCAAAGCTACAGATAAAACATAATTGAGTTCATATGCAACAAGGATGCAAATCAAAAGCTATAACTTTAGTATGAATTGCTGAAAACAGCGCTTTGGAAGTAGAAGAGAGGGTGGAAGTACAATAAATCTGACAGTCCACATCTGGAATAATGCCCAGGGTTTTGGAAGTTAAACGTTTGGTCATACCTACTTTTAAAAGTGTAATTCATTTTTTAAAATCAGTCTGAGAAGTATATTTTAAAGCTTTTAGAAAAATCTGGACACTTCCCAAATGTTGTTAATTGAAGCTCTGAGTACTGTTTCAGTTGCTATGATATGTCAAGAAAATTAAATGGGTTTTCATATGGCCAGTGTTTCACTTTCTTTCAGATTGTCATTTAAAAGTATCATTATTATTAGTTTAGCATTTTCAATGGGAATGAACTGGAAAAAATATAAATAGATAAAGAAGTATGCTATTTCCTTTCTGGTCTACAGGAAATTAATACGAGGAACACTTAATTGGTCTTAAAGGCCTTGAAATAGACACTAAATAAACAGAAAGGGATTAAAATGTAATATTTTTTCCTCTTCTAGATCCTCAGTGAAAAAGAACCAATGAAATACAGTAGTTTTCAATGTTAAAGCATCAAATGAATCAGGAGAAGCTTCTCCCCTTGACATTCAGCATGTTGTACGCCTTTTTATAGGGCACCTTGTGGATGCAGTACCTGGGGTTGGAGGGGGCAGAGCAAACATTTTCATGAACTCTTCTAGAAAAATAGTTGTCAGCAAGCATAAGGGACTAGATGTTATCGGATATTATGACAAAGTAGGCTGTAGCCACTGACAGCTTATGTCTTTCTGAAC
Source organism: Crocodylus porosus (assembly GCF_001723895.1). NCBI lineage: Eukaryota > Metazoa > Chordata > Crocodylia > Crocodylidae > Crocodylus > Crocodylus porosus. The sequence continues at coordinate 100,774,362 of NW_017728918.1, read as the reverse complement.
AAGTTAGTCTGTAAAGTGCCACCCTGAACTGCCTTCTGCCTGACTTCCCACTACTACAGCAAACTATCACTCTATATTCTGTATTGTGAAAATATATACATAGACATCTGAAATTAACAACAAGTTGGAAGCTCTCCTTTACTTTTCTTCAATTTTGTGAACAGTGCTCAACATTACTGTGCAGTGATACCACATTACTTTTCACAGCTACTTTCACAGCCATTATATAGAGAACAAATGCACCAGGGCTGACAGGACATCCACAATGATTATGATTTAAAGGGAATACCCAGAGAAACTAATAACACATATGCCTCAGGAGAGGACAGATGACCAAGGATTGTTATTGTTGTTGCTTATAATGCAAATTCATTATGATTTCATCCAAAGCCCCAGTGAGGGTTAAGGCCCCATTGGGACTGATGTTGTTAAACACAGATAATGTGGTAACTTCTGCCCTGACCATCTTGTGGGCTTGTGAATGAACAATGTTATTCAAGCAAGTGAACATGGAGATGACTTAACATGTCTGTTCCAGATACATGTTTTGTTGTGGGTATGTGCTGTTGCTTTTAATTGGTGATAGAGGACACAGGGAGAAGGAAATGGCAGGAATGTGAAGGATAACAGCAGTCAGAAAGTATGGTATAGAAGGAAGAAGAGGATGAAGTCTCATATCTAGGTAGCTGGGCTTTTTAGACAGCACAGATGATTCTTAGGAAGGGCTCTAAGGGTATATAATTATATATAATAATTATATGCCCATATATAGCTATAATTATTTATAATATTTAGGTCTGTTTTCATTAGAAAGAAATAAAGATATACCAGCAAAGGCTCCTAGTAACTATGCCCTCATGGAATATGAGATGCTGCTCATACTGGCAAAGTTGTTTTTTGGCATAGACCACTTCTATTGGTTCCTGGACAGGGTAAGCTATACTGACAGAGGGATTTTTTCCTGATATACCTGCATTTACACTAGGGCTTTTCTTGGCATAACTGTGTCAATAAAAGATGATAAAAAAAAATCATATCCCTTAGTAGCTTAGCTAAGGGGGGGCACTGCAGCAGCAGCCCTGGGTGTCACTTTTGGTGGGGGAGGGTGCTATGCAAAACTAGATGCTGCTGTGGCTGGTGGCAGGCCACACCATTGGCACCAGTAGCATAGGAGCTGGCACTGCCCCATGCCAGTAAAAATGTTAAGTGTAGACCCCTCCTTGTGCTGCTTATACAAACAGGCTTTGCTACAGGCAACAAAGGCAGTGCAAAGCAATGGGGCTTTCCATTCTCTGCTACACCACAGTTGCTCATTCAAGGCCTGATCCAAGTCCTGCTGAAGTCAGGTTTTCTGACAAGCTGAAAGCCAAATCGCAAGGGTTTGGTTCTGCAAGGTCCTAGAAGCAGCCCTATGAGCTTCTGAATGCTCGGGACCCACGGGGTACATATAGGCATTACATTTAGATCGACCTAACCAATGTTAGGTCGATCTAAGGCTAAGTACAGACAATCAAAAAGCCAGAGGTTGAATCGATTCAATCTTTGCAGGTTCGTCTAAGCTGCACAGATTGAACCGAGAAGCAAATGAACACAATTCTGCTCAGGCATGTAGGGGGGCTGTCAGGAAAGCTAAGGCGGACATAGAGCTAGGACTAGCATCCAAAATCAAAGATAATAAAAAGTCCTTTTTCAAATATATAGGGAGGATAAAGAAAGCACTGGGAAACGTGGGGCCTCTGCAGGATTCTCTGGGCAATATGATAGTTGCGCCAGAGGAGAAAGCAGACCTCTTTAACTGATTCTTCACCTCTGTTTTCTTGTGCAGGGACCGGGACTTCCCCACCATGATGCGAAATGGACTCCAGGGGAACACCTCCAGACCTCAGGTTGGGGAGGACTGGGTTAGAGAGCTTCTGGAGGGGCTGGATGTGTTATTGCAGGGCCCTTGGCACGGCTTTACGAGCACTCGTGGTGCTTGGGCCAGGTGCCAGATGACTGGAAGGTAGCCAACATGGTCCCCATCTCTAAAAAAGGGAGGAGGGAGGACCCAGGCAACTATAGGCCCGTCAGGCTTACCTCAATCCTAGGGAAACTCTTGGAGAAGATCATCAAGGAGCACATCTGCGATGGGCCAGCTTCAAGGATGATGCTCAAGGGCAACCAGCATGGTTTCATTAGGGGTAGGTCATGTCAGACCAACCTGATTGCCTCTTATTATCAGGTCACAAAAGCATTGGATGCAGGTGACGCATGCATGGACGTAGTTATTCTGGACTTCAGCAAGGCGTTTGACACTGTCTCCCACCCCATCCTCATTAAGAAATTGGGCGACTGTGGCATTGATGCCTACACAGTCAGATGGATTGCAGGTTGGCTGAAGGGTCATACTCAGAGGATGGTGGTGGACGGGTCATATTTGACCAGGGGGGAAGTGGGCAGCGAAGTTCCCCAGGGCTCGGGCCTTGGGCCCACGCTGTTCAATTTCTTTATCAGCAATTTGGATGATGGGGTGAAAAGCAACCTGTTTAAATTCGCTAATGATACCAAAATTTGGGGTGAGGTGAGCA
>NW_017728918.1:100639049-100771688 GCF_001723895.1 Crocodylus porosus | reverse complement strand
GACCTTGTCGTGCATCCACAGGTGCATCTCAAGTAGGGCCAAGGAGGTGATCCTCCCCCTCTATGTGACGCTGGTCAGGCCACAGCTGGAGTACTGTGTCCAGTTCTGGGCACCGCACTTCAGGCAGGATGTGAACAACATTGAGAGGGTCCAGAGGAGGGCCACCTGCATGATCCGGGGATAACAGGGCAGACCCTACAATAAGAGGCTGCAGGACCTGAACCTGTTCAGCCTTCACAAGAGAAGGCTGAGGGGGGACCTGGCGACAGTCTATAAACTCACTAGGGGGGACCAGAAGGGTTTGGGGGAGACCTTGTTTCCCCGAGCACCCCCTGGCATAACAAGGAATAACGGCCATAAGTTGTTGGAGAGTAGGTTTAGATTAGACATCCACAAGAACTACTTCACAGTCAGGGCAGCTAGGATCTGGAACCAATTTCCAAGGGAAGTGGTGCTGGCTCCTCCCCTGAGGGTCTTTAGGAAGAGGCTTGATGCCTACCTGGCTGGAGTCATTTGAGCCCAGTTTTTCTCCTGCCCAGGCAGGGGGTCGGACTTGAAGCTCTACAAGGTCCCTTCCAACCCTACTTCTATGATTCTGTATGATTCTATGAATTCACTTCTGATTCTGGAAATGCAGCCACATGCCTGCAGCAGCCCAGCCCGGAAGCTGGGAGGTACTACAGCACACCTCCCAGCCACTGCCAAAGGGAAGAAGGGAGCAGAGAAGCCCCCCAAGGCTTTCCTCCCCTTCTGCTCAAGCAGGGGGCATGGCCATGCCTAAACTGAGGGCTTGCAGGCTAAGGCAGGGGGTTTAAACCCACTCCCTGCCCTCAGACCCCAGTCAGGGTTTGTCTTGGGGGGGGGGCAGCCCCTGCCAGGCGTTGCCCCCTCACTATTCACTCTAGTGGAGGCAGGGGTGTGGCCACACCCTGGCCTGGGGCTCGCATGCTCAGGTTGGGAGGGAGGGTGTTAAACCGCCTACCTCAGCATGCCAGCCCCAGGCCAAGACCTGGCCATGGCTCCTGCTCTATGCTTGACTGAGGGAGAAAACCTTGGCAAGGTCTACCCTCCCCCCGGCTCAAGATGGGAGTGGGGGGAGGGGAGGAGGGAGGGCTGAAGTGTGGCAGGGGCTGTCCCCCTTCCCAGATGGGGTCTGCCTGGGAGGGGTGAAGCAGTGGGGGAGAGGAGTCCCTCCCTGCCTCAGTCTGCCAGCCTGGCTGGCATCTGACCACTCCTCCTGGCCCTCTGCTCGAGCATGGAGCAGGGCAGACCCTGGCTGGAGTCCTGGGTGGGGAGGGTGCTCAAATCCCCTCTCCTCCCCTGCCTCATTCCGCCTGCTTAGCCCTAGTGTCTGGCCACCCTCCTCCCTCCACTCCAGTGGCGAGTGGGGGAAAAGCCTGGCAGGGGCTGCTCTACTCCTGGAAGGCAGACAAAGCTAAGGTCTGGAGCCTGATTTCCCACCCCCAGCTGCTTCTCAGCCAGCCAGAGCAACTAAGGAGCAGAGGGGCAGGGCCAACCCTGCTTTCTGGAGCAGACAGCACAGCCCAGCTCAGGGCTATAAAGCATCCTGGGATGCTGGGGGACTGTGAGTTAACTTGAACCAGGAAGGGGTCTGGGGCAGAAGTTCCATAAACCAGTTTGACCCAAATCAGTTATGTCTGATACTACATCCAACCAAGTTTATCTTAAACCCATTTTGGTCATTTTTAAGTAGTTTAAGTGCACTGAACTTCTGTTACAGGTTTAAACCAGTTTCTCATCACTTAAACTGGTTTATGCATAACTTCTGTCCCTAGCCCAGATGCCTAATTGTACAGGTGTGCAGAGGGCTTAAATCACTCCCAGAATTGCATACCTGAGGAGGTACACTAACTTAGATCAAGACTGGGTTATCCCAATCTAAAAAACAGTTAACACGATCTTGAGAATGCCTGTACACATTCACTGTGCAGCTCTTGGGCTGGGAAAACCCACCCGCTTGCCTCAGTCGGAGGCTCAACTATTCCCATCCCGACCTTGACTGGGCTACTTTTAGCCCCCTGATTTCATTCAGTAAATTCCAGTGAGCTTGTTTGTTATGCTGCTTTGTAGGAGCTGGTGTGATACTGTGCAAAAAGGAAAAGCACAAACTGGATTGAGTCTAAAGCATTTAACATTTTGTTGTTGAACTGAGAATTTTTAATACTTATAAAAATTAATTGGGCCAAACTCATTCCAGATGTAATGCTTTTGAAATCAACAGAATTAGATCAGATGCTGACTGGGTCTTTCCATTTGAATTCAGATGTAGACCAGATTAAAACTCTTGTGGTGATACAAATTTCGCTTATTAATAAAATGTTTAGCATCTGTAAAATGTTGTAGCCTCTTTGAAAAGGTTCTAGAGACATATTTATAACTGAACTACACAAGCTTTAAAATTCTTTTGTTTTATTTGTGTTCTCAGGAAAGGCTAGCCTTTTATTCTCTTCAGAGAATATATCATATCATATCATATCATTCCTTAAGGGAATATATATATAATAGTTGTGTAACTGGGTTTTTGTATAACTAGCTAACACAAAGCCCTAGAAATATGAATGAAGCAGCAATTCAAACATATCAGAGCTTCAGACAAGCCAACTTTCCAATTTACTTATGTCATTCTAACATAAAATGTATGCCATCCCTGTCTAATTTACTTGTGCTACTTTAGTGTAGGTTAATTTGAATGGCTTTTTCACCCTAGCCAGAAAGAAAGGAAGACTGACTGGATGACAGAACACATAAACAAAGACACTAGCTTGTCAAATGCTAGATCAGGTATGATCTCCCGAATGAGCCCATGGCATCAGGGTAAGAGAGCAGCACATGCTATGGTGTTTTCACAGAGCTGCAGCTAAGATTTTCTTTTCTTGTCTCTTTCTGTGAAGCATCTGACATATGGTTCTGGTGCTGCTCAATTACACATTTCTCTTCCACCTCACTTAGCATTTTTCATTTATTTGTCATTTCCCATTTTTTAACTAGAATTACTTTATTCATCCTTTCACATAGAATTTTGTTATTAATTTTTGTCTGGGAAGAAAAAAAACCCATTTAGTCTATTATTGGTAAGGAAAGGAAGTTTAATCAGTACAAAACCTGGATGAGCATGATGTATAAGAGTTTTCTATTCTAATGGGCTGATTGGTGACCCTTTTACCAAGTACTGAAAACTTACTGAAGACTATGCTATTTGATTAACTTGTAAAGCCTGAGACCAGCTAGCAAATTCAATTATGGATTCAAATTAAGTTACTAAATTGGTCTAATTTTTAAAAGTGATGAATGAAATGCATAAAGAGAAATTAATAATAGAGGTCCAAAGAGGAATTGGTAAGGACTCTATTAATTAAGACTTGATGTACACATGCACATATTTCTTTGTCATGTGAACTTGTATAACATGGTAGGAAGATTACTTTGGTTAAAAGTTTCAAAAGCCTGCAGCAGTAATTCATATTAGCATTTTGGCAGGTTTTGATCTGAGGCGTATTTAAAGCTAATTTAAACCCTTTGGTTTTTTGGTAGCAAATTGTATTAGAAATCTACTACAATTAATAGTAACTGTACTTAGCCTTTTTGTGGTACTATATTAGAATACCTCAAAGTTCTTTAAAAACATAAATGGCTTTAGATAATGCTTCTGTGACCTTTGTCAGTGCTATTATATTTTCCTTTGGGTAAATTTATAAAAAAAGTTAAGCAACTTGCCCAAGATTATTCAGTAAATCAGTGGCAGAGACATGAGTAAAGCTCAAAGATGAGATCCTCACCCTGCACATTAGCCCATTTATACTGGGTTGGGGAGTATAAAAGGGCTGTCGGAACTCATCTGGGGAAAGATCCTCTCTATACTAGCACTGCCTGAATCAGCCTTCAAGCTATTTTCCAGGGATCGCTTTTGTGTAAGGTGCATGCAAGCAGAGGGCCTCGGATCACAATGGTTTTTCTTCTGGGTGCTAAAAGGTTCCTATAATCCTTCAGTAGCCACTACAGTCCTTAGAGCAATCCATGATCAGGCTGACACAAGAACAGTTTGAAGCCATAAAAGTACTACACACCATCTCACTTCCTTATTCTCAGTCCTTTACTTTAACCACTACAATCCCCATGCACAAATCCTCAGAGGTTTTTAAGGACTTTAAGCCAGTGAAGTCATTGGAACTTAGGTCCAAAAAACTTTTCAGCATGTAGCATTATCCCTTTTCTTGGAGAAACACTATATAAATTAGCTTCCCATAGACAGCTATTTTGAATGGATGAAACTTCTAGTTGGGATTTTCACCCACCTCTCTGTTTTAGGCCTTATCTCAGTGTTCAAGATATGGTAGGTTCTTTCATGCACATACACATACACATACACATACACATACACATACACATACACATACACATACTCACCAGAGCTAGCCTAATTCTTCAGCTGTATTTCTACATGGAGGTACATGTATGTGAATGGGGAAATCATATACTGATATGAATAGGTTCTAATTGTTCTACCTATGATGCCCAAAGAACCATTATTGCACCCTCTGTTATCTTAAGATAATACACCAAGGGAAAAACACCTTTATTTTAGGATGAGGGAAAAAACAGGACCTGTACACCAGCTACTTATTGGACTTCCATTTCCTGCTCCACATTCCAAACTAGCTAGCTATTAGATGATACCCTCGTGAAAGCTGATTAGCAGAACCCTACAAAATCAAAATCAAAATCCTGTGATGCTTTAAGAAAAATGAAAGGAGAGTTGAACATGGGTGAATTTTTCTGTTCATTGACTCCCAGTAGACACGTAAAATAGAGGTACAAATGATTTTTTACAGGTAGCCTGCACAAGACATGCAACATGTGCCTCTGCCTCCTTAATGCAACCTTGTTTCTTTTCTCCCCACACAAAGCATTCTCACATGTTGTCTCACAGTATGCATTCTCCTTGCAGCAGGTGAAGAGAAGTACCTGCTTCCAAGCATACAAGCATACTGCTAACCCTTGGGGAGGGCCAAGAGGGATTCAAATTGTATCTTTTTCCTACAGGCACAGTGTGTGGCTTCAGTAAACATCCAATTACTTTGTCAAGATACTAGATTAGAATTTCAGAGGTAGTCTTGAGCTGAGACCTAACTGCTCACATTTCAGGTATTTGCAAAACTTGATTTCTTTGCTATTGTCTTCCAAACCCTAGTTTTAAAGGATTTATAAAATGTAGGAAGTTTTTAGTTCCTTTCAGATGGCACCTAATTGAGGGTATGGGTCTAGGGAAAGGGAATTATTGTGTATCCTGAAGCTGACCAAAGGGCATTTCTTTACATGGTGAACGAACAAGAGAAGAAAACAAATAAGCAGCACAAATAATTCTTGTCTAATTGTGTTGAGAGAGTTGGTGTTGTATAGGGTTAAAAATCATCCTAGGTAAATATTAGAGGACTTGGAAGACAACCTTTGACTGATAAGGCTGTCATAAAACAAACAGGACAGTCAGACTACATGAATGAATGCTGTCTGCTGTCAGCAGAGTCCTTGACTCTCCCAGTTAAAAAGCAGGAGCCTCCCAATAGTCACTCAGGCATTCCTGCTTCCTGCTTCAGAGACTCCATCTCTGGAAATAACCTGTCAGGTCCCATCTGGTTTTTTGTGAAGCTGCTGGCCCCCTGAGAGTGGGTTCTCCATTCCCATCTCCTGTCTGATGCTGGAAAACCAAAGGGGAATAACCCCTGCAATCTGCTAGAAATTGGTTTTCTGCAAGTGAGGACTCTGCCTCGGGGAGCTGCAATCTACCACACTTAGATGAAAATTAGCTTTGAAAGTGCATTGCTTTCTTTTGCTGTCAGCTGGTGAAACCTCCATCTTTACTGGCATTCCTTTCCTTGGCACAGTGGATTCCAGGAACCTAAACTTAAATAAACCATTAATAAGAAAAATCTCTAATATTAACCTTCTCTTATTATACCAGGTTATGGGGAGGCAGATTAAAAAGGCAAAAAACTCTCAGAAACTCCCTGTCACTGAAATGAAAGTAAAATTTAAGCACAAAGCAGGTTACCACTGGTATAATTAATTGCTGTTATAAATGTCAGAACCTTGAAAACAATTAACGTGTATCCTAGTTAATATGACAGAATCATTAATCATTGGAAGTAATGCTCCAAATCGATTTATCAGTCAGGTAACTGTATCCTCGCTACCAATTTAAAACATTTACGTGGCCCCATACTTTTACACTGTACTTTATAAACATAGATATGGGCATATCCCCTGTCCCATCATACTTGTATCTAAGTAAAACAAGACAAACATAGATACTAGAGACAGCACAGGACAAATGCTCACAAGTGGGAGGATTTATGATGTCAACAAAAAATGTGGCAGGCAATGAGGGGCTTCTGAGAAACTGAGGGAAGGGAGGCAGTGCCATAGGCAGGGACAGGATGTTAGCTGTTCTGAACCCCTGTGGGAGAAGCACCTTAAGAGGAATAAGGAATGGGGAAGATCACAGGAAGCTGGAGGAAAAACACAAAGAACAGACAGGCAGATGCATTCAACAGTATATAGGGCCATGAAGCCAATGCAAGAATTCAAGAAGCAAGATGTGAGGGGAAGATGATGCTAGGGACCGGAGGGGTTGGAAGTAATAATGGCTAGACCAAGAGACACTACAGGAGGAAAGAGAGTTATAAACCCAAAATTTAGCTTCTTATTTTTCATCAGAGACACAGGCTTTCTCACCTTTCTGTCTAGGGAGCAGATTGTCTACTTCCAGAGACATAAAAATCCAGGGGGTTTTCAAAATTTCCTAAGGGTAATGACCATTAAATACGGGACAAATGTGTTCATGGGTTGGTATACTACAACCAGTTGTCCACAGGTGTTCATTGTCTGGTGTTGTACCTGGGTGTACTCAATACCATGCATCACTAAAGTTTCTCTGATGGCTCTTTGGATCTGTAATAGTTATCAGGGATGGGGAGAGACAGGGTGACAGGGGAAATACAGGGGTCAATACTGTGACTTTCTACTCATGCTGGTTTTGAACTGGTGCCCAGGTTTTGAGCTGGTTTTGAACTGTAAGGTTTCCTTTACCTGCCCTAAAACTAAATACATTCCTGTGACAGTCTGTCTTACCTCAGAATACTTTGGCGTTTTATTAGGAAGATAGTACATATTTCTTAGGAAGTAGTACATTAGTAACGTATGTAGCTATTTAAAAAAAAATTCTGACACATTGGGATCATTAGCATATGCCTATATAAATGCTATATGCTGTTGAATGGTAACAACAAGGAGACCCCTTTTCTAGAGAAAAACAATTACTCTAAACAAAATGTGTGAGAGTAAATGCAGTGCAAATTGCTTGCCTATTCTTTATATGTTACTTAAAGGCACCAATTATTTAAAAATTAAGCACATAGTATCAGATACTTCATGTTTATTCTATTCAGATGCAGTTGGTATCTGCAGCACTTCAGGGCAAGACATTCTTTAATATATTCTACATGTGCCTTCAGTATTTTCTCTAGGGCTGTATTTTTTATGTTAACTCTTTTAGTGGGAATCTCAGGCATAAAAAATTAAAAAGGTCAATTTTATGATGAAACACATGAGCCTGGATATTCTAAATGGCGTCCTAAACTATAGAAGCTAATTGCTTTTCTACAGCAAAACTCTCCTAAGTGTTCACAATGCAAACGGGTTCATAAGAAAACCAGGATGCATCTTGCCTCCATTTCCAGGCCTGCTGGGACTTATTGAGATGAGTGACGCTGTAAAAAATAGAAATCACCTGGAGCCTGTTAAAATTATAATCAAGTAAAAGTACAATTATGACAGTCTTAATCCATCTGTCTCTGCGCATCCACTCTACTTCCAATCACCTGCCTTGGTCACAGGTGTATTATTATGGAGTAGGAGATGACAAAAATCTTACCACACAAATAATCCAAATTGCAGTATTCCAGTACATTTCAGCTTGCTTATCACTACTGCTTTAGTGTAGTTATTTGTCAGTAAACAAAATAAATGAAGGTCATGTACAGCATGTAGTATTTCTCTAGTTCTATTGTGTGAGGAGGTTGTTGAATGACATCCAAGTATACTTCTGTGAGCTGCAGCTTATGACAATTTTTTGTGATCTGTGTTTTAAATAAGGGGAAGAAAACAGCACACTACTGTCTGTTTAATAGCTCCCAGGAAAAGCAAAATAATGTTCAATAAATAATTCAGCATACTGTGGAAATTCTACAGTAAATACAGTAAATAGAGATTACAGTCTCAAATGATAATTTTACCAAGGCAAACTTGCATTTCCCAGTCCTTTTTTAATTTCACTCCTGCTTGCCTTTGAGATTTGAACTGACCAAACTGAGGATGTGAAATAATACACAACAAAATATTATAACAACACCAATGCAAAGTTTTCACTTTTTGAAATGTTAACTAATGAATTTTCCCTATGTATTACTGGCTTAATCCTATACAGGAATGCTAAACAATTTTATTAGTCTGAAGCTTGAACTCATTACTAAGCCTGACTCAATTCGTAATTGAACAACACTGCCACTTAAATCACTGGAACCATTCCTGAGAGGTTTGAGTAGGACGGGGGTGGGCAATTATGTTGGGCGGAGGGCCGCTTACTGAGTTTTGGCAAGCCATCAAGAACCACATGACAGTTAGACGGGGGAGATAAATATTAATTTTCTAAATTTTTTAGGGGCCCTATGGGCCAGATACAATGGCCTGGTGGGTCGCATCCAGCCCACGGGCCATATTTTGCCCAGCCCTGGAGTAAGGGCAACAAAAGCTGATCTTAAGATTGGTTAGCTATCATCTGTAGAGGAATATTAGACTGTGGGTAAATTCAGAAGCCCCAGAATGATATAGGAACCCAATCCCATTTTTAAAATGCAACTTGAAACCCAGTTTTTAATGGCAGTGAGATCCATAAAGACACAAATCCATGAAGCACTGAAGGAAGTTAGGTGCTAGTAAGAATACCAATGGACACCTATCTCTATTTTTAGGCATTCAAATACCTATAAAATCTGTCCCAATGGGCATTTTTGTTCTTAAAGCTCACTCAAAGGCAATAGTACTAAAATACTGTCGGCCAGATACTGACAGGAATTGCTGCCCAGCTCCCGGTGAAATGATGGACCTACTTCACTTTTGAAATCTACTCTGTCAGGCTCTGCTTTCTTTTCCCCCTCCCTTTTTTCTCTTTGTAAATTCTGTTATATCACCCTTTTTAATCTCTCATTTTCTCATTGGTCTCCAAAGTTTGTTCGGATGTTTTGGGCTTCATCGAACACTGACATGTTCCCTGGAATCTTTTATGCAGGAAGTTGTGCAACCTGATATAAAAGATTTAATTGTGCATTTACTGTATTTATCTGAATTCAAGATGAAACTGAATTTAAGATGCCTCCTCTCCCTTTGTCATCATTAGATTCTATACATGGACAATGTATACATTTGTTATAATTTTGCATGTACAGAATCAGATTAATGGAGATTTGTCTTAAGCTTCTCCCCGCTCCATTGTAGTATGGAAAGATGCAGCAAGGGGGATAGTTGTAGGGGAGTAGATGGTGGAGGAGCAGGTGGCATAGTAGTCAAGTGACCTCACCCCTACCCCTTGCCTCCTCTATACCTTGCCCCTTGTTGCCTACCACCCCCCCGCTGCACCCATGCCTGCACCCCTGGTACCTGCTGCCACCACCCCCCTGACCTGAGTCCTCTGTGGTGCCTGCTTTGCCTGCTGCTGTCCTCTATGAGGTGCCTGAATGTCATGGCACCTGCTTATCCCCCTAATGCCTGTCCCACTCTGCTGCCATTTACCCTCCATCAGAGCACATCCTGGCTCTGGTGCCTGCCTGGCCAGGCAGCAGCATTTACATCTCCAGACCTGGGTTGGAGCTGCCATCACCACTGGTACCAGGTGAGAGGGGGGCTGGAGCTGTGACTAAGGGTAAGCAGCGGCTCAAGAGGGGCAGAGGCAGCACTGGACAAGCGGGGGGGGAGCGGGCAGAGGCAGCAGTAGGGGGACAGAGGTAGTGTGTGGCAGGTTGTGGGGTGGGGGAAGGAGTATGGGGGAGAAATGAGGGGAGGTGGAGGCCTGTGGGGCAGGTGGCATGGGGGGCAGAGGTGGTATGGAGCAGAGGCAGTGGGGGAGTGGGCGGTGGTGGGGCATTCCAGCTGTGGCTTTGACCTTGAGCCCAGGTTGGGGCTGGAGCTTGTGCTGCAGCTGCAGCAGCTGCCATCTGCCCCTCCCTTATCACCTTGTACTCAAATCCAAGACAGGATGCTTTTTTACCCACATTGAAAGCGGAAAAAAAGACCTTGTCTTGGATTCAAGTAAATATGGTAAATAAATCTGTGAAAGAACTTGGTATTTGTATGTATAAGGGCCTTACAATAAGAGCATGAGGCACATAAGTTTCTTAACACAGATTTTGGCTTTTGAAATTGCTACATGTTCTAATTCACTGATGGGCTAATTGTGGCTCCTCTTGAGCAGAGGAGGCATTGCTGTACTGTATCAAATTAGTGATATTCCCCTAGTATACTGGATCAGAATACATGGAATCTTATCATCAGAATTCTATTAATTTACAGTAGCTGAAGTTCAGGTCAAGTATTTGGGACAAGCAGGGCAATAAACAAGCCCGAGACAATCTGGGGACAGTATTGTCCACCTTCCAGATTCTATCATGTCATTCTGGAGCAACGAGGTCTTTCAAAGTCAGTTAAAAAGTCTTGTGCTGTTTTTATGTCTGGCAGTCTGGGACAAGGTAGTAGCTCAGGGGCCTTTAACTTCCAGCGGCCACTGGCCACTGGTGTTTAGCTTTCATCAACTTTTGTTTAAACACTATGTACAGACATTCAAAATGCCCACGGTGGAATTGACCGAAGTTATGTGGTTTTCTGTATGCAGCATAGTTTAGATCAGTAGCAAACAGAATACGCGTTCAACCTTTGGTGGAGGGGTGTGGTGGGGAGGGTGTGGGGAGCAAACTATAGACCTTGGTTCTGTCATTTTTAAGCCACTCTGTGTATGTCAAACTTCTGCTCTGTTATAAGTATGACCAGTTTTGTGTGCTGAACTTCTGTTAAAGGTATAGACTGGTTTCCAATCACTTATACCAGTAAAAGTGTATGTCTGTGCCTGGCCTTGAAGGAATATCTTCACAGCAGAAGTAGGAATTGTAATGTTTCTGAAGGAATTATCTGTCCAACTGTGTAATCTGACTACAAAAATTCCACTGAATCATCATAAGAACGGGCTAATGTTCTAATAGTTTTCACAACCTGTAGATAAGTTACATCTGAGGCTTGTTCAAAGATACCTGTTCTCAGTAGAGCTCCTATGTGGAGTAATGGATTAAATGAAGAGTCTTCCTCTTAAGTGTCCTGTAACTGAAAATGGCATTTTTGATAAGAGGTGTAGCTGACAAAAAGTTCATAGGTGGTCCCAGATCAACCTCCTCAAATTAAAGATATTCAGACTCAGGTCTTTTCTTTGGGTCTGCCATTAAAATTGGTGACTTTCTATGGAGGCGTTACCTGCCTGGAACTAGGACTGTATCAGTAAATGACTGGTGTTTTGGAAAATGGATAGACTTAATTTCTCTATTCTGGAACTGCAGGGGTTTTTTGGGGAAATATCCAAATTGAAGACATGGGCATTTAAAGAATCCCAGCTGTCTTCAACATGTGCCTTGTAAGACTGAGATGCTGCCATGTTTTCGTAAAGCTGTATAAATCAATATACTGCCTGGTAAGAATGAGTGCAATTAGAGTGCAAAAACCCATAAAACCTTCCCTTCACCTGCTCATGTTCTTCAGGATTTTCTTTCAATTAAAAAGCATTGGCAAGTGGTAAGTTTGAAGTAGATGAAAAGCAGACCCAGAAGGAGTATATCAGGATGGTGACAGTGATAGGATGTACTGTGATAGGATTTTTGTTATCCCTGATGTTTTAGAATGGTAGAAAGGAAAGGAAAAGGTGGCAGGATGAGAGAAAGGGAGAGAGTGAATAAATAAGCATGTGTGCAAACACACACACTGATCACCAGAGAGCCCATCATTCCATGGCCTGCTTACTTTTGCGCTCAGTTGCTCACAGGTTGGCTCAACCTCTCCTTGCAGCATCAGAAGTGAAATGGAAGATATAGCAGAACCCTACTTTTCCCTTTTACTTTGGTAACTTGAGCCCCACAGACTACAAATGGTGAAGGTGTGCACAATTGGTAGCTATGGTAGGATCTGCATCTTTAGAAAACAAAGAATAGATTTATTCCATCCTGTTTGCATCCCCGGAAAATTTGCTGCATTCCTATATTATGCTCATTGCAGCATGAAGAAATAATGACAAAGAGGAGCTAACAGCCAGGGGAAAAATCCTTTTCTTATAGCACACAGTGGTTTGGGGAACTTCTGTCCAGACCACAAAGCCAGTGAAACATAAAAGGCGAGTTCAGGCAAAGCACAAAACAATGATTTAGGAGATTAATGTTTTTAAGGACCAAATTGATTCTTGCACGTTGTAACTAAAAATGTTTGCAGTGTGATCTTTGAAATTTATCTGGATGATCTATTTTAGACAGCCTGTACCTGGCCACAGCAACATTTCTGCACAAATCTCTAAAGGAGAATCAGGCACCTGACATCTGCCTGGTGCGGCAGGCATCACCAACTGATAGAGCAAATGCCAAGTGGCTACTAAGCTGTGCCAGCTCAGATGACACTCAAACAAAAAAATAGTCTTTCCACCCACATTTGTATCTAAATCTTCTGCAGGCTAAATTGTTTCCTGAAGCAGGGATCGAGAATGCAGTTTATTATTCCCTGACAGACCACAAGGTATTGTCCATATTGACAATCTGTTTTGTATGGGTAGGCTGCAGAAGCAGTAAATCCTATTAACCTGGTCAAAGTCAAAAGAAGCCATTTTAAAAATGGAACAGCTATTACATGCACTGCTGAAAGAAAACCATATCAAAGAGAGGTTAAATGGATGTACTGCCTATTAGAATATGTACAATTACACTGAAATGAAACAAAAACCATCCTTTTACCTGTTCATGCCCTTCAGGATATTAATTATATCTACCAGCCTACTTAGCTGACCATGCAAATATTATCTTCAGTTCTGTCAATCCTAATTTTCTGGATAAAAAAAATAAATCAATTTCACACTAGCTGAAATACTATGGAAAATGCCTATATCAGACGATGGCTTTACTAGTGCACACTTCCTCTACCAAAACCATATGGCATTCTGCATGTACAGGCCACTCTGGAGATTTACTGTAATTATGTCATGATGTGCTTATTGTTATGGATTCAGCAGCCTTCTTTGCATCTCTACCTGCTTTGTTCAAGAGCAGCTGCTGGCTTCAAGCTGTTGTCGGCTTCCAACAGCAGAAGCTGAATGAAGGAATGCTTTCTAGGGAAGACATGTTTTGAAGCAGACATACTGACAATAAACTAATTCACTAGGGGATCATAATGTTGACTGGATAAAAGTCTAGTAATCAGTCTGTGATAATTTACTGATACTGGCTGCAATTCACTTAAAAAAATCTTCCACTATTTAAATAGAAGTTCGGGCCTTAACTGAGAAAAGCGTGGAATACTCTTTTTATGAAGTGGTGGTCTTTGGAGATTCATTAAACCTAATTATTTCTTCTTTTGCATAAATGACTGTTAGTATTTACCCACTAGATGTGCTGAGAGGGAAGGGCAGAATTGCTTGAAACAAGGGCACGATGTCCTCCATGTATTAGGTAGCTTTCTCTGAGCTCTCAGACTATTCAATATTTATTTACTAAAAAGAGACAGGAACATTTAACAAGATGGTGAATGCTCAACTTGAGACTGTAAGGTATAAGCAGATATTTTGGACAGGGCCATACTTCAGGTCTTTCTTTATAATTTAGCAAATTGTATATTAACCTATCAGTCTTAATATGTCAGTCCTTAGGCTAATCTTCCACTGACTTCAGTGACAGTTTTCTTGGACCAGGTTCATCATTGCTACCCCTGCCTATTTTATGATCTTTTGATTTTTTTCCAATCCAGAAAACCTTCCTACATACTATAACCACTGTTTTAAGTGGCTGTGAGACACAGAATCCCATTTACTTAGGAATTCCTGTCTCTGTTTTATTGTTCCTGATCTTTGGAGGGGAAGAGAAAGCATGGTTAATTAATTAGAAGATGTATGAGAAGAGGGAGTGTTCGAGACTCCTCCATTTTGCTACTGTCATGTTCCTGTTGCTGGAAATGGAAGCTACTAATATTTTATTGACTTGAGCCTCTGGTGTAGATTCTAGATATCACCATTTGATTGCTCACTGTATAGGTTTTTAAACAATCTGCAGCAGCTTTTTATTCCCATGTACAATAACCAACAATTTCACCAGCTACATGTCCCTAAGAATTTGCAGGTCTTTCATCTGATGGCTTAAGTCACATTACAAAAATGGTCCTAGCACTTTATTATTAATTTGTGTGTATTAAAATGTAGCTGTTCTTTCCCCACATTTACAATTTAAGAGAAATCAAGGTTACAGTTTAAGGAATCCTGTCTGCTGGAAAAAGGAATCTGCCTTACTGCTTATGAATCGTTTTATGCCAACCAATTTAAAGCAATAGGGAAATGAAGAAGCTTGATGCCTAAAAATTGCAGTTTAACAGAATGGGGCAGCTAAGGAGCACATCTTGAAAGCCCAAGCAACATAGCAGCACACAAATATGCCGTCTATCTGAAGTATTTCTAACAGGTGTTGTGGGTTATTATCTCCTGAGAAAGTGACTGAGAGCAGGCTGACATCTGTTCACAGTACGTGCTAAGGACAGATTACCTATGATTTTAAGGAAAAGCGGAACAGTGACACTTTCTCTCTGACGTATTAACCTCCAGTTAAAATACTGGAATCAGGCTAGAGCTCCAAGACATTCACGCCAAAAATATCTCAGGCTCCTCTGTTGTACATAATCAGGTCCTGATACACAATCAGAGAAAATCAGAAAATTTAGAAAGGTCATCTACCTTTATTAGGATAGAATTTAACTCTGTGGTACATAGATTGTTTCCTCCTCTACATATGGAATAGGGCTTTGCTTCTTTTTTGGTAAATAACTGATTTTTTCACCTGAAGTTTGACTACAGTATGGAAGATTCATTCCTCCTCTCACCTCCTCTCCTCCTTGTTTCCTTTATGGTGTCATCTTCCTAAGTTACGTACATTTCCTGTTTTATTATGGAAGTGGAAAAGAAACGCTGATTCGGATCATTGTTTTTCTACAACTCATATTCATTCTCTGGATGTTCAGATGAGGACCTCACGGTGGATGGTTACCCTGAACCTTTGATAATACAGATATTGTATCTGTCTTCTCCTTCCCTCCTCTAGCCATATCTGCAGGCATATCTTGAAGAAGACACAAATTTTGACTGTTCTTATTTCAACTCATTTTGGGTTGGCCTGCCATGTCAAGGAAGAATTTTCTCACCAGAATTGGTTGAAATGTAGAATTGGATAGAAATTCTGGAGGAATTTTCATGCGAATCAGAATGAAAACTGTTTTTCCTTACATATATCTCAGTAAAGGGAAATGATGAAAAAAACTTACAAAAAAATGAACTATCTCAGTCCAGTTGTCCTGAATGAAAAGTAACCAGCATTCTCAGGCTATGTGGTGGAGGACCTGAAACCCATGAATCCATGAAATTCACCCAACATATTTGCTTGAGCATTTATTAAAGTGGTTGTCGGTAGGGGCTGAGAACAGACTTGTTCTCATGAATGTTTCGTTTGGCTTATAGTTCCCCCTCCTATCTCACCATCTTTCTGCTGGGGCTTAGGACATTGGCTACTGCTAGTGGCGAGGTTTTGGCTTGGTTTTCTGGTGCTTCTGGCAGAACTTAGAAATCTTTCAGGAAAGCAGCTGGGGGACGTTTCTTATGCACACAAGGCCAAACCAACTGTTAGATTTGAGGTCCGGAAGGAATTTTTCTGTAGATCAGACAAACAAGGACAATTTTTTGTATCCCTCTGTAGCACAGGGTATGATTCCTTTCTCCAGAGCATCTGAGCATGCGCTAACCTAAAGAAATTCCTGCCATTACAGCAGTGGGTACAATGCTTTTAACCTGTGAGCACTACACTTCTCTTAAGATAAGCTGCCCTGGGCCAGATGAGAGAGGTCAGATAGATGATTTGGAGATTTCTTTGGAAAAATGGTTGCCTATGAATGCAAGGAACAGGTGGCTCCTTCTCATCCTGTGTTCCTATGCATTTCACAAAATAAGCCAGGTTGTGCTCTTTATTACCATTATTATAGTTATATTACCCTTATATAATTATATATTTAATTCTAAAGTACTCACCATGACTGCACCTGGCTTGTCTTGTTATTTTCATGAGCATGGACTGCCCGAAGAGGGAGACCAGTTGGAAAACAGGTTTTCCCTCAGTACTTCTTCTATGATGGATTAGAATCCAAGTGTAATTGGGATAACTCTTGCCAGCTATTAGCCTGCATGCTACAAAGAGATGAGTCTTACATGAAACAGAGAGGAACAAGACTCTGGGCCAGCCTGATCCCCAGAGGCAACAATTTCCTCCATTTTTCCCCACTCAATTAGTGGCCATTCACAAAACTGTTGGGTTGCTTACACTGGGGCTACCACTTCTTAGCCTTGAGGAAGAGATATTTGCTTCCTCAGCCTACTCCACTAAGAGGGAGGCTAATTCATATGTTTCTGTGGCAGGACAATGTATCCGGTCAGGATCATCACACATTACTGTGCTCCATTACAAGTTACTGTAAAATTGACTGCACAGTTTTTCCATGCACCTATCACAGAACTCAGCTTTATGTGAATGCCATTCACTGAAAAAGGAATCCTTTAGGTAAACAAGCAAGTACAGTTTTACCTACAGAATTCCCTACTCATTAAAAAGCAATTTATACTTTGATGTGCGCAATTCAGTTTTCTAGAAGGGCTGGTGGTAAGAAAAAGCAGGTGGAATCTGATAAAGGCAGACAACAGATAACATATGCAGGTATAAAGAAATCTCTCTCTATTTTAAGCCTTCAAAACACTAATGACATGTGCCCTAACATTATCATCAAACAGAGAAAGCAATATACTGTGCTCTGAGGCAGTGTCAAAGAAGCCTCAACCTGATGTCACTCCTGCTAACATGGCATGATAGTGTTATTAAATTAGCACTTTGCAGTGATTTGTACTCTCCTCCCATTGTATCACTTTTGCCTAGTCCTGCAGGGAAAGACTAGTCCTTCTGAAGTACCAATCTATCCCCGTTAGCATCAGTTTTCTTTAAATCACTGCATTGACCCAGAAAAGAACCCTGCCTTAATCCAATAAGGTTATTCTTCTCTATTTAGTTCAAGGAGTCAAAACTTGATTACAAGAGATCCTGCTTCCTGTTCACATAAAAATGATGTCATCACTACATGAGAACAGAATAGGGGCAGCACCCTCTGTGAAAGCACTTTGTAGGACAGTGGGAAACTTCTCCAGCACTTTGCATAGTGCATCTGTAGACCTGCACTTGTAGTCTGAGTAACACGTATCATCCCTTCTTTGCAGTCACAGAATTACCCCAGCTTCCTGCCCTCACCTCTTGGCAGACTCCTCTTAACTGGATCTCTCGTTTTCTCCTCTTCGGTTCTGTTCTCCTTCAGTTTCACCTCCCCGGACCCAAGGTTCCCCATCAGGCTCTGGGTGGGTTCTTCAGTCCTATAGAGAGTCAACCCTCTTTCTTCTCTCATGCAAGGTCTCCCTGCCTGATTACCCCTACCGACCACAACTGAGAACAGATCTCTCTAGGTTTGCCTGTTGTTATGGTAACAAAAGAAATGTGTGTGTTTGGAAGAGAAAGATGCCAGAGGGCAGAGGGGAAGGCAGAGTTACCACAGGTGGCTTGAGGGCGTTTCAGGGCAATGCTGGCTATCTACAGAATTGAAGAGCTGAGACTCTATAGTTTTGGTCAGACGGGAAAATAGCATCAGGCATACGAATACAAATAGATGCAGTGTTGATAACATGCCTGACTAGCAAAGGGGGACTGAGAGATAGAGATCCTCCTCGAAGCAGCGTGTCTAGTCTTAACCCCCTTTGGTTTGTTTAGGGTTGCAAGTTTTGCAAATGCCTAACACTAGGAGATGAACTCTTAAAAAGTTGTTTGTTGGCCAAAAAAAAGTACTTTTTTTCTAAAATAGGAATGGGAACATAGGGCAAGAAGGGACCTTCTGGATCACAGGATCCAGACCCTGGCAAATGTAAGCAACTAAGCAACAAACATCAGTCCCAGAAGGTCCATAAGGAATATTATTGGTAATATTCATTAGACTACCAGTAACATTAAAACCCTATGTCAAACAATGGCATTTCCTGAAAACATCATATTCTTTGATCTGAATTTCATAACACTTCTTTAACATTAGATGAACTGCCTAGATGATTCCTGGCCTTGGATTACACCAAGAAAGTGAGACCCTAATTTGACCTGCTTATCATGTGGATATAAGACATCCCAAACCATTCTGTTTTCCTCATCTCACTAGCACCTCATCTCAAGATCCTCATTCCAAAGAAACTGAGTAATTATACTTCATGTTTTAACTGATATTTTCCTTTGTGCTCAGTTTACTTCTGCCTATTCTCATTTTTTCTGTCCATATAGTTGTTGGTTCCATCTTTTTCCTTTTCCACCTTTGACCTTTGCCTCTTTCTTTGACAGGGTCCAGCCTGCCAGTCCCAAGTCCTGGCTCACCCCCTACCTTTATTTCTTCTGGCACTGCACTGTGGAGCTTCTTTGCTGGAAGCCCCATACCTAGGCTGACTTCTTAGACTACACACTCCTAGCTAAGTAGCACTACTTTTACAAATTAATTGACGCCCATATCTGTAATCTCAGCTATTGATCAGCCTTGTGCCATGCCTTAAACTCCACTGTCCCACTTCTCCCCATTGTGAATCTTAAAAACAAAGATGCAAAATTCCCTCTTCTTTTGGTTTGGTTACCTTTTCCCTTCCACCTATTACAGCTCTTTTCTTCTCCTTCTCTGTCATAGACCCCTGGTCTAGCTCCATCCTCTTTGGAACCACTCTTCAGGTAGCTGAAGGCTACTATTACATCCCCCCTCAGTCTTCTCTTCTCTAGACTAAATAAGCCCAGTTCCCTCAGCCTCTGCTTAGAAGTCATGTGCCCTAAATCCCTAACTATTTTCATTGCCCTCCACTGGACCCTCTTCAATTTGTCCACATCCTTTATGCACTTTTCTGTCTTTCCACTCATGCCTTGCTTGCATCCATTCAGAAAACGACTGCAAAGATCATTGCCTTTGTCTACGACTTTGACTCAGTCACCTTCTTTTGCATTCCTCCACTGGCTCTCCCTTCTCTGTCACATCAAATATAAACTACTGTTTTTACTTTGAGGTCCTGCAGGACCCAACTCCACCCACCTGTCCTCTTTAATTTACTAGCAATATCTTGATGCCTATTTCCAATCACACCATGTTGTCAAACTCTACCTCTCATTATATTTTTAAACAAACACCTTTGTGCTTTCCTCCTGTGCTGCTCACACACCCACCCACCCACATGAACAAATACACACACACAGACACACACACTAATTCCTGCTCCACAAACACCAATTCTGGAAAATTAGAGTGCTGGGAGCAGCACTTAGTATATGCCAATAAGCATGGGGAAGACCAGAAAGCCTAACAGCAGTGCTGACCATGTGCTCAAAGTCATTGTAAGATGGTTACATTGCCTCATTTTCAGGAATTGGCAAGCATGGAACAGAAGTGAGTGGGTGGGAGTACTTAACAGCAGCACTTACATGCTTGGTGTCGACATGGTATAGCTATGCTCTATCTCTGCCTATGGAGCAGGAGCTATAACATCACATGGTATTGGTTGGATGAGAGCGTTATGAAAGAGGATCTAGGAGTCTTGGTGGATCACAGACTCAAGATGACCCTACAGTGTGACTCAACCGCACAACAGGCACATGCAGTTTTGGCCTGCATCAACAGAAGCATTAGGTGCAAGACATAGGAGGTGATAGGGCCCTACTCAGCACTGAATAGGCCTCATTTATTATTGTGCACAGTTCTTAACCCCATATTTTAAGAAGGACATGGAGAAATTAGAGAAGGTCCAGAGGAGGGTGCCAAAATGATGAAGCGTTTGGAAGGCTAGTCATACCAGGAGAAGATGAAGGAAACAGGTATATTCACCTTGTAGAAAAGGGATATGATAGCAGCCTTCAAGCATCTCAAGGGCTGCCATAAAGAAGAGGGAGAACACCTGTTCTATCTTGCTGCAGAAAGCAGGACATAAGAAAATAAGAACATGAGAAGTGCTGTACTAGATCAGATCATTGATCCATCTAGTCTTGTATCCTGTCTCTGAAAGTAGCAGAGGTGAATACTATAGAGGAAAAGCACTGAATTGGATATCTCTGGAACAGGAGTGGGCAAAATATGACCCATGGGCCAGATCTGGCAGACTCTGCTGAACTCTCCTGGTATGGCAACTGCCCCATGACCCTGGTCATTTTGTTTGCCTGTCTCTATACTTTTTCTAATTTTAATACCTCCTTTTGAGGCACCACGAGATGCATGCAGCAGACATCAAAAGGTTCTCTGCACTGCATATTTGCAGTGTGGAATCAAAATTAGATACCGGGAAATCCCAGTATGAAAAAACCCCCACTTAAAAGAGATAAAGTTGTGGGGGGTGCACGTGGCTACCCGAAACGAGACCCTGGCCAGCAGCTAGCCAGGCTCTGCATGACTGGATTGCCACTGCTGCAGCCCTGGGAGGTCCCCAGGACCTGAGGTAAGGCTGCTGGGGCCAGCCCAAGTGCTTGTCCCACCCGGGGAAATCTGCCATGTGCCAGAGTGTGAATGCAGGGGCATGCCCTGGGGACAAGTAGAAGTGGCACAATTACATGCCATTGCTATTTGTCCCCAGGGAAATGCATGGGCATGCTTGTCTGGATGCACCCCATAGTTGAGGTTATTTCTCCCCATGTGCATTACCTTGCATATTTTGACAGTAACATTCATCTGCCATTTTTTTGCTCACTCATTTAGCTTGGTGAGATATTTCTCCAGCTCCTTTCTATCAGCTTGGGATGCGACTACCAGGAATAATTTGCTATCATCTGCTGACCTGGAGACTTCTCTGTGAACCTCCATTTCCAGGTCACTGATGAAAATGCTGAAACTGGGCCCAGCACAGATCCCTATAGGATCCCACTTTGACCTCCCTCCATCCTGAAAAGGGACAGTTTAGCCCTATATATTGCTTTCTATCATTCAATCCCCAAAGATCCTTCTTTCCAAGCCTGTGGCAAAGTAAGTTTTAAGAAGCCTTTGGTGAGGAACCTTGTCAAAAGCTTTCTGAAGGTCCAAATATATTATGTCAACTGGATGCCCCTTCTTCATGTGCTTTTTAACACGGTCAAAGAACTCCAGAAGATAAGAGTGCCGAGATGTACCTTTACAAAAACCATTTTGGCTCTTCCCAGCAGATCATATTTGTCCATGGGACTGATGATTTTATTGTGAATTTAACTGCTGATTTTAATGTTGAATGTGATAGTCTTATGGTTGCTTTTATAGAGTGGATCACCAAGAGATACCTCTTTAACCAGGTCTTGTGTGTTATTCAGAATTAGGTCTAGAACTGTTTCTTCTCTCGTGGGTTCTAGAAAGTTATTTATCTTATCCAGAGATTTTATTTCCACATCTCACTCTGGTGAGGTGTTTAGCTGATTTATGTGAGGATAGATGAAGTCTCCCATTATTGCTGCTTGTCCCACTTTAGCAGCAGCTTTAATCTCCATGAGCATTTCATAATCACCTTCATCTTCCTGATGAGGTGGTTGGTAGTACAATCCTAGTACTATATTCTTTTTATTCAAGTATGGATAGGGATACTATGATAGTTTTCCTTTCAGGTAAGATTTTTATGCTGTTACTATCTATATTATCCTTAACATACAGTGCTACTCCTCCACCTGCATGTCCTATTCTGTCTTTCCTATATGGTTTTGAACAGGCTAAAACATTATCCCATTTATTATTATCTTTCTACCAAGTCTCTGAGATACCTATTATATTGAATTCACCTTTTAATACCAGGCATTCTAGTTCACCCATCTTATTTTTTTAGGCTTCTGGTATTTATGTAGAAGCACTTACAAATTTTGTCTTTGGTCTGTTGACGGTTACTAATCACACAATTTGTTTGGAGCTCTAGATGTTCTAACTTATCCTCACTGTTACATACAGTTATACTTCATGACATCAGGAAGTCTGACTCCAGACTCTCGAAGCAAGTTTTATTCTCCTAGCTCTGTCAAGGTGTACACAAGAGGATGGCCGAGAAAGCACTTCAAGAACGTCCACAATACAACATCAACATCAACTCATGGAAGATTATTGGCCAGATCGCCCCAAATAGAGGAAGTGTCTTCTGCAAGGATCTCAATACTTCAAAACCTCATGACAACAACAGGAGATAGAAAAGTTGGAGCAGCATGTGCCTGCGCTGCAACAGAGTCTGTTGATTCCAGGTAGGCCTCCTTATCCATCTTGGGACTCACAGATAAGACAACCATGGAAGACAATCCTCAACTGTGAGGGATTGCTGAAGAAGAAGATTCCCCTACTATCCTTCTTGAGACAGTATAGGATATGAATGATACCCTCCTTTGGGCTTGAAATTGCAGCAAAGTAGGTTTATACTGGATAGCAGGAAACATTTCTTCACTGTTAGAGCAGTGAGGCAGTGGAAGAGACTGCCTAGGGAAGTTGTGGGATTTCCATCACTGAAGGTGTTCAAGAAGTTGGATAAGCATTGGTTAGGGATGGTCATTTTGCCCCTCTACTCAGGGTCAGACCAAGTGCCACATTTAGGGTCAGGAAGGAATTTTACCCCATGGTCAGATTGATCTGCACTGGGGGGAGGGGAGTTTCTTGCCTGTGTAGTGGGGGGCATATCCCTCTTTCTTGGATCTCTCAACTGTATTTAAAAAACCTTGCAGCACTAGACACTGACCATTGTTGTTCCTCTGCTTTACCTATGGCAGGTTAGGGTGGGTTGTGTGACAGGGTTGACTGTGTAGTTTTAGTAATAGGTTAGAAAAATATTTGTATGGGAATCTGAATAGGGATGATCCTTCCTCAGGGAGGGAGTTGGACCAGACCGGGGTAGGCAAAGTCTGACCCATGGGTTGGATCAGGCCCCCGACCGATTCCATTTCCCAACAGTCCCTGTCTGTGTCGTTACAGCATTTTCAGGAGATCTCTAGGACCAACAGGACTGTGGCAGCACGAAACCAGGGTTTCCATGGGGACTGGTGCCTGTATGCCCTGGGCAGGGGAACATGGGCAGTGTATTGCAGCTCTGCACCAGCTCCAGACCATGCTGTCATTGCTGCAAGATCCTGGCCCCAGCCCCGGCACTGGAGCAGCTCCATACTCAGCTGCATGCAGGGGCTATCACTGGCCAGATCTACCATTTTGGCCGCCCCTGAATTAGATGATCTGAAGAGGTCCTTTCTAGCCCTACTATTTCTATGATTCTCTTATCCCCATTTTTCAGATGGGAAATGAAGTACAAAGTTGTTAAGACCAGGTTACACACACAGGCTGTGAAAAAGCAGAGAAGTAAACAAGAATCTCTCAATCTCTAAACATGGAAACATCCTTCCTCTCTACTTTTGCTATTTCATGTTAACAGCACTTATATTTCATGTTGGCTCATACTAGTCTGACCAGTTCATAGCCTGAAGGAAAATATGAAACAGACCCTGCAGAAACGTGAGCAGCAAACATTTACTGTAACGCAAGTGGTCTGGTAATTATTGATTACAGCTTTCTAAAACATGAAATAATAATTTTAATGACAGCATGATAGCAGCCCTTGTAATGCATGTATTCAGGAGGCAATAAGAAAGAATTACAACCAATATGTAGGGTATAATGTAGGAAGTCAGCAGACAATGAAATGGTCAATATTTACATAAAATATTTTCCTTACATCTTTATTTATTTGATATTTAAGTTACTAGCAATAATATAGTGACACTATAAGGAGAAATGCATTTTCCAAGCTCAGTTGTTTTACTGGAATAATATTACTGACTCATACTTAGTGGTGTATGTTATACAGTTCATCTTTTCAGAGGCTGAATAAGTAAAATCAAATTGGCTAAGGTGATGTCTTTGCATTAGTCCTATTCCCATAACTAAGGCACTTAGTTCCACTAAAATCAATAGACTTGAGAGTGTGGAAATGTAGAAGTAAAAGGCAAGCATAATAACTAGTCTAAATCCTATGTTGGCAAATAGATATGTAATTCTGTCACACGTATCTGCATGGCTGATCTTTTATTTGCATATTTTCAAAGGTTTGATCTACAAATGGATTTTAATTTGAGTACTTTTGCTTGAACAGCCTTTTGGGAGTGGGGGCAGGTCATGCATAATCAACAAGGAAAACAGACTGATGGAAGATGTATGTGGTGAATCTGAGCTCTTCTATAAAAGAAATGCAATTATCTTTGTTATTATTATTTATTTGTACTAGTTAATGGCCTCACTAGATTTTGGGCATTCTACAAGTGCAGAGATTAAGTGGTAGTTTCCAATCTTCAAAACTTAGTCTCTTAAACAATTGACTAGTGGTATGTGGGAACAGTCATTTACCTGATCCTTACAGTGCGCAAAGGGGAAGCGAGAGATGATGCAACTTGAGCAAGGGCATGTAGACAGCTTATTGTGTCAGACTCTGAAGGAGACCCCTGATGCACAGAATCCCAGGCCAGTGCCTTAACCACAAGACCCTCCATCTTGCTGCACAAGAGCCAGATTCAGACCTGCCCTAAGGCTTTGATTCAGTAAAACTTCCCTAGCCAGCTAAAAATATTTAAGCACATGATTGAATCCAATTGACTTGTATGGGGCCAAAGAGCTCTGGCAA
The DNA here is from genome assembly GCF_001723895.1 of Crocodylus porosus. NCBI lineage: Eukaryota > Metazoa > Chordata > Crocodylia > Crocodylidae > Crocodylus > Crocodylus porosus. The sequence goes on along the minus strand of NW_017728918.1, from coordinate 100,746,613 downwards.
TATTGGGCTTAAGTATGTGTAACTCCCAAAGAAGTCAAAAGGCCTTGTGCCTGTATATGATACACAAGAATTTAATCCCTTTCCTGGACAAGTAGCATTTAAGGCAGGATATCTTCTGTGCCTTTGTAATGAAAAAAACAAACATACCTTTCAAAATATAATTTGAAATGTGATTAAAAATTTCAAGTATTCTTGGAGAAAAACATAAACTCATGCTTTAAGGTCACTTACCCTTTTTTTCCTAACCTGAAAGGAAAGAAAGAACCAAAAAAGGAGGGGTAATACATAGATCAGGGTACTGGTAACTAGGGTGGCCATCATAGAGGTCATTCTGGTTTTCTCTCTTCAAGAGAGAAAATAGAGGACATAAAGGTGTCCGGTTTCATATCAATAGAGGACAGAGGACAACTGGACTGTCCTCTATGATGGCTCTTTGATACTCTACAGTGGTAACAAATGTCACTGTATATAACATTTGCTCTCCTATTAAAATCTCTTTACATAAAATTGACCAGCAATATCAGTCCAGGTGGGAGTGGATATCTGTCTATACTTTGAAAATCACCATCTGTGTTGCCCATCTTGTTATCACCAGCAGAGAAGCTGAGAGCTGAAAGCTGATTTATTTCTTAATGTGATCCATATAGGTCAAAGTTTAATCACATTGTTTCCCAAAGTGATGAAGAGTTTACAGCCTCTAACGGAAGAGTGGATGAAATCCTGGGACCACAGAAGTTAAAGTCAATCTCCCATTTAATGGAGCTAAGATTTTGCCCATGATCTATTCTATGGGCAAAATGCAAAGTAAAACACCTAATCACAGACCAGTATCAAACCAGGCATCCCTGCACAGCATTACTACCAAGGTCTCCTTCTTTACCTGGGATGGCCATCTCCAGAGATTACTAATTTAATTATATTCATCTCTCAGAACCTAGGAGATTTGAAAATGAAATGTCTACTCTGATGTAGAGGGCCAGAATCAATAGCCATTAAGTGAATGAGGACATTTGGAGTATGTGAGTGTCTAAGCTACTCCACTTCATCACCAGAGCAGTTCATTCGGGTAATACTTAGGAGCTAAGAGACAGGCAGAATCATTCATCATCCCAATACATCTTGGGTGACCACAAAACTGACACAGACAGTCCACATCCTCAGGTGTAAATGGAGTTTGCCTGTGGAAAGGGTGAGCAGAGCTGAGGATCTGGCTCACTGATCTGTGCAGACAAATGCCAGATGCAGTGAAAAAGTATGAAACAGCAAAATAATGCTTTAGCTGTTCCTGAAAAGATGTTTTTTGCCCATCTATCTCCACTATAGTGAAAATACTGTTGCTTTGTGGGACATAATGAAGCTAAGGTTCCAATGTAGCAGCTTCAACTGCAGTATTAATTGGGAATGTGTGGGATAATTCTGTAGAAATGTCTCCCCTACCTCTTTCCCCAAACCTTAGGGTTTCATACTAAACAGAACAAATCACATCCTTAGCAATTCTGCTCTGCTTTGTACAGCTGCATGCTGCAGGTGGTGCCCTAAAAATATGTTTGTTTATTTTGCATCACTGCAGGCTGCAAAGCTGCACTTAAAAATGAAATAGATTCCTCCCTCTCCCCCTTCCCCTGCTCTCCCAATCCCTTAAACATGATTGAAGGCAGGTGATGAATAACTGAGAACAAGCGATAACATTTAGGCTTGGCATGAAAGGATCCAAACCAGAATTGCTGGTTAAAGCACTGAAGAAAAACTGACAAACACAGTGTCTGGCTTTGAGATTTTTCATACTGTTTGATTCGAGGGAGGCAAGCCAAGCATGGCAAATTCACCTGAAATCTCCGTAATATGGTGGTGAAATTGTTACAATTGTTTCAAAATTGACAACGGTAAGTATAAAACAGAATCAGTCAACAGCAGAGCAGAAATCAATACAAAAAGGTGAAGATGACGACAGGGTAAATATAAATTGGCATAAAGTGACTATTGTAAGTATTTCTAATGTACTTGAATATCACAGTAAATAAGCACCAGATTAGACAAATTAGATCAGACCTTGTTCTATCCTTGTTCCTGATAACTGTTCCCAGCTTGGAGGTTTTTACAAGGCTATAAGCTTTCAGCTGCTCAGGATATTGCAGACATTACTCAGATTTTTTTTGTTGTTGCTCCTTTAAAGTTACCTGCTGTACATTAGGACCTAGGTCTTGCTGTTTGTTTATATGGCATGAAATTCTTTCCTCTGCAGAGCTTGGAATACAGTCCATGCATTGCTTAAATCTCCTGCCCCCAGTCTTCAAAGTGGATCTTATGTGGGATGTTAGTGATGTACAGGATTTAGACTGCCATCTGACAAGAGATGAACCTCTTATCTTCTGAACCTTTAACATTCAGGGTATTTTGGGGTTATCTTTTAAAGGAAAAGAAGCATTTTATGAAAGAGAACTCTTCAAACTAGCATCACTATTGATTTGCCCTAAATTAGCAGCAGCTCTTATAAATTTCACAAGATAACGTTATTTGGCTTGCTGTCACCAGGACACTGCTCAGTAATCCTTAGGAAGTGCTAAAGAGAGAGATCTTTTCTTGGGAACTTTGAGTTTTGTGGAGCTTGAATGGTGCATCACTATAACCAAGTTTCCACTGCACAACTCTAAGCTGCTTCTAGTTACCAGTTGTACAACTACAGGTCTCTCACCTCTGTTAATCCATATTATATTTCAAGTACACTTGATATATAATATTTAACAAAATATTTAAAGAAGAAAGGTCACACACGCACAGCTCAAACTTCTTTGTCTGGATGCTTTATGAGCCTTGTAAAAAGACTGCATACACTCAGTAAGTCATTTTCCAAGTCTGATAAAAGTTAGTTCTAATTAGAATTATTTTCTTTCTTCTCAGAGCCTTTTTATCAGAAGGCAGTAAACAAGAAGCAGCAAAGCCAACATCCCTAACAGCGCTAAGATCAACATTCATGTCACAGTGGCCAGAAAATATAAGGAAATCAAAGTTAAAACAAGTAACCAATTTATACATGATGATTTATTACTTTACGGTTACAGTGCAAGATTCACTTAAGTGCCCATAAAAGAGAATTGAAAGGCAAGATTAATTTCTTTCCTCCAACCAGGATAGGTCTGAGCCAAGGCTTGGAGATTAGGTTGTTGAAAATAGAAAAAAAGTCTTCTCTTTTAACATTGTGTTGCATGCCACCCACTAGTACCAGTAGTTCCTCTGTAACCTAACGCATTTATCATTACTGAGACTCTATGTCCATGTTTCTATTACTGAAACTGTATTCACATTCAGAACCCTCCTTATGATGTAAGGAAAATGTTTAAACAATAGACTATTGTATAGTCCAATTGGATGGTTTGGAAAACTCACTACATATTTGTTATCTCTCTTTTTACCTATAATAACTACATCCATAGTAACATGAATAGCAAGAAGAGATGCAACTAGTCTGGGTTACATAATGCTGAGATCTCTGATACTTTGTCATTTTGTACTGTTTCCTTGGCATGAAAAGGAAGGCCTTATTTAGAAATACAGCTGTGTTCAGACACTGACATCACAAAACTAGTAGATGTACTGTACATCCTGTTTCTCTTAATGGCAACGACACCTGTATTGAACTGCAGTTTTCTTTGCTCATAACTTATTCTTATCCATAAAACCAAGTTAGAAAAATAAGTCTAAATCAACATTAGATATTAGCCTGAGCTATATAATTTGAGACTGAATACTTGTGATAACTTTGGCCAAGAATACTACTTATTTTTCCTGTTTTAGGTTACGTTCTTCGTACCAGAAAATGATACTGGGGTAGAGGTAGTTTTGCCCATTTTAGGGAAATAATTTCTGATTGGCCAGTTGTGTCATAAGAGAATCATGCTAATTAGTCTGTGATTTGTGCTGAAAATTGAGTCCTTTATTGCTATTTGAAAGTAATCAGCATAAAGCATTTTGTGACATGACTGTCTGAAAGATGCTAGAAAGTAAATGCAATTGTACTCTATTATATTGGATTGTATTCCAAAAATGAGCTGTAAGAAAGACTTGCAGAAATGAGCACTGGTAGAGAAGATGACTGTGAACACTTACTGCAAGGAAGATCTGAAAGGAACTGTGAGCCACTTCTATGTACTGGTATTCAAGCAAACACCCTGAGACAGTGATGTAGCGGTGATCTTCTGGTGCCCAATCTGGGGCTGGGGTTACTGATGTCACTGTGCAGCCTGGCCCATTTTCCATCCACCAGGAGCGGTGCATTGAGATATTAAAGGTCAGAATGAGATCTGTTTCCTGCAAAAGAGAAAAGGAAGATTATAATTTTGGAATGGTACTTGTGTGTCAGTGCTAATATCACTTCAAGCTGCTCACATAGATATCACACAGCAGGCATAAAGAAAATTACATCAGAAAATTATTGGAGAAATCTCATCTCCTGTGGCAAGCCTGAGTACCTGGGGCTTGGCCTGTAGAGGTGGGTTGAATGGGGGTGGGGGAAAGTAATCCTTCAACCAGGCAGTAACTGTGACCTGGGGCTGTCATAGGCCAGTTACTGCTGTGCCTACACTGCAGTGACTGATGGATGTGAATAACAGAAGATCCACCCTCTCCATCCTGACTCCTTGTAGTTTGTTCCTGCCCTAATCCTCCAAGCCCTGCAAAAGCACAGTAGAAAATCCCCAGGAGCTGGTCTTCATGGAAGTGGTGGAGGAGTATGGACTTGTTGCAAGAACAGTAAAATCTGTCTAATTATCATTAGTTAGCCATTTTCTGTGAGAAATATTTTACAACACATACTAAGACTCCATAAATAATTATTTTTGCCATTTTTAATGAAGAAACACAATAATTTTGACTGGAAACAGTACACACACTGTCTTGCTCTATGAGAATTCTGCACATTCATGAGCTTTCAATTTACCTAGTTTTTCCCCCTAATATAGCTTTCACTTTCCTGGTCAGTGCCATGATTTAATGGGCCTCAAACCTTATTACTATTGCTGTTAATGCTAAGTCATGAACTGGGATTAGGCCTGCCAGCAGTGGCTCATGTGACTTAATGTGACCACTGGTGAGAGAGCTTCACACATTACATTCACTTGCTGGCTGACAGCTTACTAAACTATTAATTCAGTAACAATTAAAATGACAAATTACCATGAGGAAATTCAATTTACTACGTGTATAGCTTGTATTAGGTTTTACTCCAGGTATGTACAGGCCTAACATTTATATCAAACTAACCAGGGTTAGGTCTATCTAAATGCCCACTCATGCAGGATTCTGGAGGGTTTAATTTGGCCAAAAAATGGTGCACCCAATCTAAGTTAGTTCACTTAAAGAAATGAATCTAGGAAGGGGTTAACCCAGTCTCTTGAATTCGCAGCACAATCCCAGGGCTGGGATAACCCAGCCATTCGCCCCAGCCCTGGAGCTGAGCTAATACCAGACTATTCATCATTCCCAGTCCCTAACCAGACTACTGTTAGCCCCCTGACTCTCCCATGACCAGGCAACACCCCTGCAAACCCCATCTTCATACCCACCATTTCTCTCTGTATCTGCCAACTTTCCATGAGCCTGCCAGCCCTACCAATCCCACCATCTCCTCGTCCCACCCAGAGTTATACCTTGGACTGCCTGTGCCAGTCCTGCCACTGGTGAACAGCTGCACGTGCCACCCTCAGGAGCAGTGAATGTGCTGCTTCTGGTCTAGGTTTAGGCGGCTTAAGGTGAGCTTCCTAAACCTAGACTGGGTGAAGCATGTGCTAGTCCACATCCCCAGTGACCAACAAATAAAACCAGAGTGCCTACCTATCCCAGTGATAAATTAACTAGATTTCACTGTACTCCTACAAATCCTAACCTGTCCAACTCTGCAGGAGGACCACATCAGTTCCACTTTGTATGAGAGTCTCTTCAATTGTGAACAAGTTGGGGGAGGGATAGGATTTGCCTTTGTTATATGTCATTATAGATTTTCTAGATTCCACTTCTAAATTCCTTTGTGTTTCACAGTCTTAGCCTTTTAACTTGGCAAAGCAAATTGCTTGCAGAGAGGTTTTTTTTTTTTGCAAGTAAGTAGTTTTTGTCTATTGCCTTGTCCAAAGAGTATAGGGCCTAGTTAGATGGGAAAACAGTCTACAAATCCCTCACAGCCAGGACACAGTAGCATGCAAAAAGGGTATTGAGTCAGTTATGCTTTTCCTTAAGGTTATATTTATAAATAGTTTATAAGAGGTTAATAAATGATTAATATATATCATAAGCATATTATGGACATGAGTGATATGTACTAAGAGCTGGTTGCATGCGTATCAGTCAAAAGTGTGAAAGCCAGTTAGAAGTAATCTATTAGAAGCCTGGACTCCATAACAACCTGTGGCATTAACCCTTTATAAACTATTGATAAAAGTAACCTCATTGTAAAAATGTGACCATCTACTTAAATCAGCATGTATGCTCAGTCAATCAAGTAAAAATTCCCTGTGAGAAATGTCTTTTCAGAACCAAACTCTCCCCTATGTTGCCATGACTAACCTACATTTTTCAGACTATAGATAATATTAATAATTAAGAACCTCATAAAGATTTCAGAGTGTAACTATTTAACAAGGTTGACCATAGTGATCTGAATATAACTATTCACAGATACACATGTGAATTTTCCCATGTCCTTAAGAATATACATTTTTCAATTTAAATGATAGGCTGTCACTTTTTGCATTAACTCAACCAAAGCTAATTCTATCCAGGAGATTTTTGTATAATTTTATGATTGATATATCACTCTAGGATTGTATGTGGCACCATACTGATTAATGTATTTAAAAAAATCAGTCCTGCCCAAGATGCAGTGATGTTACCTCTGTGTTTGTCTTTTAAAATCAATTACTAGTGTGCACTCACTCAACCAACTACCACATGGCAAGACTAGCTGTATATGGTTTTGTAGTCAATAAAAAGAAAATCATACAATCCCACAAACCTCTGAACATGTAAACATTCACCATTATGAATAGCGCTTCATCAGTATGAAGTGAATGGTACTACTCATAGCAGTAAGTTCTAGTAGTTAAGTTTGAATGATCAGATCACCATGTGAACATATGCACAAACAGCCCAGACCTACCAGAACAAAATGCCTTCAGGTCTGGTGACCTGTCTCTAAGTGCTGCAGTTTAATATGACAAGCATCGTAAGACAACCTTTGAATTACTAAAAGCAGCCAAACAAAGAGCGTAACTCAGGATCAAAGTCAAGTGCAAGCAGGTAGAATGAGGATGGCATACAGAAAAAGAGATGTGCTGAACAAAGTCACACTTCTGACCACAACCTAAGTTTATACATACGTGGAAATTTAGTGTGTGGGGAATATTTTGGTATAGATACAAGGGGGTTGAAGTGCACAGCTTTTTCAAACAGATACACAATACTAATATTTTCTACAAAATGAAAACATGTTTTTCACAATTCCTCCCAGATAGTCCCAGTGCTCTAAAACAATGTCCAGAATGATGAATACTCTCTTTGTGGCTTGAATTTCTGGTTGAGGGACACATGTCGATGACCTTTTCCTCACAAGAAAATGAAACACATTGTCTAAAAATTTGCCATTGGGTCTGATACTCTTCTCAAATGCACATATAATTCTAGAGTGATATATATAGAAGAAGTCCAGCAAAAAATGGGAAGCAGCTTAGGTAGACTATGCAACATTTTTGTTCACCAGTCCTGGGCTAAACCAGTGGCTGGGGCGGTCTAGCAGGCATAACTGGGGGGCTGTTTGTATTATGGTAGCCTTCTGGCTCCAGTGGTGCAGCACAAATCTCTGGTCTCCAGTTCCATATGTGCCCTACCTGCATGAGGGCTCTCAAAACAGCCTGATGTTTTTCAGAGCACAGCCTTCCCCTCCACCTGCCCTATGGGATCTTCTCTTCATTGGAAGCAGGGACATTTAGACCCTTTTTCTGGGTACATAGGCCTCTTGTAAAATGCCTGGAATATGGCTGAAAACATCCTAGAGTGTCTTAATCTAGTGGTATTCTAATAATATGATTGAGATCAAAATTTACCACCTTTTTGTGAGAAGAACCTTCCCCTTTAAATCATCCTATTTACTGAGGGAAAATTGTAACCTCTCTATTTTTTTTAATCAAAGCATCTGGAAGAATGAATAGGATAAATTGTTTGGTGTTATGTTATTGTTTGCAGCACAGTTACAAGTATCGTAATTGAGTAAAAGTGCTTAGCAAAATAGAAATGAGTGGACCAAATGGCCTCCTTCAAGAAAAAAAGTGCATTTGACCACCAAATACTTTTTTTAAGTTTCTTTAAAATGGATTAGGACTAGCTGAACACAGAGGAACATAATCCTACTGAGTATATCTCCACTCATTTCAATGGACTTGTGTTTGATTACACACAGCTTTGCTTTTCCAAAGACTTATGAATGAGAAGTGGAAGTAAATTTAAAAAATGCATAGACAATATAATTACACATTAACATCTGCATAGTCACATATGCAAATAAACCACGGCATGTTACAGCAATATTCCCTCCCTGAAAATATCCCCAGAAGATTCACAAATTCAAGATTTTATTATGCAAAATATTTTTTTTTCAAAATTATCATTTTTTAGTTGCCTTTTTAGTTGGAAGCTGTGATTCTTAAAACACAGAAGTGCTCTAGTCAAAAAATAGCTTTTTGGGGCTCATAGTAGAAAGAAAAATCTTGAGTTAATGTGCAGTGCAAAAGTGGGTGTTAACAGATCTACTTCTGGCTTTGCCAAACACTTCCTATGGGACCCTGATTTATTGAGTAAATGAGACAAATATCCTTGTTTGTTTCCCTCATTTCCAGAATGGGATGACACTCTTCTCACGAAAGTGCAAGATGGCTTAATTCCTTAAATGTGCATCTCCTCCCGAAGGCTTTCCATGTTCCTTAGATAAAAGTCGCTAATGTAACACTGACTGCCAGTAGGATTTTTAAACTGTAAATGTAATGAGTCATCAAAGAACTTTTAGAAGGTTAAAAAAAAATGACAATCAGGTGTGAGCCTTGTTTCTGAAAACATCTCCACATATTTCTTGACACATCTCAGTGTAATAGGCTCTCCCAGGATACAAACAAATGTCATGGATCCTGGGATATATCATTTTGTCCCAGGACAAAGTACCTTTCTCAAATCCATGGCCATTATCCATGTCTGTTGTCCTGGGAGAAATCCTAAAAAGGTTCACATGGTAAGATTTATTAATGGTTATCCCAGGACATTGCAAAGTACATCTAAACAGTTTTTCTGGTATTGCATCATTGAATTAAGGGTAGACAAGTGGCAGTGCATCAATCTCTCACAAAAGCCTGATTAGAAGGGCAATGTGTACATGTCAATTTTGAGAAATGTCTGTTCTGGGACAAACACAGGCACAATTTATCCAGGGATAGATGCGACATCTATCCCTAGCCTAATTGGTTTATAACAGAAAAACCCTGGCTGAAGTCAAAATGGAATAAACAGTATAAACCGCTCACAACTGGGGCTGGAGTCAAGCCCAGACTCTATTATATCTCTAACCACACCAAGTGAGCTAGCTAGTTGACACGTGTGCAAAAGAAGACTAAGACACAGATCCCCCAAAGATTTAAATGGGCCGTAGGCCCATTGACTTGAAGGCTTGTTACAGTTTGCACCACTTCAGGATTGACTCCCTTAAGCGTGACTAATTCCATCTACAGGTCAGGTGACTATTCATAGTTGACTGGTAGTGAAGGACTTGTGAGCAGTTTTAGCTTTTAATGAAAAAACTGGTGAAGTCTGGAAGCTCTTTGAAGAATTGTATAAATTGGAGTGCGGTTGATGCATCTGTCATTAATATCCATTCTTCTGGAGCACTGAGAATTCTTCATGAAAATGTCCTTCTTGCTATTTACACATGCTATTATGCACACTGTTTGAATACAGTTTTAGTGGACATAAGCAAAATCTACACTGGCAGCAAGGGATTCCCCTCCCTCCCTTCACCCCCCTTTGTGTGTTTGCTACATATTTTCTTTTCAACATCTGTGGTTCAGAAACTGTTCAGAGGAATAGCTTGATAAGCCTTGAAGCTATGGAACTTAACAGGAAGTGTGATACATGTTGGGCATGCCAATATGGTACTGTTCACTGCCTGTATATCAAGGAAAATTTTATCATCTCAAATCAACAAACAGTTGGTTCCTTTTATTAGACACAGAAATACATCTGTACAAGCTTTATTAATGATCACCATGATGCTTTTGCAAATCCTGCTGATATTTGTAAATGAAATTTACATTTGCTGTTAATGAAAATCAGTGCTTTGAAGCAGACTCTGCTCATACCTCAAGGAGTGGAAACTAGTCACAAATATTTGGAAAGACATCTTTATTGACCTTCTTGAGATGACAAAGACATTTAATGTAGATATGCGGGGGATACTGGTTTATTACATAAGAAAGCTACCATCTGAGCACCTCACAGAGACATCATAAGCTCAGATACTTTTGAGGTAAGTCTGTAATTGAAATTGTAATTTCAGCTTACCCTCACTTTATAAAAATATTGACCATTGACAACTTTGATTCAAGACTCAGTGTTAGATTAACTTCACAGTGCATAACAAGAAGAAAAAAGGAGTAAAAAATTAAATTCAGAAAATGGCCATACTTCCCTTGCTACAGAGGGTAGTAGAAGTCCAGTCCTGTTCAAATGTGGAAAGATATGGTTAAAGGGAATATGATTAAATATTTCCTTTATGGTGTTACCATAAAGCAGTTCTTGCATCAGTTCTGGCAGACTATTCCAGATACCACCCCAGGAGAAGGTGAAAGACAGTAGTAACTCAAAATGGTTCCTCTAGACTAGGAATAGACATTCAAAAAGCCCGGCGGGAAATTTATCTAAGTTACACGGTTTTCTGTAGGAGGTGTAGTTGAGATCAGTAGTGAACAGAACACGAATTCACCCTTCGGTGAGTGCAAATCTTAGACCAAGTTCCACCATTTTAAAGCTAGTCTGTGTGTGCTGGACTTGTGTTCTGTTACAGGTATAGACTGGTTTCCAATCACTTATACCAGTACAAGTGTAATAGCTGTACTTGGTCCTAGAGGTACAAAGGACACTGCTGACACAGGGAAACAGAATTCTACTTCCCTGCACTAGTTTCAGTGAATCTGGCTCATCATGTCATGGGAACTCAGCTTCACTCATTTTTATAATTAGAAATTTCTGAAAACCTGACAAAGCTTTCATACTCGTTTTGTCAAATACAGCAGTGCAACTGCTCATTTCATTTTTCAAACCCAAACTAGCAAGTACAGAGTGCTTGGAGACTGAATTATCACATGCAGTTTCAGTAATAAAAGATCAATGTCTAAAAGCTTCTGGATGCTTTGGATGCACAGAGGCCTCTATAGGCAGCTTTTACTTCTGTTATCTCAGTTTTCCACTTTTACTAGTTCTCCTCAGCCAGTTTCATTTTCTCATGTGAGCAGACCTTCTCCAGGCTAAAGAAAAAACTGCATTCACCATTGGGGAAAAACAATGTGAACAGCTTGGCATCTGTTTCTGCCTGTCCTTTGTGGAGGTCTCACAATGCATAACGTGCAGCAGTCCAAAGGGATGCTGTATTTTTTGAAACACATGCTGTTTTTTTTTTCTAACATCGTACATGTAATAGGGTTGATCTCCATGCATCACAAGACCATAAAGTTCTGTAAAGTTCCATACACAAATATATTGTTACTGTATAACAAATGCCACTTCTGTGTACAGATTGTGGATTTCTCATGTACACTTTCTCTTCACTGATCTCTGTTGTCTCTATTTCCCTTTCTCCTGAACGTGCATCTTTACTCCTCTTCCCTTTGGCATAATTTGTCTTGGTTAACTATAAAATCTTGTATATAATGGGTACATCAACAAGTTCAATTACCCTGATACAATAAACTCAGGCGCAGTTTGCGTTCCTCCCAGGTGCAGCATTTATATATGCACCTGAGATCACAGTGATTCATGCTGGGGCAGAGCAGCCCTGGGCTGGCAGAGGCCCTGGGGGGGTGGGGGGTAAGCCCTGGGCTCTGGGTGGCAGTGTTGGGTGGTGGAAGCCCCTGAGCTGAGGCACAGTGTGCCCCAGCCAGCCAGGGACCAGCACACAGAGACAAAGGAGCAGCCAGCCCAGAGCTGCCTCCTCCCCCATTTTGTGGCACACTCTGCGGCTGGCTGGGATGTAGTGTACCAGTATAGGGGCTCCACAACACATGGAGATGGGAGAGCAGGGAGAGCTGCTTGTCCCTCATCTATGCATTTGTCCCAGCACAAGCTATTTTTCCGTTCTTTGCACTGCTTTTTTTTTCAGGGTTTTTTTTTTTTTTTTTTTGCTACTGGGAAACCCAGTAGCAAATTTTGCCCCTGCTCTGCAAATTAGCAGCACCACACACAGTTTAACATGCAATGCACATGATTTCTGGCACCACAAACAATAAGTGCCTGTATGCATGAATGTGGCCACTGGTGCCAAACCTGCTCTTATACAGCAATTTTTTACATCACTGTAATGCCTTTGAGTTCAATAGAGTTCCTCTTGGTTTTCATCAGTGCAAGTGAAAACAGTTAAGGCCCATACATGAGCATCCAAATGCCGATATGTAAATGAAGACATCAGCAGCAGGTTCACCTGTATTTGTAAAAATTTGGGCTCTTACATAGTTCTAAAGTATGTTTTAAGAGTGGGATATTACCATACAGGATAATGAGTCACTATTAAAGACAAATTAAAGGGGAGGAGGGGGATAGATGATTCAGCCCCTTTGAAGTTGGAAAATAATTACAACATCCTCAAAAAAAAGAAAGAAAGAAAGAAAAAGTATATTCTGACAAATCCTCAAAATGTTCAGCAACTCTCATACACTGTTGGATACTGTCACTGAGTACTGAAGGGTGCTAATGTTCTGGTCACTCCTGTCCACATTCCTGTGACATTCTGCTGAACTGCAGTCAGTGCAATCACAAATAATAGGTTTTAATTTCTTCTTTAAATGCAGTTTGCACAATAAGAATTTTGATATGTTCTAGTAAACAATTATCTTCTGCTAAACTCCAGTTTATATAAACAATGGGCTCCTGTACACGTGTGGGGACCTTGCTCTGATGCGTTGGAGCAGACTTGATGAATTGAGCCTGCTGGAGCATGAAAATCAACCTGTTTCAGAAGCCTTTTGCATCCCGTGTATCAGCTTCCCCATGTGTCTCTATGCTGAAAACAATGGTGGCAGGGAGCTGGGGGCTGGACCCAATGATATTACGAGGTTGCATCCAGCCCTAACAGCTATGAAATAAAACACATTCAATGAACTTTAGTTCAAAGTTCCCCACCACCGCTTTTTCAGCATGGGGACGCTGATAAGCATGATGTGCGGGTGCTTTTAAGTAGCGTAGCTTGCAAATTAAAGTCCCTGGTGCTCTGCCCCAAACGTGTAAAAATGTCCAATACAATTAATTCACCTTCACTAAAGGTTTTGGAATGCACTCAGCAAATATTTTCTTAGCCTCAATAGAAACTACGTGAAAGAAAATTGAAAATTTTAATACCTTCCCCTTGTAGTGAATAATTTGCTATCTCAGAAACAATTTTTTTGTCACTCTGTGTCTGTATCCAAGCCAGCATTCTTGTTTTAGTCTAATATAAAAACATCTTTCCCTAACCATATATCAAGATGTACTTGGAGCCTGAATGTGGCATAGAGCTGCTATGACAGGCCTAACTCACCCGGAAATCCTCCCTTTGTAGATGAATTTCCCCTGAGGATATCTACTTGCTTCATGGCACCTTTGCACTACAGAAGTGACATGGAGGATGTGCAGCAGAATACAAAATCTGAGCCCCAATTTAGGGCTTCTGCTGGGTGCAGAGACAAGTTTGAACCAAAATGCTGGACTACACATGTTAGCAGGAGGAATAAGGACACCTGTTACACATCTCTGTGGTTGCCTAGACCTTCAGGCTAGGCACAACAAAATAAAACAGGTATTCTGTGCCTGCTACTTCCATTGTGCAAAAATAGGTGGGAGGGTCTAGGCAATCTAACGCTGTTAGGTTTGTTAGATATGAGTTCCTTGTCCCAACTTTTGATGTTTATGAGTTTTTCATGAAATATATTCTTTATCAACCCAGACTATAACTCTACCTATGCAGATGCTTATAGAATGGAATATATACTGCTTTAACCTTTATACGTTCCCATGGAGTAATTTCCTACCCCAGATGCATACTTTGCACAGTATCTTAAAGTTAATTAATTCTAAAAATTTGTTTTTAGGATAGTGGCACTGGCAGTGCAGTGCACAATATCCCCAAAGAACAGCCATCTTACATGAATGGTTTGCGTTCTGTGGATGAAAAACTGCCCATGGTAACATGTAACCCCAGGTGTGAATGTGTTTTTCCATATGGGGTAACAACTTACTCCAATCCCATGTTAACACATTAGAGTAACTTGTTACCCCAATGCCATTTCTGTATAAATGACAGGCTAGACCTGTTTGGCCACTTTGGGTGGATGCATCTGAAAGGTCAGCATTCGTTCACACCTCATTCATGTCCACTTCAGGTATCCATGGTAACTAATGGATGGCCATCCTCCACTCTGCTTTTGCAGAAGATGTGGTAATCCCTTTTGCTAACCACCTTGTTTGCAAGCTTCAAAGTCATTAAAACACCCTGCCCTTGCCAAAAAACCCCCCAAACCCTTTTGTCACACCCAGATCCACCTGTACTCTCTTTTCTCATGGCAAAACTACACCCCACCTGCCTCTTTCATAACATACAAGCTAGTTTGGACTGCCTTTGTTGGAAGTGAGGACAAGGAGCAAAAGGACAGCAGAGAAGAAATAGAACAACATCATACTGCAATACAGTGCACACTACGGAGTCCCCTTCAACTCATGAACTGATGAAATCTTATCCTAAGGCAGTGAGGATGCTGACTTTGTTCCAGACATGGGAGGTTGTTCAGAGCAAGAAGACCATGTGTCTGTGGAAGCTTCATTCAGCTCTGACACGCTCCAGCTGGACTCTGCCAGCTTTGCCCAGCAACAGATGCCATCAAGCACTCTCCTCACAATCTGGAAAGCCCCTATTTGGCTTGCTGCATGGCCCCTGGCCACGTGCTGGGGAAACCCCGTCCCCTGTGGAAAAACCCCGCGAACATTTTAGCACGAAAATGTGACCAATTGGGACTTGAAATTGGGCTTGTCATTTGGTCTATAAAAGCTAGGGTTGAGTAGCTGTCAGAGCATTCACCGCTCAGCGGTAGGCCTGGCCAGCCTCCCACGGCTTCTCCTGTTTCCGGAACCATAGGCAATCATTTGTGCACTCATTCATACCCGTTCGTTCATTGTCGTTTTCGATCTCGGATCCATCGTTTTTTTTTTTCCTTTCGTTCGTCCCTCACCCGAACCGGGACAGATCCAAGTGTAACCGCCTGTGCAACCACATTCACACTGGTGGTGCGTAAGTAAGACATCAAATAAAATGTTCTGGAACTGTTATGAGTCTACCTCTCGCAAACTAACATTAGGGGATAGAACCCACTGGGGCAACAGTCACAAACTGGCTCATGCCCCGCACAAGCTCAGGTGAGGAGGAGTTGGTGCCACAAGCAGAAGTGATGCCAACACTTCCAGTGGGAAAGGGAAAAAGACCATCTTGGGGCCACTGTGAAAGACCAAGGAGAGCTACAGCAGGTTGTGGAACAGAACCACTATTACCACCCCCGGAAAACATTGCAGATGATGACACCTTTAGAGGAAGGAATGGCAGAGTGTGGGGAAAAAAGTCCACAGATAATACGTCATTGGAGAACAGCCAAGGACATAGTCCATGAAAGTGTTGGGCCAACAAGAGAAAGTAATAAAGACACAGTGGTGGAAACGTTCCACCTGTTTCTCTCATAAGACATCCTGACTGTTATCATAAGAGAAACAAACAGAGAGGCAGAAAGGAGATACAGGGAGTGGAATGACAGCCATCCTGAAAATAGAAAGGAGTGGAAAAAGAAGGATGAAACAAAGTTGAAAGCCTACATTGGCCTCCTACTGCTGAGTGGTCTACACCATGGTGGTGACAAGGCACTGGGGGAGTTGTGGGAGCAACACACTGGGTGTCCTTGCTTCTGTGCCACCATGCGTTCAAAACAATTCCTTCAAATCACCAACTACCTGAGCTCTGACAACAAACTGACACATGAGGAAAGGACAGTAGTGGACAAACTTGCTGTCTTCAGAGCTATTTGGATACAATTTGTGGAGCAGCTCAGGAAATGGTATATTCCAGGAATACCTGATGGTTGATGAGCAGCTCATTGTGTTCAGGAGTTGCTGTCCCTTTAGACAGCATAGTAAAAGATTTGTTATCTGGGAGTCATGGAGAATGGAGGGTGCCGGATAACAAAATATGTTAACTGAGCAGCCCAAACAGGCGTCTTTGCCTGTTTGGGCCAATATCTGTACCACTGTGTCTGGGGTGTTGCCACCCCTCCCACCATGTTGCCGCCCTTCCTGCTGCATTGCCACCCCCCTGCAGGCCCCATGAGCCCCGAGGGACAGGGAAGTGGGACCCACACAGGCTGCCTTCCCCTGGGCCGTGGGGACTTTGCAAAACCAGAAGTGTCATGGTGGGCACTTCTGGTTTCACTTTTCCCTTACAAGCCGGCATGCCAGTAAAAGAGCATGCCAGCTTGTAAGGTGCCGGATAACTCAGCTTTTACTGCATATGCCCAGCCACTCTGCCAAATATGGTTTGATGGTACTGTGTTTCAACAACATCCTTCACTCTAGCTGGAGACATCTACCTTGGCAAGCAACCAGAAGCTGCTTGCTGGGATCCTATGACCCCAGCTGACTTCCTGCCTCTTGGGCAGGGGGCTGGACTTGATGATCTTCTGAGGTCCCTTCTAGCCCTAATTTCTATGAAATTATGAAATCTATGAAGGTAATCTTCGTACCCAGGTCACTGAAAAACTGGTTCATCCCTGGTACAAGATGGGAAAGAATATTGTGGGTGACAATTTTTTTATAAGTACTGACATGGCAGAAAGACTACTACAGCAGGACTTAACCTACGTGGGAACAATTCAGAAAAACAAGGCTGATCTCCCAAATGAAATGCAAGCAAATCAAAGAAGGGAAATTTTTCCATCCATTTTTGCTTTTGAGGGGAACTAACCCTAGTTTAAGAAGTCCAAAGTTGTGCTAGTGCTGTTAAGCATGCACCATGAGCTATCAGTGGGTAGAGAGCAAAGAAAGCCAGACATCATCCATGACTACAGTAAAAACAAGGGTGGGGTGGAGAACTACTTAGTCCATATGATCACCTGCAGACAGAAAATCAACAGGTGGCCAATGACGCTATTTTTCAATATGCTGGATGTGGCTGCCATTGCCAGCCTCATCATTTGGCTAGGCCACAAAGCAAAGTGGAAGCAAAGATCACATTTAAGAAAACAGCACTTCTTTTTGCAGGAGCTTCAAGAACAGTTGATTGATGGACAAATAAAACAAAGAATGATGGATACACGTAATCTGTCTAAATCTGTCAAGTCTGGTATGCATAAACGATGCATACCCCCAGTGACTGGGTGGGGCATGGCAGTGGTAAGCAAGAGCTCCTGCAGATCCTGCTGGTGCTGTAGGCAGCAAGAGGGTGGGGTGGGGTCATCAAGTACTGATCCACAGATGCCATTGGCAACACTGGCAGCAGCCAGTGGGGATTGCCGACCGCCCGCAGATGCCTTTTTGTAGGGGGTGCACCGCCATGCTCCGGGGGTGCACATGCACCTGCGTGCACCCCCTATGCATCTCCCCTGCTGCATGAGTGCCCAAAATACAAATTGCCACAATGCAACCCAGTAGAATCTTCTGCAAGCATCAGTGAATGTTGTGCTTTTTGTCCAAGGACAGATGACCACAAAACCCAGAAACAATGTGAAGATCATAAGCGATTTGCTTGTGTACACAACAGTACATCACTTCTGCTTTGTGAGGAATGCAATATTTAGTTAAAAGAGTTAGGAAATGTATTTGGAAGTAACTGTTAGTTTGAAAACCGTGTGAACTGCAGACTTTGTAAATTATTCATTCACATTTTGAAAGTCTAAAAAAAGTTTAAATTGTGTTCACAGTTCTAGTTAAATAATATTTTGGGTTCAAATCATCATAAATAATCTTTCAAACAATCTGTATATTTAATAAATAGTTTCTGGTATATTTATACTGTTGTCACTGGTTCCATTTTGTTCATGTGGGTGGGGTAACAAGTTACCCCATGAGACCAACAATATTGAATTGTGGGGTAACAAGTTACTCCATGAGAACAAAAATGGTTATGGTTTTATGAGAGTGGACAAGGGTTAAAACTAACAGCTAAATATTATTAAATGCTGTAAAACAGCATATAACTGTAAAATGGTGAACATTTGGGTTTTTCCCACTGTTTACCAATAACATATATTAAAATGTGCCATCACTTTCCTAATTGCCTAAAATAGAAATGATTGCTTTGGCTTTTTAAATTTTGCTTTAAACAACCTGACTATTTTATGACCTCAGAGATGCAGAAACTCTAAAATGCAGTTAATACTCTTCTGATTGATTCAGCCTGACCGGTCTCTACCAATATTCCCGTTCCTTGACACAGAATCTTCACCCATTTGATCTGGGCTCTGGACTAGTTCCACTTCACATACAAAATAAATTCTCGCTGCAGCTTGCCTCCACATCTATTGTATGTGCTGCAGCAGGGGGAGGCAAACTGCAGTGAAAATTCACTATTTATGTGGAGTGGAACTAGTCCAGATCCCAGATCAGGAAAGATGATGACCAAGGACAAGTGTATGGAGAACATGATAATACCGTTACGGATGTCAGACTGCTTCATCAGCTAGGAAATAAAAGAGAATGGATCTATAAGGTAGATACAGATGAGCATCCATTTGTGGAAGAAAGGAATAGCAAATGTCCTTAAGGTACCATCTTCACCAACTCAGTTTTCCAAGATGAAGATAAAGACATTTAGTGTTCTGCAATTTAAGTGCATACAGCAATTAGCAATTTTATATTCATCAGAATTTCAAAATAATTTGAGAGGTCTGGATGGCTCAGGAAATTCCTTAAAACAAGGAATGTTTTCCAGTTTGATTTCAATCTAGCCCAAGTGGCTGATGTTTATAGACAGAATGCTTTACTACAGAGGGAATTTATTGTAAAGAGAAATCACTATTCCTCACTAGTTTGTTGTATTCATCATATAGAGTAAGAGTATACAGGACAAGAGGTAGTGTGGAATAGCTATTCACCATTAGCTATTCCAGGTTATTTTGCTGGGTAGACCAGCTCAACTAAGTTATCCATCTTGTCTTCTAGCTGAGAGATATTACAGTGAAGGTTGCTGTTGACATATTGCAGATCTGAAAATACATAATGTTCAAGTTTTTGCTTCACAGTTCTGACTTGGGCCCCAAAGTGAACTGTCATGAGTGCACCCCAAACATGATATCCATACACAAGGATCAGTATTGTATTTATGCTGAAGACTGAAATTAGGGATGAATCTAGTTACATAGTTTCTACCTCGTACATTCTGAAATACTCAGGTTGCTGTTGAAATAGTTGAGTTTATTTATTTGTAGATCAATAAGATGACTGTAAAGCTGTTACGTGCACGGCTCTTTTACGTGACTGTGACAAACTTTAATTCATAATGAATACATTTGTGTCCTTGGAAGTGCTGAAGTCTATCACAGTACCTAAGCCTATATTCAGTTTTGATATCAAACTCATTTTACTTTACATGCAGCAATTAATTTAATGGTAAGTGAAACTGTCCTGTCTTCAAATGGTTCTGTACCTTGTCACTTAGTGATGATCACAGCTTTAGTTTTATTAAAACTAATTGGATTATCTACTATCTGAATCTACACACTTGCCTGACTAGAGAAATAAGATAAAACGTGTTCAATATCTAAGTTAAAATAAGCTGTGGTTTTGCCTACCAGCTGCTTCCTTCCAGAGGCATACCTGTGCACTGGTGGCAGCAGTGCAAGAGACAACATTAATGGCTGTACTGTTGTTGGTGGCAGCCAGGTCAGCACATACTACTGCTTTCTCCATTCAGGAAGTTTAAAATGGGATAACATCTGAAATGTTTCTGAATCAAGACATTCAAAATTCCTCCAACTCTAGAGCTGCATACAATTTGTTCAGCAAAGCATGTTAAAAATGCCATTTGGTGAAGCTGAACCTACCTGCAAAATGAGATGGAACAACTCTGGCTGCAAAAACAAAGAATTTCACAAATATCAAAAAAGTTAATTTCAGCATTTCTGAATCATAGGGAAAAAACAGAGCAGGAATGGACTTCAAGGCTGTGTTGCAAACATATCTGTGATGCCACACTGCACATTCAGGTGTTCCCTGCATTGCAAGGAAGCAGCGCGTGGGTGTTTTTTGACCCTGGGCGATCCAGGGGTAAGAAAAAAATCCACAAAAAAAAGGTAGAGTAGCGCATGTGGGGAGAGTGTGTGCTGCTCAGAACCAGAGCTGGGCTAGCTGGAGCCACACTCCACTGCTGATCAGGCTCTGAGCAGCAGGATCGGTGCTGGTGTAGCCCCAGGAGGCCCCCAGGACACAAGGTAAGGCTGCTGGGGCCTTCCCAGTGCTGGCCCCTGCTTCCCTTACCCCACCTGAGGTAACAGGCATTCCCTGGGGACAACTAGCACAAGCACAAGGTGTCCTGCTGCTAGTTGTCCCAATGGAAACGAACGTCCACACTCATGTGGACGTGGCCCAAGAGGTCATTTAGTTCAAAGCCCTGCTAAGCCATTCCAGAGAAATGTGTGTCCAGCACTTAAAAAAATCCAGTGATGAAGATTCAACAACCCTTCAAGGTAATCTGTTCCAGTGTTTAAACATTTTCATAGTAAGAAAGTTCTTCCTAATCTATTCTAAGTCTTCTTTGTTGCAATTAAACCTCTAAGTTCCTGTCTCAGACCATGTGGACAAAGAAAACATTTGATTGCCACCCTGTTTTTAACAACACTATTTTCATATGAAGACTGTTATCATATCCACTCTCACTTGATTTTTCCTTCTCCAGACTACATAATCCAATTTTTTTCTGAGGTTTCTTCATACATTTCATCATATTATTAGACCACAAGTAATTCATTAAATCATAGAAAATTAGGAGTGAAAGGGATCTCAGGAGGTCATCTAGTCCAACCCTCTGCTCAGAGCAGGATCACCCCCAACTAGATCATCCCAGCCAAGGCTTTGTCTAGCCGGGTGTTAAAAACCTCTAAAGATGGAGATTGGACAATATCTCTGGGTAACCTGTTCCAGTGCTTGGACTCTACCCTGGACTCCTTTCAATTTGTACACATCTTTCTTCAAATGTGGTACCCAAAACTAAAAATAGTACTCTAGGTGAGGCCTCAGGGTTGCTGAAGAAATTGAAATATGCTATGAGCTTTTCTTGTAACAAGACTGCATTGGTTACTAATACTATGATTTTTGTGTAGCCCCAAGCATTAGAATCTTCCTTGTAGTACTGCAGCCTAGACAGTCATTCTCCATTTTTTATTTGTCTTTATTGAATTTCTTCTGATTTATTTTGGACTATTTCACACTCTTGCACTCTTGTGTTTAGCTTTATTTATAATAAACATTTTAAAAAGTCAGAAAAATCTCTCTCTCTTTAGTGCTTTGTTTCTTACACACACACATGCTTTATGTTGATCCGTGCTGATTTTTTTGGTTTAACCACCAAAACAAAAAAGGAAACAGACACTCCCCCCCAAATGACTTATTCATACAGTGCTAGTCCTATACTTTGAAGTTTATTCAAACAACCAAAAGAATCATTTTCACTAGTGTGAAAGAGTAAAAATTGGTGTTGGAGGTTACAACATGAAACATGTAGACTTGAGCCACCATTATAAGCATGTTACAATTGCTTTTGAGTTATGTAATGATAGTAAATACTTTAAGACCCTATGCCCTCAACAGAATATAATAATTCAAGGTTAACTTGAAATATGTAGCACAGATTGTTGCACAAAATGTGTGTAAATTTTCCATTGATCTGCAAAAGCACATCTTAACGGATGCTATTAAGACACTGAGCCAACACTCTCATCTCATCTCAACTGACATACTTCCCCTGCTGCCCATGAAACAATGCCAATTTATAGCCATTCAGGTCCATAGGGTGATAGCCTGTCACCTTCTTACATGTTGACTAGTTAATTACTCCACATATATCTCCAATGAAATTCACAGGACTGCTTGACTGAGGGTACGTGTGGCAGGGCACTGGTTGTGCCTGCCACTTTAAGGGCCTGGAGCTGGCAGCTGCCAGGTGCCTAATGAGGGCAGCCATTTTAGATTCAGGGCTGCACATATAAGTAAGGCAGTTCTGCTGCTGGAGGCCAGGCAACAACATTGCCTGGCTGGAGGGCTGCTGGTGTCATCTGGAGGTAAGGGAGGAGCTGGATGGTAAGGAGGCTCTGGTCTTGTGTATGACCTAAAACTGCACCCTGCCAGGAGTGGGTGGCCTGGTGGGGCTCCCAGTGGTGTGGGAGTCCCCAGGAAATGCCAGGCCAGTTACCACTGCGGTGAAAGGTGTGTTGGGGTGTCTTAACCCTAGCCCCCATGACTGGATGGGAGACCCCTTTGTTTGGAGGACCCAGAGGGTGGACCCTTGGAGAGTGAGAGTAAGGGCCATAGACTAAACGCCTGTCTGAACTTCCTCTGACTGGTCCATGATGGGGCCAGGACCAGAAGAGCCAGGGGCCCACTGCGAGGGATGCCTAAGAGCTGAGGGCCTGGGGTCCCAACTGGCCTGGAGGTGGGTCAGAGCTAGATGAGCTAAAGGTCTCAGTGGGGGGACCATACCCGAAGGGGAACCAGTTCAGGGAGTTATGCTGCCCAGTATGACGGTGGAAGAGGCTGCCTGAGGGGAGGAATCCAGGTGGGGGTCAATAGGAGGATTCTGGGGCCCACTGTGGGGGCCAGTGATAGTGAGAACATCGAGATGCCATCTGCAAGGCTTGGGCTGTGGTGTAGGGGAGGAAAGGAGCTTCAGATAGCGCTCCCTGGCATCAGGGCAGAAATGGGCAGCCTCCCACTTTGTTAACATCTATTAACTAATTAACATCAAGTTGTGGCAGGCGAGAACATGGGTGAGTAGCCCAGAAACAGGTGGGCAGGCTGCAGGGAAAGTGGCCCGAGCAGGCCCCCTGTTACAGTATGACTCTACTCTTTCTGTACTTTCAAGCATGCTGTACCCACCAGCTCCTGCTCTCCATATGTCAATCTCAGAAATGAAATGGTAAAGTTGCACCCTACCTGCACTGATGTTCTTATTCTACTAGAGACAGTGATCTCACAAGCAGCAATGGGGGAGGAGAGGTGCCCTCTGCATGGCTTCCTTGTCTCCTCTATGGAATTGACATGTGCAGAATGGGAGATAGTGGGTGGCATGTGCTTGTGTGCGCACTCATGGGACTGCTGTGGAAACTGTATGGAAACCGCCTGAGAGACTACATAACGTAAGGGAGGCTCATAATAAAGAAAAGGATCCACTCTTTTGCAAATTGAGTACAGTAGAATTTGCATTTGGGTGGTTTGCAACCTATGTAAGTTCTAATAAATAGCTGAATAGCTCATTCTTAATTCAGCAGTTTGCTGCAGATTTTACCTCAAAGGGCATTGCTTCTCCTCTCAGCTGAAGCACATCTGCAGTCCTGTGCAGCTGCTCAGAAGCAGGAGCCTTTCAAATAAAAGCAGCAGCAAACAGCTGGAGCACCTCACTGTCCCAGTACAGCTGTTTGTTGTGACTGTGAACTCCAGAAGACTTCACAAACTCTCACCTTTGCAGGAGGGGAAGGAACCTAATCCTACAAAGTACCTGGGTTCTCCTATATTTGTGAATACTTATATACCACAGAAAAGGTGTATGACACGAAAGATATAGTGTGTCAGAAAGAAGAAATACCATGTAGAGTCAGAGTGTGGTGATATATTGCTAAAAACATTTATGGACTGATGTCATTGCTATAAGATAGAAATAATATGTTATAGGGCAAAGAAATTGCTCTCTCAATGTCTATGTTTTACATGCTATTTTTTCTTTCCTATGGTTTGCTTCTCTTTTTCTTAACTTTGCTTCTTTTTATCTTAGTTTTCTTGAAAACTAAAGCAGTGAAAAAAGTGCAATCTTGTTCAACAATATGATGCATACAGCTTTATATTGCTTTTGTCTTCCTACTCCTTACTTCACTGTGTTAGTTCAATTCTTTTTCTTGTCTTCATGCAGTAAAGGCTATTTAGTTTAGATGTGGAAACTAAAGGAATATAGCCTGAATCCAAAACTTCCCATATTTTAGTGGACCAGAGATTCTTTGTGTAAATGTGATATCCTTTATTAGACCAACTAAATAGTTGGAAAAATTGGTCTTTGCAAGCACCCATCCAGGAGAACACAAAACACCATCAGATTCTCCCTATGACTGGAGAAGGGTGTTTGTGCCCAAAAGCTTGCAAAGAACTATTTCCCCAACTATTTAGTTGGTCTAATAAAAGATACCACATTTACCCAAAGTATGTTGTCTGCATATTTCTTTAGACCAACCCGGCTGCAATCAACACCCCCGTATTTAAGTAGCATTTATACATGCATTTTGATTTTAGGTGATGGCTTGTGAAGCTGTAAATGCTCATGAATACAAGTGCAAACAGGGTGCTTTTTTAAAGTAAAATCCACCTTTTGCTTCTGTATCAGAGATCGGACTTGGGTCTTTCAATATATATACCATTAGGAAGTTCGTGAATTGTCAGCTTCACTGACAAAATGGTTGAGGTGTATATATATGCTGCTGATAGGTGAAAGGAGTATATTGTCTTGAGTCATCTCATGAAATTTAAGTATTTGATGCCCTCCTTTATCTGACAGTGTTGCACAAGGAGGAAATTGCCTTTCAGTTCTTTATATACATGGGCTTATTTCAGAATAGTTATAATGTGGTAGCTTTCAGACTTTCTCCACCTGGGAACTCCAAGTCACCCACAATTTCTTGTCATACTTCTAGTTCAAAAATCCTTTATACTTCCACTGCAGAATCTTTTTTTCAGCTCTGAAAGATGCCAGAATGGAGATTTTCCTGCCCCAGTAGAAAGGAGTCAGATAGGAATGGAGGACATTGTATTGGGATATATATTCATATGACACAGTGGTATCTTCCAGGGGTTGTATAGGTATCCCAATGTTGAACTTTAAAGTTCCCCCCTCAGTAGGTTAATATTTTTTTTTTTTATAAAGGAGAGTCAACAGCATGCTTTTACATACAACTGGGCTATCTTAATACTGAGTTACACATTTGAAAAAATAGCTGACGTCTTGACAATATAACCCACAGATGATAAGAATCACACAGATTTACAGAAGTTTAGGGCTGGAAGGGACCTCATGAGATCATCAGGTCCAGCCCCCCTGCTTTCAGTTATGTTTTATATATGCTGTGGACTCCTGTTGGGACATAACCTGAATTAGATGCTATTATGAATTTTAACAATAATATCCAAAATACTCATAGTGTCAAACTTGTTTCCCTTGTTGTCCAAACTTCTAGATTAAAATCCTTCTTTCCTCAAATGGCTTTCCTTCTTGGGCGCCTATTTCACCTTCACAGACTACCGTCAGGAAGGAAAGGGCTGGTACATGCAGTGGCAGTACCACCTAGCAGATCTCTTCTTCCTTCCTCCTTAGCCATCTGTTTTGCTAGTTGAAACAATCTGGCTTCAGAGTAGTAGGATGGGTCCATGTCTCCTGATGAGCATCAAGAGCTCCCAGCTGTCTACCGCCAATTGCAATCTTCAAATGCTCAGCCATATTCAGCAAAAACACCAGCAGAAGAATTAGTGTGCTTGCTTGGTGCTCTCCTGGATCATCTCTTGGAATGGAGTACCTGAGAGATCCCTGTGCATGTCTGAGTGTACAGCCAGAATGAGTTCATTCCTGGCTGCTTCCCTGGTGTGTTTCTATGAACAGTCCAAGTACTGCTTTATTTTTGTCCACAAATCACTGTTACCATACTTGATTCATCTTCTGCATGAAATCTAGAGTGGGTGAAATTTTGACATTAGAAGTAGATGTCATGATCTAACCTGCAAAACAATTTTCATGTGCTTGCATATGGCAAGATACAAAAATAGGAAGAGTCAAAAATTGCTAAATGATTTGATGAAGAGCTAGGCTAGAAATTTTGTGGGGGGGTGAACGATAGGGGGGAATCATACAGTTTACCCAGCCTAATGAACACGAGGTAAACTGATAAAATAATAGAGGGCTAGATTTTTGTTTTATGGGGATATCTGCTAGCCAGGTTGGATCCAGATGGGGTGTGCCCTTCCTTTTTCACCTCATGGCAGGAGCAGCAACCAGAGACTATTTAAGTTCCCAAAGAAAGTAGGAATTTCCCCCATCCTTCCTTCCTTTCCAGGCTCAGTTGCATCCCCTCCTCTTTTCTCCCTGTCCCTTCATCTCTGCATCCCAGCTTCCTCACCACCTCCTGCCACTGTCACTGTCCCTGCTGGCCTGAAGATGAGGGGAGCTCCTACCCTGCTCTACCCACGGTGGCTAGAGTCTCATGGACAGCATAGGACAGCAGCAGTGGCAACAACAGCAGGCAGACAGGTTACCCCTCCCTCCTTGGTCCCCCTGGGTTTTCCATGCCAGCCTGGGAGCAGACACAGGGAGGGAGAACCTACCTACCCACTGCCACTGCCACAGGCCGAGTCTGTTCCCCACAAAATTCTGGAGCTCCCCTAACTGCCCAGTCAGTGGGGACAGTAGCAGTGGCAGCAGCCGGTGGAGAAGAGGGGAAGGGGAAGAGAAGGGAGTGCCTCTGAGTAGGGAATTCTTGCCTGCTTTGGGGACTATAAGTCCATAACTGCTGCTTCTGGAGAAAGGTCTGCCTGTCCCAGTGTGGGGTGGGGTGGAGGAAGAGGCTAGGAGCAGAAGGTATGTATCTACTTCTGCAATGCTGGTCACTGCTCTTTCTAAAATCCTGGATCTGCTTCTGTCTGCTACACATAAAAAAAATATGGGCAAGTAGTGAGAGATCCAATATATTCCCAACAGAAGCTGGCTCTAGTTCATAGGCAGAGTTAGCTTAAGGTCCAACTTGATCTCATCCCATCCTCACATAAAACATCACACCTGAGTTGGTAACTGCCCATTTGCTAAGAGGGCATGGGCTAAATCACTCAAGTTTTGATTCCAATGCCTTTCCATAGTTCTTTCCTAGTGTTTGAAAAGAAGGGCATTCCATTATCCCAGAACTCCCTGGGCAAAAGCCATGTTGCAGCTCAGCTCACTGCAGGGCAACAAATCACACCCCCAGAAATGTTAGCTACACACATGGGGAAATGTAGCAGTAATGAGCAGTATTTCTTGCAGTGCAGCTGCTCACTCATGGATTAATGCTGCAGTGAAGACATCCCCTAAATAAACAATTTCAGCTAAAAACTGGTAGAAAAGAACAATGTTTCACTTTGCATCCTTTTTGCCTTGGTGCATCCTTGACATATCACCTTAAAGTAGAATGGAGAAGAGTCACTTAGTGGAGTATAGGAGGTGGCTCCACTGCTTTTACTCCAGTTAATAGATTTTAATGCTATCAGCATTCTTGAGCATCTAGTTATGGCTACATCTCAGTTCCTTCATGTCATTCAAGCATCACAAATGAACCAGAAGTGAGACAGAAAAACTTGTCAACAGTTTGGTAAAATTGTCTTGTATTTTATTTCTTTTGTAGTCACTTAAAACAAGTTATATTATTATTAAGGCTCTTTATCTATGCTAGGAAAACTCCACCCAACAAAATCCCTTTAGTTTTTATCTCTGAATCCAAAGGCCCTCCAGTTTCCTGTCAATATTAACATCAAACACAGGAAGTGATGAACTTTAATAAACCTAGCTTGCCAGAGAGGTAGCTAAAAAAGAGCCTTCTATCTCTGTAGATTGAATCAGTGATTGAAAACTTTATTTAAGAAACTGGCAGAGAGTAGATTTACCATTCTAACTGTGGTGTCTTTGTCACTATCTTAAATTAAGTTTTTAGTAGCTGATTTAGCCCAGGGAAATGAAGAAATCTGGTTGAACTGTCTCTGGGGGCTTCTCATACTAAATTTTTTGTTTGTGTTTAGTGCTAATGTAGAATTAGAGGAACTAAGGTGTCAAAGAGTTAGAAGATCGATGCTTTTATTACTTTGAATTGGAAAGCTGGTATATAGCTGGTATATAATTGGAACACTGGCTGGGGAAAGGTGGTATTGAGAGCTCATTCCTGACTTCAAGATGTTACAAATATTGCAAAACACTGGGAATTGTGAATTTGAGGAAGTTGAGTTAATTCCTGTATCAAGGATAAATATTATATATCTAGGATATTAAATACAGGGTAGACAAAAAATAAAAATAGACTTTTGTGGAAGGAATATATATGTACTCAATAAAACAAAAGTGTCACCTCCAGTAAGAAATTCATGACTATAGTATCTATATAATTACTGTGTTATAAAGCTGTCACAGTAAAACACGTGCAATCTATCCCTTCTTTATTTAATACTCTCCTGATAAATTACTTAGTAGAGTGACCTTCGGTTTACAGGGCACATATACTTCACTTCAATGCTATCTATTTTTAATGCTTCTAATATGAAGGAATTTTAAAAGTATTATGAAATACCATAGGGAAAAAAATCCTTAAATTCTGAGCACTGTCCCAGACCCTCAGCTGGTATATATCGCTAGA
Source organism: Crocodylus porosus (assembly GCF_001723895.1). Lineage (NCBI taxonomy): Eukaryota > Metazoa > Chordata > Crocodylia > Crocodylidae > Crocodylus > Crocodylus porosus. The sequence goes on along the minus strand of NW_017728918.1, from coordinate 100,717,703 downwards.
GTTCTATTGCCTTTAGTGGGAGTTTTAAGTGCAATAAAAAAAACAAACCTCTTATGTGCGTTCAACATAAAGTGAATGCATTTATTCTATCGCAGAAGATGAGCTATCTTGTACTATCAGTTTTTAGGCATAAATCCCCATTAATACACACAGGGATTTCTGCTTAAAAATCGATGGCATAATTGGACACTATGTTAGGAGAAAATTCAGGTTGCATGTTTCAGCACTCAGATATCAGGAAATACCAGACAAACTCTCTCATACAACCTTGATTCTGCTTTTTGTGCCTCTTCCCTACAATACAGTATTTAATTACATGATCCCATATTATGTCAACAACCTTAAATAAGCACATGGTATCTTGCAATATTTTATCATTTATTTACACTCACTTTATCTTTGTCATAGCACTCCAATACATCTTTATGAACTCATGGCTTAATCCTTCAAAGATATTTTTCATATGATTAATTTAACATGCTGTGAAGCATGTTAATCATTAAGGCAACAAGTTTACTGACGGGGCATAAAGTTAAGCATGCATCTTAGCAAGATCAAGCCAACAGTATTGTGCATAGGATCTCTCTTTCTAAGATGTATGTTAAATAACTAAAGACATGACCCCACAAATACATAATGGTTGTTAATGTTTAAATTCCATTAATGTTTCAAATTCTTAATTAAAAAAATGGAAATCACACAATGTATGCATCAATATTAATTTCTCCCCAAACTGTCTATGAGGCATCCATGATGTTAGACACTGGTCATTCTAGGAGCTATTTTAATAGAATAGTATCCTTTTTAAAAGTCTATTTCTCTCAAGTATCTAACTTTTGTCTAGCAATTATATAACATATCCAGGGGACCATAAACAGAATGTACTGCATTTACTTGAATATAAGACAAACTTTTTTATGCCCCCTACATCAGCATGGGGGAAAAAGCTTCTGGTCTTACATTTGCAGATATGAAAGCCTTATTAAATACATTGTCTATCATTAAATAGCTGCCAAAAGCACTATGTGCTCAGTAATGGAAACTAACTATGAAGTTAATAAAATGAGGATGGCTATAAAACACATGGCCCAAATTGGACAGACATACTGATGGGAACCTTTTTTGCTTCTTGTGTGTGGCCCTTAAAAAAAAAAAAAAGGGGGGAAGTTGTTCCCCAAGGAGGGAAAGAGCACCAGGTCTGGAGGTATTGCAATAGCAAGCCAGCACTAGGAGGGCCACAGCCAGCCCTGACACCCTCCTTTTGGTGCCAAAAATGCTACATTTGGTTTTAGCCAAAAGGGTGGGATGGTCATGGGACCACACCATAAGAATATTCTCATAGATTTATATATTCATAGACATTAGGGCTGGAAGGGACCTCAGAAGATCATTGGGTCAAGCCCTCTGCCCAAGGTGCAGAAAGAAAGGGGTACAGTACTCTAGCTGTGGCCTCACCAAGGTCAAGTAAAGCAGGAGGATGACTTCTTGGGTCTTGCTTGAGATGCATAAGAAGATGCAACCCAAAGTTTTATTTCCTTTGCTGACTGTGGCATTGCACTGGTAGCTCATGTTCATCTTGTGGTCAATCATGACCCCCAAGTCTCTTTCTGTCATGCTGCTAGTGAGTGTAGCACTGCTGAACCTATAAGTACAATGTGGGTTTTTTCTCCCCAGATGGAGCACCTTGCATTTCTCTGTGTTGAATGTCATCAGGTTTTTATCTGCTCAGCTTGTGAGCCTGTCCAGGTTGACCTGAATTGCCAGCCTATCCTCTAGAGTGACTACTTCCCCATAACTTGGTGTCATCCATGAATTTAGCCAGTCCACTTCTGACACATGAATTCTGATCATTTATGAATATATTAAAGAGTACTGGTCCAAGTACTGAGCCCTGCTGGATGCTACTGGTCACAATGTGCCATGCTGACTCAGCTCCAACCAGTTTACAACCCATCTGAATAAGACATGTAGTGGTGCCCATTAAGCAGTCCTCCTCACGGCTAACTCTTTTTCAAAACATGGTGAGCCACTGCATTACATACATTTTGATTTCCTTTTCACTCCCACAACTGAGCTGTACCTCTATTTCCCATTTCCAAAGATTCCTGTTTCTTCACCAGTCTTAAATGCCTGGCGATTCACCTGAACAGTTCACCCAGAATCCTTCTGTTGCTCCCCTTTCTCAGCCTGTTGCATCTTATTATTCTGGCTCCCCTTCCATGAAGTGGAATCAGTCCAGATTGCCTTGCACCTCATCTACATATAAATTTCTGGAGGACCCCAGGACTGATGAAAAGACTACCTGGTTTCAGTCAGGACTGTGGGGATAATTAGCACATGGATACTTTGTTGTGGGTATCTGTAGTACACACACATATTGAGCACTGCTGAACTATGGGGTCACCATTAGGGTTCTGCAAAGTGTAACAGGGGGCATGCCTGAGGCTGATCCAACTGTGGCCCGCCCCCCTGTCCTTGGGCTAACTGCTCGCTTTCTCGCCTGCCATGCCTTGATCTTAATGAATTAATAGAGGTGTTAATGAAATGGGAGGCTGCCCATTTTCTGCCCCAATGCCAGGGGGCACTATCTGCGGCTCTATTCCTCCCCTATACCATAGCCCAAGCCTCACAGATGGTATCTAGGTGTTCCTGTCATCACCGGCCCCACACTGGGCCCCAGAATCCTTCTGATCGAACCCCAACCTAGAGTCCTCTCATCAGGCTGCCTCATCTGCCTTCATACAGGCTATGTAGCTCCCTGAAGCCATTTTCCCCTCTCAGGTATGGTCCCGCTGGGACCTTTGGCTACCAGCCCTGGCCCACCTCCAGGCCAGTTGGAACCCCTGGCCCTTGGCTCTCAGGCATTCCTCGTGGTGGGCCTCTGGCTCTTTTGACTGGTCTGGTCCTGGCCCCAGCATGGGCTAGTCGAGGGTAGTCTCTCAAACAGTATTGAGTCTCTAGCCCCTCACTCTCTCTAGGGGTCCACCCCCTGGGCCCTACACATAAAGGGGTAACCCACCCAGAGGTGGGGGCTAGGGGTTAAGGTGCCCCGACCCACCTTTCACTGGGGTGATCACCGGCCTGGCATTTTCCTGGGGGGTCCCGTGCCACTGAGAGCCCCACCAGGTCACCCAGTCCTGGTAGGGTGGGGTGCAGTTTTAGGTCATGCCCAGGACCAGGAGCCTCCTACCATCCCCTACAGCTCCTCCCTTACCTCCGGTTGAAATCAGCAGCTCTCTAGCCAGGCGATGTTGTTGCCTGACCTCCAGCAGCCAAACTGCCTTGTTTATATAGGCAGCCCTGGACCTAAAATGGCTGCCCTCATTAGGCACCTGGAAGCTGCCAGGTCCAGGGCCTTAAAGTGGCAGGCGTACACAGTGCCCTGCCATACAAAGCTTTGGTTGCTGATTTGATTCGGTAGAGATTCGGCCCAATTTGATGGTTGAATCTCAAAATCTGAATCTAATCAGGAGATCCTTTAATCTCTCTGAATTGAATCAGAACACTCTGAATCAATTCAGAGAGATTTGGAAAGATTCGATGATTTGGACATAGACACAGCTTTAAATGTTTTTTCTACATTCTTCAAGGTACCCAGAGGCTTGTGAATGCTGAGATGCTGGGGCAGATGAAGTGTCCAATGGGAGTGCGGGGGGGGGCGGGGGGTCCTCCAGCGTGCTCAGCAGCAGACCTGGAAGAGGACCAGAAAAGCTTCTGGTTCATTTCCAGTCCACTTCTGGGTCTTCCAGGGAGTGTGCAGGGGTTTGGCAACTGGTGCCTCCTGGGTTTGGGGGGTACCTGGGGTCCTCCTGTGGCCCCCCTGCATGCTCAGTGGTGGACCCAGCAGTGGACCAGAAGTACTTCCGGTCCACTTCTGGGTTCACTGCCAAGTATGTAGTGGGCCCTCCCCACATTCCTGTGGGATGCTCCATCTGCCTCACCATCACAGCACTCACAAGCCACGCCTGGTACCTCAGGAAAAGCATTTAAAGAGGTGTTTATGGTTGAATCGCTAATTCTCCTAATCAGCATCGAATGTTTGGATTCAGCCGAATTGAAAAGGGACAATGATCTGAATCAATGTATAGAATCACTGTCCCTGATTTGGGCCTAATCCGAATCGAATATGACCCATTTTGTATGCCCCTAGTCTCCATGGTTTGAAATGCTTTGGACTCTGGTGGGGTCCAGCCCAATGAACTATATAGAAAATTATGGGTCTTTTGGTTTCAAGTAACATCATGCATAGCTTGTACTATATAAGTAGGTACAAAAATGTACTTGTGTTAATGGAGTACCTGTCCTAAGTCTATAGTACAAAGCTAGTGTTTTCAAATTTGCCTTATTTTCAAACAAGCACTTTGATGTGATTAGGGAGAGCAGAATATGACAGTAAGGGGGAGGGGAATGGGTTTGGGGGTGGGGAGTGCAGAGGACATATTTATTTTCCCTGCTGTCACAGTAGAAACAGGACAAATTCAAGGAAAACCTCCAATAATTAGATTCTATATCTGGAAAACTATAACAAATGTTCTGTGTATAAAATCTGATTATGCGGCAGTCATCTTCTATTCAGGGTCACCTTATATTTAAGTAAACATGGTATACAGGAAATGGGATCAGATGGAGGGAGAAAATGTTATGAGTACCTATAGTACACTATACTGTATTTTCTTTTATATAACATAAAACTTTTTCCCAAAAGTATGCTGTTGGATATTAGGGTGCACCTATATGGCAGCAGCAGCTTCTGCAGCACAAACCTCAATTGAGAAAAGAGAAAATAACGCTACACATGCTGTGCAGGGGGTGGGACAGTGAGCACATGGGGTACCCAGATAGCTAGCTGAGGACACTTTCTATTTCCTTTGGCTGAGGCTCAAACTGCAGAAGCTGCCATGGACTCTGCTAGTTACATGCCAATTACTGATGAGGTTGTACAATCAAGCTGAGCCCCTAGTGTTGGGGCAGAGGCTCTTAATCAGCTGGGTGGGCCTTCAGCTGACTCCTTAGGTGCTACTGGCTAGGATCAGCCCTCCAGGTGACACTTGGCAGACACCACTGCCTACCCATGGTTCACCTCAAGGGGCACTTCCCCACAAGTGGGAATGTGTATTTCCCCAGGGACAAGTAGCACCAGCACACTTTGTGCCACTGCTACTTGTCCCTGGGGAATACCCATGCCATGCATTCTCTGGCACACAGCATCTTACCCCTGGTGGGGTAGAGGAGGCTGGGGCCAGAAACTGTGCTGGCACCAGCAGCCTTACCTAGGGTACTGGGGGCCTCTGGGAGCTGCAATCACAGTGTTCCTGCAACAGGGAGTCTGGCCAGCAGCCAGCGTGGCTTTAGCCAGCCAGTCTCTAGTTTTGGGTGGTGCATGCTGTTGCCACATGTGCTGCCCCACTTTATTTTAGGTATGGTTTTGTTTGTTTTTTGACCCCAGGATCTCCTGCAGGTAGGGACTAACAGAAGAGCCACAATGTTCCCCACTCCAACCCCCCTACCACTTACATGGTTGCTTTTATTTTCCCTGGGAAACTACCATACTTTCAAGGAAAGATTTTTTTTTTCTTCATTTTGTCTTCCGAAAACAAGATGCATATTTTATTTGTATTAAATTCAAGAAAATACAGTGAATCACAAATAATATTAAGTTTATTGGATTTAGTCTGTAAGCCTATTGTTTCATTGCAAGAATTGTTTCTGTCTAGATCTGGCTAGCTGGAATTCCTGTCCTGGGAGAAATGATGGAATTTGAACTTTTTATCCTAAATTGCAATGTAAAAGAATTAATACTACACCCCTAAAAAGGTAACATTTCCCTAATGCCATTTATGGCCTGGTGTACTGCCTCTCTCTCTGGTTTCACAGGCTATTGAGGCCTATAACTTCCAGTAAAGTTCTACTGACTTCAGTGGGAGGTCTAGGTCTGATAAAAATGAGCCCCCTATGTACTTACAAAATAAAGTAAATACATTTTTTCCTTTGAAAGTGATGAGCTATCTTGTACTACTAGTTTTTAAGCATAAACCCCCATTATCTATGCCTGCTTCATTTCTGACAGGTATTACTTTTGTGTTCTCTCCATCTCCCTCTAATAGCCATGTAACATTTACAGGAAATGATGACAAAGTAAGACAAACACGTTGATTGTTTGAGATGCAACTGGCAAGGTACATAAAAGGCAATAAAAAGGGATTCTACAAGTATGCCAAAAGTAAAAAGAAGACCAAAGAAACCATAGGTTCCTGTGACAGGCTCAGGGAATCCACCCAGCATTTGAAGCCCCCTAATGGTCAGATCTGCCTGCCCATACTCCCTGACCTCCCCTTACCTCCTATCTCTTGTCTGCAATGACTTGATCTTAAGGTTCTTTAACCTGAGGGGGGCTGCCTCCAGAGGGTGGGGTAACCTCTTCCTGTGTACAGTCCTCAGGGCTTTTCTGCCCCAAACTTCCAGACTCCTCTGCCCCAAACTCTGTGGAGTGGGTTTCCTTTTTAAGAAAGCCCTAGTTATACCTTAGGCACAATAATCATGACCTCCAGCCACCCCTGTGTCAAACTCATGCCTCCCAGATGTCGGTCAGTGTTTAGAAGTGGGGAGGCCCTGGCCCTGACTGCATTTGGCCCCTCAAGCCTTGAACCTTGTTGGGCCTTCTACCTTCCTGGGGCCTCCCCGTGTTCCAGCAGCAGTGATCCAGGTACACAGTGATGTGTGCCCCCCTGCCTTTTTCTGGTATAGGTTTTTTTGACACTGGGCTCTCCCAGAGTCCAAAAAACCCCCACACCTGCATGTGTGATGTTTGTGGTTTGTGGTGCTTCAGATGGGTTTGTGGCACTGCAAACCACACATGCATGCTCATCTAGAAGCACCCACAGAGGTTGTGTGAGATGGCAGGTGATTGGAAAAGGGCAAACTGGAAAAGGTGGATCTAAAAATGGAATAAGCATGGTTAAAAAATAGAGTAGCAAGGTACTTTTTCATTATATCCTGAACCTGGTGGAAACTTCAGGATTTGTACTGATCTTCAGTTTAATTGACAAAGTATATTAATACTAGTGGGGGGCTTTGTTTTGGAATCAAAACTATGTTTTGTCAGCCTTGAATGAAGTTACATGGTCTTGAATTTGGAAAGTGTATATTTGGCACTTGTTTTCTTCCAAAGCCCAAAAAGGAGTATTCCTTCCAAGATTGAATGACTACTTTAATATTACTTTCTACTGAATTTAAATCTCAAATCTGTTTGCAAACCAAAGTGGCTGTATTTTTTTTTATTGCATTGAATATGGCTGCAACTCATTTACTTTGTGCTGAAGGAGAATGGTAAGATTGTGTTCATGCTATGTTCGGACTTATTTGTCTGAACATATGTCTCTTTTCCTTATCTCCCAGTTTCAGCCAATACTTTTTATCACTTAAATCCTAATTTCCAGTTCAAGATAAGTGCCCTCTTGACTATATGATTCTTGTACCATCTATCCTGCTACTACCCATTCCTAGTCAAATCATGGTCCTGTTTCATATCCTCTTCTCCCAGCTGTAACTTTGAATAAATACCAGTGTCACATATCTGCATAGATGCTATGTCTCCAACCCTCCACACAGTCAAAGTGCTTTAGAAATATCTATGCTAAGCCTCAGAACACATCTTTAACATATAATATAGGACATAACCTCCAGATAGCGAGCAAATGATTGTTCATATCTTCTATTCTATATGCAAGAACTGTGCCAAGGATATTTTTTCATGTCTTAATTGTTCATTACTTAGAGTGTTTTCTGGTTAGTAATAAACAGAACCCACCCTTCTTTTTCACTGGATCTCTAGTTATACATTTTGTGACTGAGATTGTGATATTATCAATGAATGTTGAACCAAAGTGAATACCCATACTTTGCATTTCCTATTAAAATCCAGTTATTGCTTTCTTAGAGGCATATTATTCTTCTGAGCCAGAACAGACAGTGTGAATAAATATGGAAATATTCTGTAACAAGATAGACCAAACTCTGATAAATCCCAAATGGATTTATTTAACCCCTTACTCGGATGAGATGCAGGATTTTATGAATGGGTGATTTAATTGGACAACCTGTATTCACTTAGCTATGAAGCTAAATTTGCCAAGTACTATGGGTTGTTTTGTATACCATTCATATCCAGTGACTGCATATAAATAAAGGGAATATAAGCAGGTCTTTCAGGTTAAAATTAGTTATCACGATTGCCACAATTATGATAGTACTGAAAATTCCGTAGGGCCTTTTCTCCCCAGTTAAGGCTAGAAGCCTCTGGGAGAAATCTCAAAGAATGGAATGGTGAAATATATGATCAGTGAATATATAAAATACTGTGATGTAACAACAGGTACTGTGGTGTAACAACAGGTACAATGGACTCTGCCCTTAGTCAACAAGGTAACGCTGATCTTTGGAACCCTGACTTATAAACCCAAGAAATGAGAGGTACATAAGAACAAAAGAAGTATTATACCAAATCATATCAAAAGTCCATCTAGCCCAGCATCCTGTCTCTGACAGTGGCAAGAACCAATGCCCTGGAGCCTCTCAAAGTTTTTACACTTGAGGTACCCCTCAGAAAATCCCAGCTCTTAGTTTTCATTCATTTTTTAATTATAGAAGAATAATAGAGAAGTTTTTTTCTGTTGCAGAGAACTAAGAAAAACCACAGTATGTCAGAATATATTTAACACTATGGATTCCTATTTCAAACCTGTGGGTTTAACATGTGAATTATTTTTGCACACCTAACATTGGGTTTTATATCACAGCATCCTTGAAAGGTTTAAGAGAATCACGAATCTAGAGGGAGAACCAGGTATTGCCAGAGTAATCTTCCCCCTCCCTCCCTGCCCCCTTCATTACTCTCCCTCGCGTCCACCATCATTTGTTTAGAGATACCTGAGGAAATATCTCCAAATGTGCTGTAAAACAGCTATTAATAAATATATTATTCATGAATTTGTCTAGTCCCTTATTAAACCTCGCTATACTATCTGCTTCTACAACTTGCTCTGGCATTGAGCTCCACAAGATAACTATACATTGTGTAAAAAAAAACAAAAACTTTTTTTTTTAAACTTGTTCCTATGAATTTCAATGAGTGCCCCCCAGTTCTAATATTCTGGGACTTGGGGAATAGAAGTTCTGTATTCATTTTGTTCATGTCCTTCATGATTTTATAGACCTCAAGACTGCCCCCCTCAGGCATCCCCTTTCCAAACTGAAGATGCCTAGGTTTTTTAGTCTCTTCTAAATCTCTGCTAGTATGGCCACTGCTCCATACCCTTGATTATTTTGGTTGCTTTTCCCTGACTTTTTTCGCAGCAACCCCAAATTTTGCCATAGTGCCACCATCACCCGCCCCAAGCGCAGCCCAGGTCAGCCCCTCCCACACTAGAAAGAGCCTGTCATGGCCCCCAGCCAGCAGCTGCAGCCCACCCTGTGCTGCCCCGCACAGACCCAGGGGCACATGCCCCCTCATGCCATCCCAAGATACCTGCAGCGGCAGAAGCTGCTCACCCTCCATGTGCCTCCGGATGAGCTGGGGCTCCATCCTGCTCCTCACCCTGGCCAGGCAGCACCTACCCCAACCCAAGCCCTACTCCCTCTCTCTCAATGGGGGATGTTGATCTCCCCCTCCTTCCCCTTCCAGCACAACAGATTTACCAGCTGCACACAGCTCTCCACACTGCCGGGCTGTGCTCCTCACTGCCTGCGTGCTGCACTGTGGCTGAGCACATGCACAGGCATTTATCAGCCAAATTATTGGCAACATCAGGTTTTCTTTATATCAGTGTGAATTCAATATTGGACCGATGTATTGGTGCACCTCTACAAACTTACTGTAGCATTTATTAGTTTACTGCAGCCTAATAGGGCTGCACATGTAAATACAGAAACTTTACTGTGGAGCTAAGTCGACAGCTCCACAGTAACCATCTCGTGTAGATGCACCCACTATTCAAGATATGAGTGCACAATGAATTTGTATAATGAGATGACGTTTTCTGTTTTGTTTTCAGTTCCACTCTTAATGATATTCATTTTATTGGCATTTTGGTTGTCACTGTACATGGAGCTATCATTTTTAAAGAACTGTCTACAATGACTCTAAGGTTTCTTTCTGATTCTTAACAGCTAGTTCAGAACAGCATTGTGTACATATAGCCAATATTATTTTCCCCAGGTGAATTACCTTGCACTTGTTGACACAGAAATTCAGCTGTCATTATTTTTTTGCCCAGTCAGCTTGGTAAAACCTTTCTGCAGCTCATTTCCATTATTTTGGGATTTAACTACCAGGAATAATTTGCTATCATCTTCAAACTTGGAGATTTCACTGTGCACCCATGTTTTCAGGTCACTGATGAAAATATTGAATAAAACTAGGCCCAGAACATCTCTCTGTGGGATTCTACTATTGGTTACACTACAGCCTGAAAAATGACTATTTAGCATTACCCTTTGCTTCCTATCTTTCAACTAGCCCTAGATCCATCAATGAACCCTCCTTCCAATCCCATGGCAAAAAAATAAAAGTCAATTTACTAGTGCTCATCTCCCATATATTTTTGTATCAATTGGCAGCTGGGATTCCATTTAACAAAATTTATATTTTTTAAAACATTGCCCTAAAACTGATATTGAAGTAGGAAGGGAATACAATTTAAGTGAATACAGACAGATTCTATGGACTTAGGTGCCTAAATGTGATTCTATTGCATCCTGTTCAAATTCCTGAAAACTGCTAAGGAATCTTCCTTTCTAATGCACCATCATCTGACCTTTAAGACTGAGTCTCAAAAAAATCAGTGAGGAAGAGAAGGATCCAGCTACCTTTGATATTAAGAGTTGTTCAGAAATTCAAGCAGCATGGAATAGAATCACACGTTAGTGCCTAGGTCTCCTTACACATCTAATGGTTGCAATAGAAGCTGACTTGAGGGGAGTCTTTACACATGCTATGGGTTGGAGGAGGGGGGCACTTTAATTAGACTGGTTCCACTCTAATTAAAGCACCTGCGGTGTCATGTGTATTCAGCATCCCATGCTTGAAAATTGAGGCAAGGGCACTTTAACTAAAGCTCATTAAATGAACTTTAGTTAAAGTGCCCCCACTGCCATTTTGAAGCATAAGGATACTGAATACGCGTGACATGGAGGCTGCTGAAGCATGCCAATTAGCTCATTCCAGCAGTCTCAATTAATCAAGACTGCTTCAATGCATGATAATTAGCATGCATCAGAACAGACATCCGGCATGTGTATAGGTGCCAAAGGATTTCATCTTATTGCTGTCAGAAGAAAAAAGATTGTGGATATACTTCATTCAACAGAACTTTGGAAGAAATTAATCATTAGATTTTTATCCCTGACTATTCAAATATGACTAAGCTATTTTAAGTGTTAGAATAGCAAAAGATGAAACTCAGCTTTCACTCCTATTTATATTGTTGTCTAACTTAAGCTGGAACTCTGTCAGCTTGTAAGAGGAAACACTCTGTTTCCCATGTTTTTCTCCTTAAAATGAGAAAATCCAGGTTTTACCATGTTTTTGTCTGATCATAATGCACATGAAGAAGGTGACTGAATCAAAGTTCCATAGGCAAGCTTAATTCTAGGAGTTCCTAATTTTAAGGTACTTAACTTTGTTACCTGATTAAATGTTATTCTAGTTTAGGTAAAGCAATGTGTGTGTGTAGAAGTTAACTTTTGCATGTAAACTGCTGGCAACTGAACACATGCTACCCAGACTATTATAAGGTCCCTGTGCATACCAATTTTATTTTCTCATGCCTTAGAATGCATTGATTTCAAACATGCTTTCTTTGGTGCATTGAGATCATAAAGTTCATAACTGTTGTGGCTACAATTCCCAAACATCTTTTGATCCCGCTAGCAGGTTGTTTCTAGTGTTCTTTTAGGGATTTAAATTAGATCTCGATGGCTTTAAGAGGCTGTGCGCATTTATTCCTATTCAGTAGAAACCCCTCCAAGCTTTTGAGACAGTTATTTCATTAGAAACTAATAAATTTGATTCAACCATATACAATGCTAAAAGGCTTAGTGTGCTATGACTCGGCCTAGCTTACCATGTCATCTAAACCCCTAAGCATTATTTGTAAGGCTGTTAATGCCACATCAGTATTCTGTTCAGAACTTAATGTAATAGTTGTTTCTTGGGGCACACTTCTATGAAACATGTGAAATTAATCAGAGATAATGTAACTCACAGCAGAGCTGGGGGAAGAATTTTCTCTTGTTATTGAACAATATCCAGAAAACAGGAGGTGGCTAATAAATGGCACAAAATGAATTATTTTATTTCTGTCCATTCTTTGTATTTGTCAGTGTTTGCACTTTTTAGACAGAATGACTGTGCAAAAGATGTGAGCTTTTATGAGCTATTATGACTTCTTCATGCTATTAGTCAACACATTTAATGATTCATTCATACCATTTTTGATGTCAATGTGCTTCTTTCAGCTGTAATACACTTTGTCTTCATGCTTTTGTACATCTGTCTTCCAAGGAAGAAATTTAATGTAGAATTTTAATTTCTAAAAGTCTTTACATTTTATTTTTTCCCTGCAGTTATACTAAAAATAAAATTTTATTATTCTATTATCTGTTTATAAAACTATCACATTTAGGATATTTCATTTTGGTTGACAGGATTCCACATACAAAAAGTGACTTCTGTGGGGACCTCTGGGACAATTTAATAATTCACAACACAGCAAATGTAGCATGTATACTAGAGACAAGGAGCCAGTGAGCAAAATGCCCAGAAACATTCCAAGTTTATAAATAACAATAAGATCATGTGTTATCAAATTAAGAAATTAAAGAGTCCTTTCTGACTTTGCATAGCTCTGTTATTTACAACACAATGATACAATTCAATGTTCTTGTTTCTTTTGTGTAATATCATTATTTACACTGCTAAAATTCAGAGTGGAAGGCAGGAGCTTACCTCCAAGATATAACAAACTTACACAGGTACTTTTAAAATGTCCCAAGAAACATTCATCTCATTTGGCAGTTTTGCTGCCAGTAACCCCACAGTAGGTCATCATCATGGTAACTGTATTACAGTGGTTTTATCTTCTCCCAGAAAACTATTCTAAGAAAAGCATTCTTAATATATTAGGCGTATTTAACGTTACGCATGGAAGTACGTTTGCCTCAATTTTTTTTCTTAAATACACAGAGCCATGAGTAATTTCCACTCTATAGTCTTAGCTTGTTTTACAGTCTGTCACAGCTGTAATAGAATACAATGACCCTCCAGTTTTTTGTTTTTGCTTATATAATCTTTCCGATAGTACTGATCTTAAAGCACTGTTTACTGTAGAGAAGTTCAAAGCAGCCTTAAGCCTGCAAACACTTATACACAGACCCCCTTAAAACAATGGTCCAACATTCATGCTTATGACTAAACCTAACTCACTGGCTGGTGTGGTACAAATCTCTCCATGTGCCTGCTCCACAGTTGAAATGAGTCTGATGCAGCTGCCTGCCAGAGTCCCATGATTCTTTCACCCACAGAGACAAAGTCTTGTATTTGGTGTGAGGAAGAAGGAAAAAATGAACCCTTTGGGGTCAACAAGCAGTAAACAGGTCAGCTGCCAGGAGAGTTGGCTGGGGGTGGTGTGCTTGGAAGAAGGGCAGTAAGAGCGAAGTGGCAGATTAAGAGACCTAGGGAAATGGCTGGAGAACATTGCAATGCCAGAGCTACAGCCTCTGCTTGCACCTGGGAGGTTTCTGTCCAGGCAAGGCTGCTTCCCACGAAGGCTTCTGTCCAGGTCCAGGTTTGGTGCTGTGGGGACTGCAGCTTGCAGGTTCCTTTCAGTGACTGCCAGATCAGGGGATGCCTGCAGTGTGAGCAGTGCCTCTTGGTGGTCTCTCCCAGGGAACAGGCAAAAAAGCTACAAAGGAAGGTGGTTAGGCTCTGAAGCATCCTCTGCCATGAGGTGTTGATCAATTTGATGCTGGAGGAGACTCTAGGACTGTGGAGAAAGAACTGCCAGAGGCAGTGCTAGAGAAGAGAGAAGACATGGACTCCCAGGAGAGTGGAAGCTGGAAGCTTGTGACCTCTGCCAGCAAGAAGAAATCTTCACCTCCTCTTGCAGCAGTTCATCTGGAGAACAGATATGGAGCTCTAGTAACAGAGGGCAAGGAGCATGTTCCATTGGTGCAGGGGGACAGGCCAGGCCTCACCAAGGTGGGAAGGATTGAGATAACTGCAACCAAAAAGAAGTGATGGGTGGTGGTAGTTGGAGACTCCCTCCTGTGGGGGATGGAGGGAGCCATCCTCTGACCTGACCTGTTATCTCAGGGAGTCTACTGCTTGCCCAAAGCCTGGATCCAAGATGTCACAGAGTGATTACTGAGACTCATCTAGCCCTCTGACTACTACCCCATGCTGCTCATCCATGTGGGCACCAATAATACTGCCGGGGGAGACCCTGTGTTCTCTTCAATCCTTCAGGTCTAGAGAAAGGGCCTGGGCAGGAACGGGTGCATCCTTCAGATCAATACCTGGCTGTGCAGGTTGTGTTGCCAGAAGGGCTTTGGCTTTTTTGACTATGGGATGTTGTTTCAAGAAGAAGGATTTCTGGGAGGAGATGGGATCCACCTGATGAACAGAGGGAAGAGATCTTTGCAGAAAGGCTCGCTAACTTAGTGAGGAGGGCTCTACACGAGGTTCACCAGGAGATGGAGACCAAAGTCCTGAGGTAAGTGGGGAAGTGAGAAACTTGCAGGAACAGCAAGCAGAAGAGGTGCTCTCATACTTCCTGAGGAATCAGGGCAATTAACTAGTTACATCAGGTGCCTATACACAAATGCACGGAGCCTGGGAAACAAGCAAGAAGAATTGGAAGCCCTTGCACAGTCGCAGAAAGAGTACGTGATTGGAATCACAGAGACTTGGAGGGATAGCTTACATGACTGGAGCAGTGACATGGATGATTACAAACTGTTCAGGAAGGACAGACAGGGGAGCAGAGGAGGAGCACTGGTAAGACCAAATCTAAAACAATATGTTCAGTTTTGCCCCCCTCCCCACCCTACTCCACTACAGAATGGATGTGGACAAATTGGTCAGTCCAGTGGAGGGCAACAAAAATGGTTCGGGGGTTGGTGCACATGAGTTATGAGGAGAGGCTGACAGAAGTGGGCTTATTTAGTTTAGAGAACAGACGACTCAGTGGGGATTTAAAGCAGCCTTCAACTGCATGAAGGGCAGTTCAAAAGAGGATGGATCTAGATTGTTCTCAGTTGTGGCAGATGACAGAATAAGCAGCAATGGTCTCAAGTTGCAGCAAGAGAATTTTAGGTTAGATATTACGAAGAATTTTCTCATTAGAAGGATAGGAAGACACTGAAACAGGTGACCCAGAGAGGTAGTAGACTCTCTATCTTTGGAGGGTTTTAAGACCTGGCTAGACATAGCCTTGGCTGGGATAATCTAGTTGGGGATGGTCCTACTTTGAGCAGGGCGCTAGACTAGATGACCTCCTGAGGTCCCTTCAACCCAAATTTTCTATGTTTTTATGATTTTGGCCTAGGTGTGTTGGCCAGGGTAATGGATATCATTACAGAATCATTACAGAGTGAACTATGGTAGGCTTTTAGCTTGGGTTGTACTAGCTTGTGCCTTTGGCTTTGAGGAACCCTGGTTCATTCTCTTCTCTCCCAATCAAACTGAAAGACATCATGGGAGCTCATGCGAATGTGTGTACAGGGGTGACTGGATCATGTGGGGGTGGGGGGGTCAGTCCATGTGGAGCACTCAAGGTCAGGCTGAAAATCACCACTGTAGGAACCCATTTTATTTGCTCCCATTCTTGGATCTGGTAAATATTTAATGCAGGCAGGCCAGGACTGAAATGCATAGAAGCTTCATACAGTATTGTCTAGATAAAGCCCAACACAAAGACATTTGCAAAACATGACAGGTGAAATGATAGGTAGGATGCAGCTAGAAGCTCCACACCCTTACAGTCTTGCATAATCATTGCACTGATACAAAATTCACATATATCATGATAAAATTGGAATGATAATTTTGTTAGTCACCTGCACAAGGTTAGAGGATTCAACTATTTATTATTTACTTGGATTTTTAACAACCACATTATGAGAGTTTCCATCCAGCATTCTTCAAGCCTTCATAGTCCTTAAAAATATCCACATAACCAAGATCTGAACAGTCAACTATCCCTCACCAAATCAAACAACACAGGGACAGCACAAACACAACAAAACTAATCAGCCTCCCTACAAAATCCCAACAGAGTCCAAAATTACAAGCATCAAGCCCTGTCCAAAATGCGTCTTTTCACAAGTGAAGGAAGGGTGCCTTAAATGCTAAGCAATAGAGGAAGCATATACCTTCAGTTTATACTGCAGAGTACATTTCTAGGGTATTGGAAGTAACCTTGTCATGGTAGAACAGTACCTGCAGGCTAATTTACCATAGCAGACACTGTTCTTTATTATTTTATGAGTTTTTGTGAAATTAAAAAGTATTGAAATATTTATAGGTAGGCTCCTGTTATTTACATACCCTTTGACTCCCCTAAAAATATAGGCTATGCTAATAAGTGGAATGAGAAAAAATAAAAATTAACCAGAAACAGGTAGCATAATTCCCAGGGGTTGTCAAGTGTCATTGCACTTTCAAGTCATGCAGCACATTTTTTTGCCATTTCTTAAAGACTCACTGGCAAATAAATAAAAAATTATGGTAGTGGTTGTTCATACATGTGACACCCATCGTGTACTTAGACTTGACCACATGCATGTGAAAAGTAGAAAGAAAACATTACATATCAGTTTTCTGTCTTCCAGACATGGCACTCAATGAATAATTTCATTTGGTTGACACAGAGGTTAATGATGGAAACATGTTAAGTTAAAGCATGGTACTAATGACTCCAAAGTTGCAGGTTTGAGCCCAGGTTCGACTAGATGATCTTTTGAGGTCCCTTACAGCCTTACTTCTGTATGTACATATAAGTATGCCCTTGAAATACGACACTTACAACAATAAAAAGCCATAGGTAATGGGTCACTGGATTACAAAAATGTTTCATAATTTGAAACTGTAGCAAAACCCCTAGGTTTTTCTTTCTTTTTACTTAAAAATACACTCCCTCCCCTTCCCCAACCATTTCTGCCTCTTTCTCTACCCCCTCTATCTCTTATAAGTAGTTATAGGTAGTCATAGGTAAGCTACGTTCTTGTAGTCCATTATTGTGACAAGCCCCTTTTTATATAAATAGTGTTCTGTTATTTTTGTATTGATTTTTACTGTCTTCTATTGTATTCCTATTATGTTTATATTGAATTTTACTGTTTTATATTGATATTGTATGATTTAGTGGTGTTGCTGTAAAGTTAGCCAAAGTATGTCCAATCTCCATCTTGTCAAGTCTCCATTTTGTGTCCCCTGCCCCGGCATACCCTTTTGTAATTGTGTTCTAATTGTGACTTATACCTATGCCTCCTACGTAAATTGTTTCCTGGATGAATGAGAGTGAATGAGGGCACTTGAGACATAATGGTAGTGGGCTGGTTGCCTCTGTGCCACAAGAGGTCCCTGAGTCCCTGAGATCTCAGCCGTGCACTTAATTGGCTCTGTAGGGTGCGCCAAGCCCAAGGACAAGGCAGAAAGTATAAGTAGGTGGAGAGAGAGGGTGTCCAGAGGCAGCAGCAGGAGAACCACGGTGACAGCAACTCCCGGGCTAGGAGCTGGGAGAGGCTACAGGTTAAAACCTCAGGGACTGTATGCATTAATACAAAATATGCTAACTCCGCCGCCAATATGCAAATAACTGGGCAGAATACAATTGACTAGGCAGCATATGTTTTTGTCCTAGGAAAAAGTATGCAAACAATATAGACTAAAGAAGGATCTGCTGTATTTTAGAAGATTTATACAGAATCGAACACATTTTGTTAACATAGAAACAGTCAACAGATCTTTCATGAGATTCCCTCCTGCTGCTCAACTAAAATTCTCATCTACTGTTATTAAAACATAGTCTCTTTCAAAATGAGACTTGGCTTGCTGTGTAACATGGGCAAATTACCTGACTGAAGTATTTCATAGAAGCGGTCTCTCAGGCTGCCATATCTGCAAACTGTATTGGCCAAACGCCCCATTGCTCTGCCTTGGCTCTTTGGGATGACTTGCATTTCGAATTTTGTATCTTTTCCTGTATCTTTTTCTGTGTTCAGTAACCACCAAATCCACAGGAACCCTCCCCCATCACCTGTTGTTACTCATTTTTACCTTCCTAATAATGACACAACAGGTTGAAAATCTTTTTAAAAGAGAAGAGTCATTGCAAATTGGGTTCTCCCTCTGCAGTTCCTAATTCATGGTGAGAGTTTGACAGACACGTCTGCATAAAGCAGGTCATTTGAATTTTTTACCGACAGTTTGCATACAGAGACAATTTAGGTTATTAATACAGATGTGCCAATATTAACTCCTCATTATACTGTTCTCCCTTATATAGAGAGAGGCAAAATATTATCACGCTTGCATTGTTCTATTTTCAGAGAAGGGTATCAGAGTATGACATCCTTACAGCCTGTTTAGTACTCATATATGGGCCAATGCTACATATAATCTGTCTACCAAAAGTACTTTTATGAAACCTTAGTGCCTCTCAATGATCTATGAATCAATGTATTTATGCTCACAAAACACCTGAGAGGTAGGGACATGTCTTAAACCCCATTTTACAGAAAAGGCATAGAAAAGCTAAGGTTCAGATCCTGAGAGATTGATTTCAATAAGAGTTAAGCATCTAAATACCTTGGAGGATCTGTGCCCAAATTACTTGACCAAGGTTATATAAAGGAGTTTGTGGCAGGTCAGGAACTTGAAAAGATGTCTGCCAAGTCTTTGGTTAGTGTCCTATGGGACTGACCTATACTAATACAGTTCCTCAATTTCTTACTGATACTCACACTGTGTTTAACTTTACTCACTATGATCAATCTCATTGACTTCAAAGGGACTAAGCATAAAGATAAGCACGTCCATAAGCATGTAGAGGTTTCAGATGGATTGTGTGTAAAGGACATAATTGTCTTGTATTTTTTACAGGAAGTAAAAATTAACTAATTTAGGTGAGCGTTGGGTTTTGTTGCAGGGTTTCAGGTTGCATTTCCTGCAATTTCCTTCCTTTTCAGAAGGCATTTAACAAGGTCCAAATTGTGCTCTTAGATGGATAAGGTTGAGGAAATTTCAGTGAGGACAGGTGGACCCTTGTATCCAAAGAGCATATATTGTTGGCTCTAAGGGTACAAATTAAAGATTATTTTTAACAATCTGTGATTTATACTTGGACTGCATAGCTCTAAATGATATCAACAGACTCACAAAAGAAACTAGCATTTAGTGATATTTTGTGAGAAGAGCACCTACTTAATCACGTAAAGCAAGATAGAGAGACTGCTGAACTCATTTAAAAACAAAGGAAAACAAGAATCTTCAAAGGCATAAGTACAATCATTTAATGTGATAAAATTGTTCATTTGAAAATGGCTTAGACCCTTTTTTAATGAACTGAGAACTAAAAAATGGATAACATTACAATAGTTACAATACACTTATCCTGATTTCTTTTGAATTCAAATGGGTTCCACATTTCTTGGTTCTACTCTCATCATCACACTTGTGTAGATAATAGCATCTTGTTTAATTGCTAATTATTCTTTTTAATTCTATTTAGATGGTTTAATTATTTTGCTTAGTGATTTAATAACAACAGCATTTACCTCCTTATATTTTCAAAGCACATTAGATAGCTGCCATGAGGTATGTACTGGCAGTAGTAAATAACATTACTTCTTTTTTACAAGCAGGGAAACTAAGAGAAAAAAATAAGGTGATCTGATTTTTACCAAGCATGGAGGCAGCCAGGTGATTAGAACTGAAGCATTTTTCTTATCTAGCTTTGTGCTTGATCCACTGGAGCAAATGGCCTTCCTTTGCTACTCTGCATAATTAAGAAAAAATGCTGATAATTTGTTTTAGATAACACTATAGTTTTCCTTTAAGAATAAAGGAAAACATGATTTCTGCATTAAATTTATTTTAAAAAAGAGGGAAACTAAATGAGGTTCTTGTCCAAAACATGCCAAAGCCACTGGCTGTCTTTTCATGCACTTGTAAGAGCAGTTAAGTGTAACTATATTGCCTTTAGTAACATCTTAGATAGTGTCACAGAGGGAGACTATATTCTCTTGAGCTCATCTCCATCATGCTTCTGTGATGGATCTTAATACCATCCTCCTTCAAAGCTACCAAACAGAATACTGTACTTTCCCTAGGCTTTTGAGAGTTATCCTGTGTTAATGCATCTGCTGACACACTGACAACCTGCTTTATTTTTATTGCACCATATTACACTACATCCTAAGTTATCTGAACCCCTTTGGAAAACACCTGCTGCAAAGTTTCTGGATAGCTGCATTTGTTTGGGTAAGAAAATCCGTTACAATTTACTGTATCAAATTGAGTACATTATTGAGTACAAATTGAGAGTAAGGATGCAGTAGTGTATTAAATAAAGCTGAAAAGAGAACAGTATATACAAGACCAACAGTTACAAATCATAGTGCCTAAGCAAACACAGAAGTAGAACTGAAGTATTGTAATAATAAAACTTAAAAAGAGAACAGATTCCTATGCAATAACCACAGTTACAAGCTGGTAATGAAAATAGTTGCTGTTTTTATAAACAAGGGGTTGGATACTGAAAACATACTATACCTGCAAAAATTAGTATTATTTCCTTTATACACAATAGCTATAATTTCTCCTTGCCTCATACAATAAGATATTTCTTCATCATTTCATTTCAAGTTCAGAAAGGGAAGGCTTGTATATCAGGAGTACTTTTTCTTTACATTCCATGCCATCAATAAATTTGCAGATGGCATCTCAGTCTAATGTGCTATCAATCTGCAACTACATTTTTACTGTCAGATGTAAACCCACAGGCTTCTGGCTCAAAAAGTTCCTCCTCTGTCAAATAAACCACAACTAGTAATAAAAAGGGATCAGAGCTTTGGCATGGTGAACCATTATATAAACAGTTCCTTGAAGCATCATATGCTAATTCATGCAATTGAAAGAAAGTTCCACTGATGCAGAGGTGCCTGAAAAGTCTGATTCCTGGGCTAAAGTTCCTAGCATGCATAGTGCGGGTATGAAATGGTCAACTGCTCGTGCAGCTATAAAAGAAACACTAATAACCTTCATACACAATTGCTAGTGCTTCATGCTGTTGCATGGTTGTGTATACAGTGTATTTATATAGTTTTGAAAAATGGCTTGACTCTGCAAAACCCCTTCTCACCAAAAGGTTTGGTTAATCTGTTCAATTTTAAAAATTATTCTGCCGTGGAGACCTTCCTATCTGCCAATCTGGCACACCAGCCTTGATTTTTATTTTTTTGCCCTGTATATGGAATTCTATGTCAATGCAATATTAGAATGAATCTAATGATCTGTTCTACTGGGGCTTCACAAATAGTAATGTAACACAACACTAGGCATTGCTTGCAAATATTTACATTGTAAAAATACCTTCAGATTTGGTGTTGTGTGATTAAAATGAGAGAGGGCATTTCTGATCCTCTAATCTGATGATGTCCTGCATATCATAGGCCGTTAACAAATCACTCCCTGATTCTTGCACCCACTCCAATAATGTGTACAAAGCATCCTTTTGGAAAGACATCCAGTATGGGTTTAAACGCTCCAAGTGATCACGCTGCTTGATAATCTGCTTCAGTGGTTGATTACCTCATTCTTAAGTGTTTGCATCATATTAAAGATGTGAACTTGTGTTTACTTTAACTTCAAGTCATATCAGATATCTACTTTGAAACAGTTATGCAAACTCACCCCATTAGAGTAAGTAAATCTACACCACCACCACAGCAATGAGTCCCAGCTGGGCCAGCTATGAACATGACCTGTCCATCTACTCCCTCCTGCATGGTCCAAACCTAGATATATATTACTGAGCTTGTTCTAAGGTCATCTCAAGATGCTCTCCTCCTCCCATCATGTCTAAATGGCAGGTGCAGACGGACATCCTGGAACATCTTGACTGTTATATTTCCAGGTTTGGAGAGGACCTTCAGGGTGAGGAAGGCAGGGCATGCTCATGAATGGTTTGGCTGAGACACGCCTTAGATCCTGACAATAGCTTGCTCGTCTCCTCTCTAACACTGCACATCACAGTTGGTCAGGAATTTTTTTGACGAAGCCTTTCTCTTCTGGAAAATCCCTAGTGGTGAAAACTGAAACGTTTTTAGTCAATACATCAGCTCTACTTTCCATATCAGCAGAAGGAATGCCTGCAGTGTAGGATCCTCTTGGTACCAGTCTCAGCTGGATACTCTGTCATTAACCCTTCCCTAAACAGTCTTTGGATCCTGAAAATCTGTACTGAATAAGATTGGTTAAAGGGAATGGTGCCTAACCCTTGGTCCAAATGGGTGCTTTTTTATTTCGCTTTGTATAGAAAAGATTTGAGGTTCACAATGATTTGCCACTGCTATTGAAGGTCAGAAACTACTGGCATCACTTGCTACCCTTCATTGAGAGATTTTTGCCAAAATCAGCCAGAAGCAGAGTCACCAAGTCCATTTTGATGCACTTCATCTGTTTTGCTGACTCATTAGACAGGCTATGCAACATGCAACTCCTGATATCAGAGACAAGAACCAAGACAAGATCAGAGCCTGTGTTCTTCTTTATTTTTTATGCAATGCCTAATGAAGAACATGAAGCAAGTCATTTGTACCATTGTTCCAGAATATGATGCGGAACATTCAGAACTCCGCCAGGCACTAAAAACCTCAGGCACAGACAGGCTCTTTACAGCAATCCCAATGCTTCGCATTCCTGACTTCTTCTTTGTGCTCATAATAAAAGCCAGATACAGGAGAGAGAAACAATTTGAAGACTGATTCTTAAGAGGGCTCCACTCAAGGGATAAGAAGCATGATGTGGACAGCTTTGGTGGGGGCTTCAAGGTAAGATAAAAATGGAGAGGGATGATGACTTGTAGCTCAAGTTGCCTGAGGATGATCTTCAGGATCAATGCTTAATAGCAGTGTAGACAAACATTCCTGAGTTACTCTCTCACTGCCACAGCAAAGGAACATGGAAGGGCAAGAACAATCCTGAGACCATTCTTTGAATGTATTACGAATGTAAGTGCTCCCAATACTGTGATAATGGTGAACATGCTAACATGCTGCTGCTGAGATTAATGTAGATTCATTCTGAAAGACAGCAACATTTGCACATGACTGACACGGAAGTGCACCTGCATGACAAACCCTGCTGTACATGACATGTAAATCTCTCAGGCAGAACTGCAAGGTGCAATAAAATGCTTCACTGAATGTTTGTATTAGACGTGCGGTGTACAGTTA
The DNA here is from genome assembly GCF_001723895.1 of Crocodylus porosus. Lineage (NCBI taxonomy): Eukaryota > Metazoa > Chordata > Crocodylia > Crocodylidae > Crocodylus > Crocodylus porosus. The sequence continues at coordinate 100,694,189 of NW_017728918.1, read as the reverse complement.
TGTTTATGTGAGCCAGGGTTCCCTTCTCATTTTTTTTAAAAAATTGCCTAAAAGTGGGTTTCTCCAAGCTATTTCATAAGGACACCTAATACCCCAGAATATCTCTTGACTAAATCAGTTTTTTTACTCAGTTACCTCAAGAGTTTGTGACAAAGCAACGCAATTTTCCTTTTCACAACCTGGCTGTTCAATTTGTTGGTATTAGTACATTAAAAAATAGATAAATCATTGTCATCATTAATAGATGTTGCTTATTCTCTATAAATCTGAATGTTCTGATTTCCTCTACTGTTCATTCAGTAGAGAAAATAATCCAGTTATTGTGTTTTATTATTACATCTTTCCTGGAGGTATCTTTACACATGTAGTTCTGTATAATTCATCCTATGGCAATAGTTTAAGAAGACAAAAACACATTACTTTGATATCACACTTAAATATTTGCCCAAAATAGAGATGACAGAAAAAAGCCAATAGTAAAATAATTTAAAAGAATTACATCTGATCCTTTTCTGGTAAAAGAGAATGACTCTAGTGTCTACCTTAAGAAGAATTTCTCCTTACTTAGAAGAGATTTACAGAGCTTTGGTAGTAATGATACAATAAGAATGAAGTTAATACTCTGCCACAGATTTTTTAAGGCTTTGGAATTCCTTCTTAATATCAGGAGAAATGTTACATGGAGGAGAGTTATGCAAAATTATTGCACTTCACTTCAAATGAGCTTTGGTAAAATATCTTTGGTTCCTGAAAAACAGGATGGGAAGATGGGATAAAATCCACTTTTAACCCAAAGCTGCTTCTCTCAAAGCTGCTCGAAATTTCAATTAGTTGCCAATAGCTCCAATAGAGTGAAACACTGTCATGCACTGGGGTAGTGTGAAGAACACACGTTCAGTGTCCCAGTCAGATCCTCTGCAGTGGCAGCACAGTGAGGAGCCTTTTCTAGAGCAGCTGATCAGCTTACATAAGCTGCCAAGGCTGAGTATCATGCCTCTGTTGCCATGCCAAAGCAGCTACCTTGCACTACAGTACCTGGCCCTAGGTCTCTGGGACTGATGCAGTTTGAACAAAAAAAAGTGTTTCAGACAATCATATTGATGTTGGGAAACATTTAAGGTCACTAATGTTTATATAAACTGTGACAGGGACTTTTTAATTGTCTCCTAATTGTGCTGCATGAATAATAAATAGAACTCTATATAGCCAATGAAGAATACAATATGTCTGTTTTCATATCATTGCTATTTCCCCCAGTATTCTCCAAGCTCTGGCACTAGGGTAGTATCTTTACCCGGACTCTCATTTTTCCTAACTTTGGAAGATTCAAGAAAATCGACATTCTAAGTCCTGGTTTTCCCTTCTGTGTGCTGCTCACCATAGGGGATTGAAAGCACAGGCCTGCTCATCCCATTTCCTTCAATAGCAATTTTACCTGAATAAGGTACCTCTATCAGTGCCCACCCAAAAGAGACAAGAATCAGACTTGAAAAGTAATATGTTAAAGAAAAGAGAGGTCTATAAGGAGTCTTAACAGAACATTAGAACTCAGATCACTTCCATCTGGTGTTTTATGTTCTGTCTAGCTTGTACTTGGGTGCTGCATTAAAGATGAGCTGCTTGGCTATGTCTTGCACCTTCTACTTCAAATGCTGCCCTCTCCCTACTTATCTGGAACTCATCAGTGGTCCTGTGCAATTGACTGGAAAAGCAGTGCCTTTTGGAAAAAAAACCACTTTGGCAAACACTAGCAGTCCCATGCTAGTGGGGGGGAAGGAAACTGAACCCTATGAAGAAAATGGATTCCTTAACAAATCTAGTTTTGTGGCTTCAAGAAAATGGACTTTGATAAGGTTCCACTTCTTTTTGAACAGCATACATAGGCCATTGCTGTTGCACTGATGTGGATACGTTGGATGAGAAGCAAGAAGTCAGTTAAAGTGTGCATGAAGCCTTTGCCCTCATTAGATAAAAAAGCAGGATACCTGGCATCAAATTTTCTTTTGTGAATAATAAAAAAAAAATCCAAATTTATCTTTATTATAGTTTATAGCAGATTAAATCCACCTTCTCTGGAGCTACTGGAGAGATCCAACATGCTTGTGTTACTTCTTCCTCACAGTCCACATTTAAAGCAGGATGTGCACCTACCTTTCTACCAGCTGGAGCCAGAGCTCACATTGTCCTGCTCAGTTAATGCTTTCAATAGGATAGTTCATTACAGTCTCCTACACTTTGCCCACGTTTACAGAAAGAAATACACACGTTCTCTTGAAACATGCCTCTCTGGGCCCAGTTCCACACACTCTCTAGCTCAGTTGCCACGATAGAGAGGTTTCCCCGCACCTTTTTCCTCTTGACCAACATGGGAACAGTCACTAACTACCATATTCCCACTGAGCATGGTGAAGAGTGTCTCACTGACCTTCTCAAGATGGATGCATTCTGCAACACTCCCTTCGATAGTACCAGGGGGGTTACATTGACACTGTTGTCCCAGAAAAGTTAATAGAAAAGTCTGATGAATTCCCAAATACCTATTATATGGTTACTCATCCTAGATAATTACCTATTAGAGGATTTGTTTTAATGTGAAAACTGTGGGGGCAGAATGTAATATGCATTGTGAAATTTTGTTTCAGGTTTCAAAAGCCAAAACAAGCATCTGTGGATCCAGTTGAACCCTGTTGTACAACTGACTGAGCCCCAAACCAATCCTGGCTCTCCCATACTACTCCGGAGATGCTAAAGTACCTCTGTTATCAGAGTTCCAGTCTTTCAGGCATACAGTTACATTTTATGAACTGAGAGCCACATGACAATTGAAGCAAAACTGCAAAGATTTCTAACACAATTACCCTTTACTTCAGATAGCCCAAAAGATAAAGGATCTAGACAGCAAAATACCATCCTCAAACTATGTTTCTTCACCATATTTGAGTTTTCTTTGCCATTTGAGTAAATATCTTGTCAGGGTTTGAGCTCATCACTGCATGACATGGAACCTCTCTCTGCTATTTTCTCTTTCCTTTCTGGCTGGTCCTGAAGTCAGAAAGATCACTTCTGCTCTGCAAGCATATCCTTCCCTCCTTTCTTTCTTTCTGTTGCCTGCTCTTCCTTTCTCTCTGGGAGTCCCTCTAAATTTTAAAATCTTAACACTAATCCTACATTTCTTTTCCTGAATCTAGCAAACTTCTGACCTTCCCTTTTCAGAGAAGCTGGAGAAGGCTGGTTTTATCTAGGACGCAGCTAGTCCACTGTTGTCTTGAGGCAAGAGTTATTCAGCTTCTGATAATTTTAATCTATCCAGAGAAAGATACAAATGATCCTTATCTGTCCCCTCAGCAGAAGGAATAGGATAGGACATAGTAAAAATATTGATAAGACCAGATAAGATTAGGTACTGGTAGCTGCCCAGGCAACACAGAGGTCAGGCTGTGCTAACTTATTCTGCTTCCTAAATGTGGCTGCACACAACATCCCGAGAGTTATACGGTACTGCAGGTATACAACCCTAATCACTTTAATGAGAATCCTGTGGCTAAACCTCTATGCAAATTTTGGAAGACATATGGGTTACTGTCAGAGTTTAGTGCCTTTCAGGTTTCCTATTTACTTAGTAATATGTTTATGGCTTGAGGGCAGGTCACACGATTATGAAACTGATTCCTCCTGAACCCCCACATGGCTCACACTAAATGGTGAAAAAGGACCAGCACAGAACAGCATATAAAGTGGAATGAGTGATTTAAATACACAAGGTGGAAAGGGAGGAGGGAAGCAAACAAGAAAAGAACCTATGGGAAGAAAGGGTCACAAAAGAAAGTCCAGGTGATAAAAAGGATTAGGCTTCATAGTTCCTGTTTAAAACATACTTAACACAGTCTAGTTTGTGGATGATTTCTTGGTTCACAATTTCCCATTCAAACTGGTTTTTGAATTTTTGCTGCCTGGGAACAGCAATTTTTAGGTTAGTGATCCAAGAAGGTTAACGTGTTCTACCACAGAACTGCTTTTTACTGTAGCTGAATACTTTGTTCCTACAGATGCTTTTCTTGCTTGCTACCTCCCTTGCCTCACCCTGCTTTCTCCCTTCCCACTTTTTGTATTCAGATCCCTCACTCCATACGTTGTTTTATGCATGTCCTTTCACAGCATCTGAAGTGAGCTCAAGCTCACAGCAGCTTATACCCTATAGATTTCTCACTTAGATCTTCTGCCTGACTTCAGATCAACACAGCTAACTACTCATAGTACTTACGCTGTCCATAAGCAGAAGGACAATACACTGACATGGTTTTCATTAACATATTGAATCATATCACGTCCAGGAATACATGTATTATTTTACCACTGGGAGGATACAGGATGCTTATTGTGATATTGATCCCTGTAGCCACAAAAATTAATGCTGCTGCCACTTGCCCTGCTGCTAAATTTTTGGACCTGCTGTGAGGTCTGCAGCCAAAGGATATAGCTTCACACATTGAATCAGGTCCATGAATCCCTGCAGACTGGCCTTGAACACTAGACCAGTCTTGCCCCCTCATCCAGTCTTGCCCCCTCATGGGCCAGATGAATTGGGCACCATGGCTCTATAGCTGAAGAAGAAAGATGGCTAGTCTTCTCAGCATGAAATATCCTCACATATTGTTGATTTACAAAGAATTGCCTTTATGGTAACTTACAGACCAAATATGTAGGAGATAGTTTCTTCTAAGCAAATTAATAGAATTTCATGGGGCTTAAAAAATGACATTTATTGCAAGGATAAGTTGTTTAAGTAGCAAATGTCAAAGAAAGAATAATATTGTGCAGAAGCTGGATTCAGTGAATTCTCTTTAACATCCCTGGGTAACATGTTCGTGTACCTGGATGTGAACATTAAATCTAAATTAAACTATTTGAAGAGTGGTACTACACCAGGAAAACATAGCAGCTATTCTTGACTACAAGGACAAGTATAACTTTATATTTCTGTCAAACTTTTTATCCAGATATTTCAAAGCACTTAACACACATTAATTCTAAAGTAGGTCAAGGTAAATGGAGTTCTGTTAAAATAATATGTTTTGAAAAAAACAGGCTGACTTCAGAGGAATTCCATTCTGGAAGAAAGCAAGAAACATTCTGACAGTTTTAAAAGATCACAGTTCAATGTGAAAGCAATATTTCAATTGCGTAGAAATGATTTTTCTTTTTGATTTCTTATATTGTATTTCCTTATCTATTGAAAAAAAGTTTCAATAGGTCTGAGTCAAAATTAAATGTTTCAGTCAACTATGAAGACATCTGTATACCTTAGATTTTCTTTCTCTTCAGAATTTCCCTTTGCAGAGAATTGCATTTTTTTTTTTTAATTTTTGCTCCACTTTCGAGGGAAGTTTTGAAATCTTGAAATGCTTTGTGAACTGGAATTTTTGTCCTCTGAAAACTTCTAATATTTATGTTACAACACAACATCCTTGCCAATGAGCTAGATAAGCATTATAATCCTGATAATACGACTGGAGAAATTCAGACTCAAAGAGATTTGAAGGAGATGATTACAGCACAGTGCACAGTAGAGCAGTCATTTGCCCAAGAACAGAGAAAGCGTCACTGTTTACATGTGCACAGCAATTAGGCTAGTGTAGACTAATTTACTGTACTGTCGGATAATCCTATCAGACACAAGTACTATTCGGCAGTGCAGTAAATTAGTGCTATTAAACACATGCATAGACAGTAACATGGGCACACATTGTGCCCAATCAGCACATGCAGCAGGGAGTCATACTCCTGCCTGCTGCTGAGCCACATGGCTCGGCAGCTGCAGGAGCCTCATGGTACAGACAGTTCTGCTGCCTGCCACAGCTACTCAGAGCCTAGACCTAATCCCAGTGGCTCTGCCAGCCCAGGGCTCATCCCAGAGCCTGCCACCAGTCTGGGGCTTGCCCTGGAGGCTGCCGCCAACTTGGGGCTCACCCCTGAGGCTGTTGCCAGGCCAAGGCTCACCCTGGAGGCTGCCACCAACTCAAGACTCACCCCGGAGGCTGCGCACTACCAGTCAGAGCCTGGGGCTGACCCCAGAGCCCCCTGACAACCTGGGGTTGGCACCCATGTGCTGCGACCAGAGACTAGAGCTCCTTCTGGCTGCTGCAGAAGGGCAGAGCAGGGTAGGAGCATCCTTAGCCTGAACAGCTCCTCCTTGGCTCAATTTGCTCCTGAACTGGGCACATGTGTAGAAGCTGTGCTAAGGAGTAGTTTACTGCAGAGCAATTTGTTCCACAGGTTATTTATGTGCATTAATTACATGTGTAAATGCGCCTGTGGTCTCAGTATAAAATTGGTATATAGAGACTGTTTGATCATACTAGATTTTAACACTTAAGTTTTAGTTAACAATCTCCTGTGTAGACTGTAAGTTACTCATAGCAGGGACCCACTCTGTCTGTACAATGCCTATTACGATGGGGTCCCACTTTATGTTTGGGGCTCCAAATGGCCACCACCATACAAATAATAAAAATCTCACTTGGCCTACTCGCAGTTTGATACTTGCTGTTTTTTCTCAAATTCCTATTGCTGCATAAAAAGTAAGCTAAAGATCAGAGAACCAGATGGCTGGAGGGGATGTCATGATGTCATCTAGCCAGCCTACTGCTGAAGGCAGGATCATCACTGACTAAATCATCGTAGTCAACTCTAACCTGTTATTGAAAACTTCCAGGGATGGAGATTCTACAGTTTCTTTAGGTAGCCTGTTTTAATGACTGACCACCCCCAAAGTAAAACGTTCTCCCTAATCTCCAACCTAAACTTCCTCTTCTGCAGTATGAAGACATTGTTCCTAGTGCATTCTTATTGACACAGAGATTAGTGTATCTCCATCCTTTATCTTTATAATCACCCTTTGGGCATTTGTAGGCTGCTATCGAATTCCCCCTCAGTCTTATCTTCTCCAGACTAAATAACGTTAGTTCTTTAACTTGTTCCTCATAAATCATGCTTCCCAGGCCTCTAATCATTTTTCTCCCTCTATGCTGGACTCTTTGCAATTTGTTTACCTCTTTCTTGAAGTGTGGGTTCCATAACTGTGCACAATACACCAGGTGAAGCTTCACAGTGTGGAATGGAGTGGGAGAATCTAGTCTCTTGATCTGCAAGTAATACATCTTATAATACAGTCCAGTCTGTTGTTGATTTTATTTTTTTGCAACAGGAGCACACTGTTGGCTCATAGTCAGCTTATGGTCTACTATAGCCCCCAGGTCCTTCTCTGCAGGATTGCAGCCCAGCCAATCATTCACAAGTCGGTTTTTGTACAATGCTTTCATTACAAGTGCAGGACTTTTTATTTATTTTTGTTGAATTCCATCTGGTTGACTATGGACCATTTCTTCAGTCCATCTGGATCCTCGCCCTGCTCTCCAGAATGTCTGCAACTCCATCTAACTTGGTGTCATCCGTTCATTTGCTAAGCATGCACTCAGTCCCATTGTCCCATTCATGGAGATGTTAAACAATACTGGGCCCAGGGAAGACTCTTGGGGAACCCCACTTGATACTTCTTCCCAACTAGAAATTGAGCCATTGATGTCTACTTGTTGAACGTGATGCTCCAATCAGTTTTTTTATCCACCTCATGGTACTTTTGTCTAGTCTATATTTCCTGCGCTTGCTAATGAGAATTAGCAAAAACTCTGCTAAAATCAAGGTATATCATATCTACTGTTCTACTCTCATCCACAGAGCCTGTAACCTTATCAGAGAAAGATATCAGGTTGGTCAGAAATTACTTGTTCCTGATGAATCAATGTTGGTTGTTCCTTACCATGTTGTTCTTTTCTAGGGACCTTAAAATAGAGTCCTGCTCCATGATCTTTCCAAGTACTGAGGTCAGCTTGACTAGTCTGTAATTTCCCAGATCCTCTTTTCCCCTGTCTTAAAAATGGGCACTACATTTGCCCTTGTCTAATCACCCAAGACCTCATCCAAGCTCCACAAGTTCTCAAAGACAATAGCCAATTACTCAGCTATTACTTTAGCCAGTTCCTTCAGAACCCAGGCTGCATCCCATCTGGCCCTGCCAAATTGAAATCAATTAACTTCTCTAGGTAGTTTCTAGATAATCCCTGAATTTCTGCTACTCTAGAATGTGTTTCCCTTCCTATGTTTGCTGCCAACTATACTTATCATCTAGTATTTGCCCCTATTTGTGAAGACTGAAGTGAAAAAGGCATTAAAGACATCATCCATGCCTAGATAACCTTGTGCATTCTGTAAGGGCCCTATAGTTTCTGTGATCTTCTTCTTACTTTTGACATGCTTATAGAATCCATTTTATGACCTTCTATGTCCCTTTCCCTTGTCCTTTTAAACAAGATTTTATAATGCTATTTTACAAAAAAGTTAAATTAAATTCCATTACTAATATATACCCAACACATTTGATCTTTCTCTTGTTTTTTAAATCTTTTTCTTAGGATTTAGAGAAATATATGCTGATCTGCCAGGCTGAGATTTCTGGAAAGGTAACACTCGTGCTAATGATCCACAAAAGAACATTTTCATTTCTAAGTAAAACAAAGGATTAGGGAGTACTACTTCCATACAAAGGAAATTCAATGCTTACTATTACCTGTAAATTGGTTTCTGGAGTTTGCTGAATTAAAATTCTCATACAAAGCACCAAAATCATTGTGCTCCATTGACTCAGACAGCATGTCCTAGTGTTTTCATATTTTCTAGGCTATCTGTGGCTTCTATAACTATATGAAATGTTGTACCTGTCTTGTAAATTAGCTCAAATAGCATATCCATTTTTATTTTCAAAACAGAGATTATGCTTTATTCCTTAATTGTCCAATTGCATATTACCGCTCTTAATTGGTTTCTATAGGGCTTTAGTGCCATGGTTCTAAAGGGAGAATTTGATTGTCTAACTTCCAATAGGCAACTCACCATTGGTCCAGATTGCCTAGTGGTAGCACTGTTGGAAGCTATAGCATGGGCATGCTGCTGTGGGTTTTACCACTGTCATTTTACCTTGCCCTGCATACTGCATAGTTTCCAGAACTGCTGCTATCAGTGGACCATGCCCATGAAAAATACACACAAAGTAGTGCAGTGCCTTTCTGCAGGCTTTAGTCCACAGGGACTAAATCTGTTTTATTGCAAACTGTGGGTGTTGCAATGGGGTTACCTGGTTGAGACAAAGGATGTGGTCAATTGATCCATAAGTATATGGCCCTATACCATTTACAGGTACAGAAAATAATGCAAAGCTCATTTTTATGGGCTTTGTTTTGGCCCTGAATTATACCAGACTTGAGGGCTGTTTTCAGGAAAAAAATTTGCAGTGGCTGAATTATATCCATGTAGTTGAGGGCAGAACTAGACTATGCCATCCACTCTAGACAGAATATGTCTAAACAGCAGTATTCTATTCCATTTCATTCAATATAGATTCTTATTCTGCTACCATTATGATTTGTCCTATATGGCTTGCTCCCTTTCTCATCCTCTCTCTGGAAGGAGAACTATATGCTCAAAGGTGTTTTCTGCTTTAGTAAGATTTTTTTCTTTTAAGTCTATCTGTTGTGTGCCTTGCATTTACTGTGCCTTGGAAAGTCTCACAGCAGTTCTAAAATGGTTTTGAATTTCCCTTTTATAGCACACTGAACTCATTTTCAAACCAAAGGTGTTCATGGACAAATTCCGATCTCTTTGGAAATTACCTGCCTTTTCCTTTTCCCTCTGTCTACCCATCTATGCAATGCTGAGTCATTTATATTAATAAGCAATAAACACTTCCAAACACCTGTGCTTAACCATTGCTTGAAAAATGAAATGGCCAGATAGGAAAATCTGAGAATTTTACATAGTTCTACAGCAGCTGCAAAAGCTTGGCTCTTAGGGAGTGTGCCTCTGCCAACTCTTTTGAAACAACCACATTTCCAAAAGTACATTTGAAAGTACATGTATCATTCTGATGCAATGCCATTTTTCCAAGGATGGTAGTATCATTGAAAACTTTGAAAGGTTTCTGTCAATTGGCCTTATACAGAGAAAATTCAAAATGGAGGCTGTGATTGAATGCATTCAACTGCCTTTTTCAAAAGATCTGATTATGGTCTAGGCAGCCGGCTTGAGCTCTGCCGATACTTGGATAAAACATGTCTTTCAAGATTCATAGGCAGCTGGTGTAGGCTTGTTTTTGCTCATCAATTTTGATTCTGTTCTCTGAGGTTTAAGTTTTCATGGTCCATTTTGAATCTTGAAAGAGACATTTTTGTTTGAATTTAAAGATAAGGAAACTTCAGAAATGAATGTGCCAAGTCAATCAAAAATGGCAGGTATTAGTGGGAGTTACTAGCCTGTATTAGTCTATGTTGTTCCAATTATAAGTCAAGCCTGCATATGTGTCAATTCTGCATTTTAAGTTTCATTTTCTGTAAAACAGCTTTTTGCCAGAATATAAGTTCATACCTGAAGATAAGCTCTTGAATTCCCATTGCCCTTAAAAATCCCACAGAAGAGTCAAATCACCGAGGAAAGGACCAAAAGCATTAAATGCACTAAAAATATCAGAATAAAAAAGTATTTTTTGTACCAAAGACAGAAAGCAGAAAAGGATAGCATCTTGGGGTGCCTATAGATGTGTTCCAATGCATTCTATTAGAACACTCTAGCCTTGCATCAGCCTCACATGTAGTAAGCCATCTGTATTTCAAAATGGCCATGGGGCACTTTAACTAAACCTTGTTGAATGAACCTTAGTTAAAGTGTCCCTCTTTAAAGTAATTGATAAAGGAACCTCTTTAAAGTCATTGTTAAACAGCATATATATATGGTATTCTCACATACCATATGTCTTACAAATAAGCCACACAACCTGTTTTGGAAGGTAGAATATACAAGGTAGATTTTTCCAGACTCATGGTCAATAAAATGTCATAGAATAAATCCTGCTGGAAACATAAAGGTCATGTCCAGATGAGCACAAATATATGTTTCCCTGGGGACATTTGTTTCCCTGGGGACAAATAGCAGTGACTTGAACCCAGGGAATGCCTGTGCCACATGTGCTTTGGTGCATGGCAGGCTATCCCAGGTAGGGTAGGGGAGGCTGGGACCAGCAATTGTGCTAGCCCCAGAAGCCTTACCTGGGGTCCTAGGGCCCTTGGGGAGCTGTAGCCTTGGTGCTTTTGCAGCTGGAATCCTGGCCAGCAGCTGAAGTGTGGCTCCAGCTTGCCAGGCTCTGGTTTTGGGCAGTGCTTGCTGTTGCCATATACACTGCCCTGCTCTTTTTTTGGTGTGGATTTTTTTGACCCTGGGATCTCTCGGGATCTGTCATCCCCACACACAGGGAAACGCCTGTGTATGTGACGTGTGACACCATAGATAGGTTTGCGGCACCACATGCTGCATGTCCATGCTTATCTGGATGTGGCCAAGAAGTATAGCAATGCTGAATGAAGCAGTAGGAGCTTTCTTGTGTGGAAGAAGAGCAGTACATCTAGGTTCACTGCCTTAAAAGGGCAGTAGCAAGACTATTACTTTTGTACTGTAAATATTTCTTTATACATTTTTTTGTAAAAAAAAGGTTTATTTCTATACTACAAGCCTCATCAAGGTACTACAGATTGCATGCAGCAGCTCACTCACATTCAGTCAGCTCAGTTGCTCCTCAAAAAAAAGCTACTGCCTCACCAGTGGCTGAGAGAGGGTTAACACTGGACTCTGCCCCTCCTGCTTGCTATCTCAGGCCTCAAATCAATGCTTACCCCTCAACTCTTCTTAAAAGTTTAAGTACACTCTCTCTAGATCTCTACCCTCATATTAAAATCCTTCAACATTCATGAACTAAAATGGGGTTCACAGATTGACACAGACAATTCATCACAATAAGTAATGAGATACAACCATCAAGGGCAATAAAGATATAAAGGAGTTCTGAGATTGCTTCAGAGAGCTCCCCAAGTACTATAGGGTAGAGATTAGGAGGTCTAGCTGATAAGAAAACAGATACGTGTGCTAAGTAGGTTCTAACAAGGTCCTTCTGTATTCTGAATTCTCTTGTCATCTTGGCTAGGGACAGATACTTAAAAAGCCTGAGTCTGAATTGATTTAATCTTTGCAGGTTAGTCTAAACTGGCTAGGCTAAATCAATTTGTAACTGCACAGATACCCCAGACATGCAGGCACATGCCTACAGTGGTTCAGGTTAGAAGCCAAGGGGCACTAGAGCAGCCCTCCTTTCCCTTCCACAGGGCTGACCTGAGAGGGGTGTGCCCAGGCCCCAGCAGGATTAGGGAGGGGTTCCTTCCTTTCTTGATAACAGAGCATTTATCGGATCTGTTATCAACATTTATCACCCCATCAGAAAACAAACAGCACCTCTCATTAGTTCAGTCTCTTTTTAAACAAAGAAGAAATGGAGGGACATTACCAGCTGAGCTGGTGATTAGCTCCAAAAAGCCCTAAGCCAACACTGCTGTCTGTCACAGCATGGATGTAGCCAGCATGTGGTCTAATAGCTAATGCTGAGGTGTCTGTGTACGACAGAGAGGATGGGGGGATCCCTGCTTAGCAGGGAGTGGTGAGAGGAGGGAGAGAGCAAGAGGAAGGCAGGTAGAAACTGTTGTGCCTGCAAGTCTCTATTGGAGCTGCAGCCAGGGAGCAGAGGGGAGGGGCAAGTTGTCCTGTGGAGCAGAGAGACCAGCCCAGAGAGCATGCTGGGATCCTGGGGGAGTCTAGTTTAACTCAACACAGCAAGGGGTGTGGAACAGACATTGCATAAGCTGGTTTGACCCAAATCAGTTAAGTCTGATACTACATTCAATCAGGTTTATTTCAAGCTGGTTTCAGCCATTTTCAAACCAGTTTATGTGCACTAAACATCTGTTCTGTTACAGGTTTCAACCTGTTTATGTGTAATGTCTGTCCCTAGCCCTTGTTATCTAGTTTGAATTTTCCATCTTATCAGTAATGTTAATTGGGTTAGCCAGATGATCAAAGTTAAGCTTCTTAGTAAAAATTGCAGCAAAAGGCAGCAAGCATTTCAATCTTTTATTCATCATTTATAATTACCTTTTTGTTTCCCATTTACCAGTGGCTCAACTCTTTCTTTGATCTTCTTTCTACTGCTGAGATTCTTATAAAATGTTACTGTCTTTTTTTTATTTCCCTGACTAGTTGTATCTCATTTTGTGCCTTAGCATTTCTGATTTTCTCTCTACAACTTTATACTCATCCTGGGTGATTTGACTTAGTTACTGCTTTGTGTATGATTCCTTCTTGAGTTTCAGGGCCCTGAATAGCATGCAATTTAGCCAAATTGGTCTCATTGTATTTCCTATCTTTCCTTCACATTGGGATAGTTTGCACTTTGGCCCTTAATATTGTTTCTTTAAGTAACTGCCAGCTCTCTTTACAGTGCTTTCCCATGGGATCTTACCTAGCAATTCTCTGAGCTTATTGAACTCAACTTTCTTGAAGTCTATTGTCTTTATTTTGCTGTCTTTCTCCTCCAGAATCATTTGGCAAATTTGTAGAAACTTGCTGTATTAGATTGGGCCTCTATTCCCAGATCTGTCAGAAGTGACATTGTGTTTTAGTTTCTTGTAAAATAGACCAATACAGTTGAGTTTTCCTCGTAAGGTAAGTGGTTGGAGCCCCTGTTAAATAATCAAGGATGAGAAAGGGAAAGGATTATTAACACCCATTAGCTGAAGAACTAGAGTAGTTAGCTGTGGTGTCTACTGGGTTGCAATTCAATAATAGCTCCTGCAGAGATCTCCATTCTTACATGTCCTGTTGAAGCAGACCCATTAAATAGATAACAAGGTTGCCTCCCCAAGAATTTTTTTTACTGACAATCAGCAAACTTTTTACTGACAGCCAAACTTTTTTACTGATTTTTTTATTGACAGATATTTTACATTATGTTAATGTAACAATTCTTCCAGGCATTGGATGTTACTAAAATCTAGGGGTTCAAACTTAGGGGTTTAATACCTGCCCTAGAAAAATGTTTGGCTGTCAGTAAAAAGTTTGCAGATTGTCAATAAAAAAAATTCTTATTTTGGCAATTTAGCTTGATTACAACAGTGGTTTTTCACAATGTTGCCCCATCCTAGGGATCTGCTACAGACCCTATACCCTGATACCTCCAGCTGCATAAAGAGGCCCTTTCAATTACAAAACATAATTATAAAATAAAAGATACAGTTTAAAAGATATCACTGACAATTAGATGAACAAAATAGAGTAGCCTGCTGTTGCTTGGGAGCTAATATGCAATGACCTGGACCATCAACTAGATCAAGTCAATCGACAAATAAAGTGCATTAGCATAGCCATATTGACCTCTATGATGGAGATACATTAATTAATGATGAATGAGGAGCTGACTAATATTATTTTTATTTAAACTTCTTTTGGGATTTGTTTTCAATAAAAACATTTTAAAGGGATTTTGTCCTTTTTTTCTTATTATTTCTTTGAAAACAAGTTGTTTTTACTCTGTATTTCATTGAAACTTTCATTTGGGAAGAAGGTTAGAAAGCTTCAAAGTTAGATGTTTTGAAAAGGAAAAGGAATGACTGCTTGACAGGTTTAAAAACTCATGCTTGACAGAGTAGTTATAGCTATTTGATAGTAAGACTTAAATGTTCCACTTTATTGGATGACAGGCTACAGAACTGAAAGATTATCAGAATATAACTTTTTTCACACTAGAATTTTTTTCACTTGTTATTCCAAGGGCAAACATGCATTTTAATCAAACAGTCTCAAAACTTTTGTACAGTCTGGGAAAAAAAATCCTAAATGTTAGCATGTTTATCAAAGCTTTGGACAGCCTATATGTGTAAAGCACATTAGAACTGTATAAGCAAAAGCATAGATTCTGGGAAACCTCCATAAATACATAGCATTTAAACATAAACCTTACTTTTGGTTTGGAATGTCGTTATTACTTAAAGCTATTACTTATGTGATGAAAACAAGGACATTAATTTTACTACTACTTAAAAAAATCTTTCCTGCAGTAGTATTTTTGCTTTGGAAGTGTTCAGTTACTGCAAGGCTGAAATCTGAAGTCTTGGCTTCTGCTAAACTACCTATATGCTATATGGAGGCAGGCAGCTCTTTAATTAGAGTGGCTCCAAAAGCCACTCTAATTAAAGAACCACTGTGTTTTGTGTATCAGCATCCCCATGCTTAAAAACGGTGGTGGGGGCACTTGAACTACAGCTCAAAAAAGATGCATGAGGCTGCTGCAATTGCCATCCTCCGTGCTTGTGTACAGGCACCCACTGTTCTAAACATATTCAAGTCTGTAGAGTGACTAGGGGCTTTACTCCATACAGTCTACTAATGAAGTGCTTAATGTCTACTGAGCAGATGGACAATTACCATCAAATTATATGATTTTTTTTAAGGAAGTTTTTGTTTAGTAGGAAGGCAGGATATCAAACTCAATTCACTTATAATTGCATATTAGTCTCAAAGCAGTTTTCTTGGGCTTTAAACTTTTGCTACCTATTAATAAATACAGCAAGTGTCCTGAATTTCAGTTTAATACTTGAATAGTAACACACTTATTATATAACAGTCACAGAGGTTGGATTTTATTATTGTCAGTGTTGATATTACTATAATTACTGTACATGTAGGTTTTGAAGTCTAATTTTTCCCTTTGACCTTCAGAAAAATACACTAAAATTTATCTCGCAAAAAAATACAGGGAAATAAAAGGCAAAAATAATTTTTATTCTCCACCTTCTCTTCATTTTGGATTAATTTGGTAATTTGTAGTACCTCTGTCTCACTCTTTCTCTCTAAATATTTGTAAGGAATAATTATTCATAGATAAACAATACATTTCACTTTATATGACAAAATATTTTAATTTGACTTAAATTGTATCTTTAAAAAGGATATTTAAGAAAAAAATACCTGTAGTTTTAAAAACAGTTTAAAAATGTAAACTCTCCTTAGACTGGTGCTATGCCTGTGTCTAAGACTTTTGTTAGCTCCTTTTCTTGCTCCCTTCACTTACCAGGACATTTCTCTCTCAGTTCACTTACATGTTGTATAACAGGCATACCAGATAAGAATTTGTACCCTGTGCAGCAGAGGCGTACTTGGTAGGATACTAGGAGTGGAGGAAAGAATATATTGACAAGGCAAATACACCAAAGTAGGGCAGGATGCTGCTGCAAGGGGAAGTGTCACTGCTAATAGGTTAACTCTCCCTTGGGCCTGAAACCACTGCAGATTTGTATGGTGAGTGATCATGCAAAGTCACTGATACAGCAGAGGTTGCCAAGTGAAGTCTTAACCGGAAGTCTTAACTAGCTGTTTGCAGGGATGCATCTCTTTGCAGCAGCAGCAGCAGCAGCATCTCCCATGGGGAGGGAGGTTGAGGCTGATGTGGAGACTCCAGCCCCTGCTCTGTTACAGGGTGTCAGAGATTTGAGTCCCCCCAGCCTCCCTTTAGTGGCATCCAGGGCTCAAGACCTGGTTGCCCAACTTAGTTATGCTACTGTGTCTTGTGTATTTGTCACTACTGTGTATATCTTGATATATATATGTATACATACATATATACATACATACATACATATACCCCCCCCCACACACACATATAGATAGTTAGATATAGATATCTATATACGGCTTATGAGCAGGGATCCTGGTTTTCTCTGATTTAAGAAACATCCCCAATGAAGTAGCCCTAAATCCACATTTTTTTCATGATTTAAATGAAACATCACCCTATATAGATATCTAGAAATATATATCTAAATCTATATATATACTCCAACTGCATTTTATCTTTCCTAACTTCTTCCCTGTATGCCTGCTCAGACTGGTTTTCCAGGAGATCATGTCGAAGTCTGCTTTTCTAAAATCCAGGGTTATTACCTTGCTGCTCACCATCCTTGCTTTACTCAGGATCTCGAACTCAATCATCTTGTGGTCGCTGTCCAAGCTCCCATCTACTACTACATTCCCCAGCAATTCAGACCTATTTGTAAGCAGAAGACTCTGAGTTGGCCACTCCAGCACTTAGACCAGGAAGTTGTTCCCATCGCTCTCCAAAAAATTCCTGGATTGCCTCTGCACTGCTGTATTGCCCTCACAGCAGATGTCAGGGTGATTGAAGTCTCCTATGAGAACCAAGGCTTGTGATTGGGAAACTTCTGCTAACTTGAAGAAAGCCTCATCTACCACTTCCTCCTGGTCTGGTGGTCTATAGCAAAAACTAGGGCTGTGTGAAACTTCGGTCCCTGATGTGATTCGGCAGAGATTCAGTCCAATTCAGTGGCTGAATCTTTGAATCCAAATTGTATCAGAGGATCCATTAATCTCTCTGAATTGAATCGGAACCCTCCAAAGTGATTCGGAGAGATTCAGAGAGATTCAGAGAGATTCAGTGATTTGGACATAGACACATCTTTAAATGTTTTTAAATGTAGGTGGCAGGTGGCTTGTGAACATTGTAATCTTGAGCTGCATGGAGTGCCCAGTGTACTTGGCAGCAGATCCAGAAGAGGACCAGAAGCACTTCTCGTCCACTTCTGGGTCCATCAGAGAGCATGCAGTGGGGGCCCCTCCATGCCCCCCGGCTCAGTGACTGGTGCCTCCTGGATCTGGGTAGGGCACCCAGGGTCCCCCTATGGCTGATTGCTGAGCTGGGTGTGTGTGGGGGGGCCCCAGTGTGCTCCCCAGTGGTTTGCCACTGAGCATGCGGGGGAACCCCTTGCACTCCTGTGGGATACTCCATCTACCCCAGCAATGCAGCGTTCATGAGCTGCACCTGCTACCTCAAGGTATGTAGAAAAAACATTAAAGTTTTCATAGATTTCATAGACCTTAGGGTTGGAAGGGACCTCAGAAGATTTTCGAGTCTAGCCCCCTGCCCCAGGGGCAGGAAGTCAGCAGGGGTCATAGGATCCCAGCAAGATAAACATCCAAATGTCTCTTGAAGGCATACAAAGTAGGTGCTTGAACCACTTCCAGCAGCAGTCTATTCCAGACCTTGGGGGCTCAGACAGTGAAGAAGTTCTTCCTTATGTCCAGCCTGAAACAGTCATGGAGGAATTTGTGGCCATTTGACCCTGTCATCCCTTGGGGCATGCTGGTGAATAGATGTTCCCCTAGATCCTGGTGAACACCCCTAATAAACTTTTAGGTGGCCACCAGATCGTCCCTGTGCCTGCGCTTTTCCCGGCTGAAGAGTCCCATAGCGCTCAGCTTCTTGTCATAAGGTCTGTTTTCTTGACCTCTGATCATGAGCATGGCTCTCTTCTGGACTCTCAAGCTTCTCCACAGCCTTTTGGAATTGTGGAGCGCAAAACTGGATGCAGTACTCCAGTTGTGGCCTCACCAAGGCTGAGTACAATGGGAGAATGACAGCCTGGGATTTGCTTGAGAAGCATCTGTGGATGCAAGCCAGAGTTTTGCTTGCTTTTCTGGCTGCAGCATCACATAGATGGCTCATGTTCATCTTGTGGTCAATCATGATCCCCAAGTCTCTTTCATCCGTAGTGCTAGCCAACATATCACTGCCTAGCCTATAAGGATGCTGCAGGTTTTTCCTCCAAAGGTGGAGAACCTTGCATTTTTTGGTGTTAAACACCATCAGGTTCCACCCATTTTCTGAGCCTGTCAAGGTCAGCCTGAATCACCCTCCTGTCCTCAGGTGTGGATGTTTTACCCCAAAGTTTGGTGTTGTCAGTGAACTTGGCCAGTCTGCTTCTGATACTAATGTCCACATCATTAATAAAGATGTTGAATAGTATAGGCCCAAGGACAGAGCCTTGGGGGACCCCACTGGTCACAGCGCACCATGATGGTTGACTTCCATCAACCCCCGCCTTCTGGGTCTGACCACGGAGCCAGTTCCCCAGCCAGTGGATCGTAGTGAAGCCGAGGCCGTAGTTGGCCAGTTTTGCCAAGAGGTGATCATGAAATATCAGATCGAAAGCTTTTTGAAAGTCAAGATATATGACATCAATTTCTTCTCCCTTGTCCAGGTGATAGGTCAAGTGGTTGTAACAGGAAATAAGATTTGTCAAGCAAGACCTATCCACAACAAACCCATGCTGCTATCCCTCAGGATGTTGCCATCAGCCAAATCTGAATCCAAATTGAATAGGGCCCGTTTCACACACCCCTAGCAAACACCCACTACAACATCATCCTTGTTGTTCTCCCCTCTAACCTTAACCCAGAAACTCTCAACAAATGTATCACCCGTTTCATGCTGGAGCTCTGAGCAATCATAGGGCTCTTTTACATAAAGTGCTCCTCTTTTTCCTTGCCTTCCTTCCTGAACAGTTTGTACCCATCCATAACAGAGTTCCAGTCATGCGAGCTATACCACCAAGTCTCTGTTATTGCAATCACATCATAGTTCTGTGACTGTACAAGGACTTCCAATTATTTCTGCTTGTTTCTTAGGCTCCGTGCATTGATGTACAGACACCCGAGGTAACTAGCTGATTGCCCTGATTTCTCAGGAAGTATGAGAGCACCCTCCTGCTTGCTCTTCCTCCAGGTCTACCACTTCCCATTTAGCTCAAGGCTTTGATCTTCATCCCCTGGTGAACCTAATTTAAAGCCCTCCTCACTAGGTTAGCAAGGTTGTCTGTGAAGATGCTCTTCCCTCTTTTTGTCAGGTGGATCCCATCTCTTCCCAGCAATCCTTCTTTTTTGAATTAATTTTCATTGACATCAAAAGTTTATTTCCTTTGATCCAGCTTGATTTTCCTGTCTGTCTTCAAATAGAAATGTATTATTGTTACAATGTGTTCAATGGTTGTTGTTAAATGTGCTCCTGGATCATTGTAAGAAAATCTCAATGTAGGAAAAAAAATTGATCAATTTGAAAAATGAGACTCAAAAGTAACAGATGTTTAAGGTATAAAAATGTCTACCTCCTCTGAAACCAGAGGTTAAAATTCCATTAGTGTCCACACCACCCCGTCATTCTTCCACAGGAATTATGGACCAAGGTCTTCCTTTTGGTTAGAATTATAATTAAGTGTTACCCCTCTTGTGGTGTTCAGGACAATCTTCTAAGAGCAAATATATTATTTCTTATGATTGTGCTATGATTTATCATTTTTTTAATGAAGAGTTACAGTAATTTTTATTTGTATTGCTGTAATTAACAGTTATGTCTCTTTGGAGGACGTAGAAAAATTGGCTTAGTGATTGTGTTTACATATATGGTGCTTTTTGTATCACAAAGCATGCAACAGTCGCACTGTTTTCCTTGACAGGTATCTTTTAGTGTCTTTTCCTTGACATCTAATACAATGGTGTTTCAATGTGTTTTCTATAGTGCTCTAAATCAAGAAAGCATTTAAGATTATCCCAAACTTTAAGCATTTCCATTGTCTTCAACAGGATTACTCACTTGCTTGAAGTTAGGTATGCACTTAAGCACCTGGTGCTTAGGACAGAGAAAGTAGAAGTAAGGAACACCAGAATATTTTCTAAAACATGTTGCTTACAAATTGGTTGCGGAAAAGATGTGTTCTGTTTTTGTAAATCTATTAAAGAAAACCAAGCAAGAGCAGGGCTTGAAAGATTCTAGGAAGAAATTCAGTGCAGTATCAGAGAAGGGGATTATGCAGTGTACTTTATTCTTTCAAAGTTCTTCATTCAGCATTTTTTTTTTAAAGAATTCTTTTTTATCAGAGGAAAGCTGCTCTGACTTTCTTTCTAGTGCTGATTTAAAGCATCTATATTCTATTTAACTAGACAAATACTTATTTATGTCTCTTGCTTCACTTAATATGAATCAAGATATTGCCATATCCTTACCTCAGCTTCAAACTGTATCCACTGTACAGAAAAAGAAGATACAGATACACATAGTAACCTTTGCCAGGAGGACATAAGAAGCTACGGGCCATGCAGCACACTATTTAATATAATAGCAAAGTATTTAGTAAGAAACCTATTTATTGGTGCAAAAGAAAATATTTCTTTTAGGTTGATAAGACCTGTCAGATGGTGAACAATGCTTTTTGTCAAGAAAGGAAATGTTTTTCCAGTGGCTGCACAAACAGAATAAACCAGAGAAAGAACATTATTTCAGATAAATGATCAATCTGTCCATGGTCCTTGAGGCTCATTTCAGAAGAGATTTCTGTTGGGGTACACCAGGAAGTCTGTGATGCATGTAATAGAATCAAAGAGCTCCATTACAGTTGCAGATTGGAAGGATCTCTGTTTATCTCCAAGCTCGCTTTCTCTAACAGCAGGTCTAGGGCCCAAATACTTAGGAATTTATAAAAGCCCATCTGACTAGGCTAAGATACTATTGACAGCTGATTTCATCTGCCAAACTACCTCCTACTACAGGTGTTCTTTCACTTTGGGAAATGGATAGGAACTTGTAAATGACAGAATTGTATTAGACATAATGATCCTTAAAATGAAATCAGCTTTGACTATTTCAATTTTTTTCCCCTACAAAAGAGGTTGAAGTGAAAATGTAAGGAAGTCACAGAGAGGTGTGAAATAGAGCACCCCAAATGGATACACTTCTGTGACACAATCTTTCTAGATACCTTTGTGGGAGCTAAATTCTAGATTCCAATAAAGATGTGAAAAATTTATTCAATTAAATTATATTTTAAAAAATGTTTAGGGTCCTAGGCACATTTTACAAGACATAGAAAGGCATTACTCACTCATAAAATCAAAATCCTCCAAAAAGAGATGGCAAATATCATGTACTTTTCTTTCCTTTCAATTGCTAGTGTTGCCCAATATCCCAACAATATTGAGCATATTAATTATATAGACAATCATTCCTCCTTCCTCCTGAAAGTAACTGTAGCTGCTGTTATTTGATAGCTTGATCAACATCTCAGAGAAGCAGAGTCCAAAAATGAAAATACAGTTTATTGAAAGTAACAGCAACAGCGAACCTTCTGCTAGGGAGAGCTGTAGGCCAGCTGCCCCAGCTAGCATACTCAACACAAGAACCTTGCCTTCCCCCAAATCTATCCAGAGCAGGCAGATACAATAATTTGCAGAGCTCAACAGGTATCTGCACACTATGTTCATATATGTTAACCAATCAGTGGGAAACTACGTTCTGCACTGGTTTACATTTCTGATTAATATCAACATGTAGACCTCTCTGTAGTGCATTAGCACAATCTACTTCCCAGGACAATGACTGGGTATCTAGGGAACTAAAAATTACACACTCCCTGTGAAGTTCAGAGATAATACGACCAGTACACATGAACTCCATATGGTCTGATAACAGCATAACAGAGTCTGATAAGATACCAACAGTTTAAGCTTGAGTCCTGAAGGATGCATCTACATGAGATTAATCTACTGTGCAGTAAAGCATTACTATGTAACTGTGTGCAGCACCTACTGTGCATTATAATAGGCAAATGTGTGGTTTTCTACTGCCTGTAAATACAGGTAGTAGTTTTATTTTGCATTAGCTAATGTACAGTACCACACAGGTTACATAGCTGATCAGAGGCAAACTGTGGGCTGGAGAACTGTCCCTCTCCTGGGCAGCTTCCTGCTTCCCAGCACTTACTTCGACTGTATGATGAGCCAGTGCTGGGACACTGTCTCCTGCCCTGGCAACTGCTTGCTACCATGATCAATCTTTCATAGATTCATAGATTTCATAGACATCAGGGCTGGAAGGGACCTCGAGAGATCATTGAGTCCAGCCCCCTGCCCAAAGGGCAGGTAGTCAGCTGGGGTCATAGGATCCCAGCAAGATAAGCATCCAATTTGCTCTTGAAGGTGTTCAATGTAGGTGCTTGAACCACTTCCGCTGGCAGACTGTTCCAGACCTTGGGGACTCGGACAGTAAAGAAATTCTTCCTTATGTCCAGCCTGAAGCGGTCTTGCAGGAGTTTGTGACCGTTCGACCTAGTCATCCCTTGGGGTGCTCTGGTGAACAAACGTTCCCCCAGATCCTGGTGATCACCCCGATAAACTTATAGGTGGTCATCAGATCACCCCTGAGCCTGTGCTTTTCCAGGCTAAAGGGTCCCATGTCTCTCAGCCTGTCATTGTAAGATCTGTTTTCCTGATCTCTGATCATGCACGTGGCTCTCCTCTGGACTCTCTCAAGCTTCTCCACATCCTTTTTGAATTGTGAAGCCCAAAACTGGACGCAGTAAGCTTTCAGTATATTAACTGTACATGTAGATATGCCCAGTGGCAGGCAAATATCTCCAGTCACAAGTGCAAATGGAATTTTCACCACCTCCTGTGGATGCTTTCACTAGCCTACTAACTAAAACTAGATTAAAAAACCCTTTTAAAAGGCATATATTTTTCCCTTAATGGGCTTTCTGGTAGGAAAATTGTCATTTAATTTAAAAAGTATTGTTTTTTGACAAAAAAATAGAATTTTTTTTTTCAAAAAACCAAAATATTTCTTTATGATTTATCTATATCACTGGGACTTGGAGGCAAAGAGAAATTATGGGAGAATATATACTTTTAACTTAAAATCCAACCCTCCTTTCTACTTCATGAGCTGGTATAGGTGAGACATCAAAATTGTTTCTTCAGCATAATGAAGACACCATAGTGCATTTTTTCCTTATAAATTTCTCCAGATATATCATATATGCAAGGGACAAAAGAAAAGATAAAAAGAAACCCGCAGTACAGCAAAGGACAGTTTCCTTTAGTTACAAGGATTAGCTGTACCACAATATGTAAAATATTTCTGAACGAAAAATGGAACCATTCAAGAGCAATGTGGGTAGGTGAATGGTCACAGGCCAAAGCTGATGATATATGCAAGAAGACCAGCATCAATCATTATTTTTTTCCCATTACTAGGAGATTATCTACTAATGCAACCAGTGAAGTAGCTATTTTATATTCAGGCTTATAATCAGCCTGATTGAGGTCAGTAAAATCTATGGGCTTTAGAAGCTACCTTGGGTTGTCTAGTTCAGTTCTTTCAAAGAACTTTCCCAGCACTTGCGGAAAAATGAGAGATAAGGAGCAGCTCAATGGTCAGCAAAATAGTCAAAATGACTGTAGGAGCAGAGGCCTTAGAAGAGATTCCTTAAGTATGAGCAGGTAAAATTTCACTGGAGGAAGACAATGACAATTTCAACTAATAAAAATCAGGGACTTCCATGCTACCATTCTTCAACAGAGTTGTATATAAATCTTACTCACAGATAGTGACCTGAAACAACACTTTACCAAAAGAACTTCAAAGAAAGACGTTTTCTGAAACTCAATCCAATAAACTTTCATTTGCCATCTCAAGACATTCCGACTAAGTACAGATGTTTGGGGAAATTAGGGGATGGTTACATTGCATGACAAAAGGCCACCCGATTTACCTTAGTTCACCCAGGTGTGGACCTTATACTTAGATCCCTAGCAAGGTCAATCTAAGTGTGAACTGTACAGACGTCCACAAAAGTTACACTGGTATAAAAATGGCTGACTGGATCTAATTTAACTCTACCTCAGAGGTAGTCTAACTTAGATTGTGTCCGGTGAGACTGATCTAACTGAACTTCTGTACAGTTCCTGGTACAGTCCCAGGGCTGGGAAGGCCCATCTGCTGGCCCCAGCCCTATCCCCCAAACACTGGGCTATTTTTAGCCCTTCCCCCAGATGGACACCCCTCCCCCGCCCCCGGGACCAGCCAGCCCCCTGGGCCTACCTACAAAGCCCCTCATCCTGCAGGGGTCTTCTTTCATATGTCAACAGATATCAATTTCCAAATCTATGAGCCACTGTCTGGGGGGACTCATTTGGTGTTGGCATAAAATGCTGTAGGAACAGGTCTGATCTTTCTCAGCAGTCAGCCTACTCTGTTGCTGCTCATAGGTTTAATTCCTCTTTTCCAGGAGCTTGTGGGCTTCCTGTACAAACAGTTTATGACTTGTAAGCCTCTTAAGCCTCCATCAGTTTGGGTCTTCAGTTAACAGTTGATGGAGCAGGTGATTTTTGTCATTTCTTGCCTCTACTGCCAGTAATCAGGTTAGGATCTGTCTTCTTATATCACTTGGTTTAATGCCTGAGCATACAGGGAGTACATGTATGTGTGTGTGTAAGTTTTTCAGCCTGTTATGAGTGTCAGGGCACTGTCAAGCTTTTTAGTATGACAACATCTAGACCATACAAGAGCACAAAATTCTGCTGGGGTATATACCTTTGCAAGTGGGGTGGTTCTGAGCACATTGAAGTTGGCACCCCATGTTGTACTGGCTAAGCACCTTAGGGAAGCTACCAGTGCAGACTTTATTGATGACCTTCTGAATGAGATGTTTATAGGAGAGGGAATGGTCAAATGTGACTCCTACTAGGTTGGGATATGCTTATGGGGAAGGACGTGATTGTCTACTCTGATATTCAGTGTGTGTGTGACTCAATGATAGTCCAGGAAGAAGAGGGAAGATACTGATTTACTGATGCTCAACTTTAAGCGCTACTTGTGGACATAGTCAGCAATGAGTTTCATGTCAGTAATCAGTGTCTTTTTCTGTTCTGTCATGCTTATTCCCTGGGCTACTATGGCAAGATCTTCAGCAAACATGTATTGCTTAGATGCTTCATCTAAGTTATATACGTTGAAAAGCACTGATGTTATCACTAACACTTGGGGGACTCAATTCTTCAGAGTTTGTACTCTGCTTTTTTTTCCTTGGCTGGTAGTGAGTTTGAAAGATCTGTTGGAGATCGTGTTCAGGATGAAAGCGTGTAGCTTGTGGTCATGTATCATAGAGTGCAGTTTATATATGATGCCTTGATGACATACAGTGTCATAGGCAGGTGTGAGATTGATAACGAACTCACCTGTTTTCTGCCTTATTTTAAATTTGTTTTCTATGTCAGATATAAGTAATCTAACTTGGTCAGTGGTACACTGCTTTTTCTGAAAGCCAGTTTGCTGTTTTGGGAGCTGTGGATCAATGATGTTCTCTATTTTATTCAGGATTATGCGCTCTATGAGTTGTATGTAAAGCAGAGTAGTGAGATGCATTGGTAGCTCTTTGGATCCTCTGGTGGTTTACTAGGTTTCAGAAAAGCAATGATGACAGCTCTTTCCCAATTTTTGGAAGTCTGCTACTTTTTAGACATTTATACATGAATTTCTGAAGCCATTTTTTCATTGTGCTTCTGACCCTGTAACAAATTCTGGGAATATCTTATCCAGTCCAGCAGCCTTGCAAGTCTTGATCACTTTAATAGCTGTGTTGAACTTGTTGTCAGAGTTGGGGGATGGTTAAATTAAGGTTGGCATAGGGTGATTTACGTTGCTCATGAATCAGATGTCTGATTGTTTCTTAATGTGTTGCTTGCTTGGGTTACCATACTTGCTGCTATTGCACAATATTTTCATGATGGAATTTGCTGACACACGGCAATGTCATTTTTTTGGTGCCTTCACCTGTAAGATGATTAATGGTGCTCCATACTTGTCTACTCAAGTGGGTCATATCCAATCCTTCTATGACAGTAAGCTTTTGATATTGTTCATTGTGATAGCCAGCTGCTCTGTTTCTTTGTACAGTTGCAGAGTCATTGCATTGTTTGATGTTGTTAAAGATATGTTCATACTGCTTGTCTCAGCTTGGCACATCATAACTTAGGTACATAGAGTGTGGTTATTTTAATTAGACTGTTTGCAAATGTATTGTAACCTTGATAAATGCTGGTTTGTGATGGATCCTCTAGTTGGTTTTCTCTCTTTTTGGTCAGTCTTTGATATTTCTGCCAATGTGCCTTCCAAAAGTTCCATCTTGGAGCTGGTCTAGATGGTGCGGGCTCAAAAATCATATTGTCAATAGTGATGAGTCCATGGGTCTGTGCTGGGAGATGGAAACTTGTCAAGTACCTTTCTTATTGGTATTTTACTTGAGTCACCCTTCCACCAGGCAAGGTCTGGGTTTGTCTCAATGTTCCAGTGTCCAGAGTGAAAGGTACTTGGCTTCTTTGGGTCATATATGAAGGTTATGTCTTTCAGACTTGACCAGAGACAAAGACTGGCTTTGTTGATGCTATTAAAGGAGTATCCCCAATCTTGATAGTGACAGCTGAAGTCTCCAGTGAATAAGGTCATCTGATTATAAATAGGAAGGGATGTGCTTCACAGCGCAGTAGAGGGGCTCTTCTATGCTGCTGCTGATTATGTTATTGGCCTGGACAGCACTCCATTCTGTTGCATTTCAGGAGGTGTTATGTCCTTTGGCAGTGTATGGAAGGGTGTTTCTTATGAAGGTAGTGAGGTTATGGATTGTGCTAGCTACAGAGACTGCAAGACTGTAGCCTGAGGGCTTAATCTGCTGCAACTGCCATATAAGTGTTTCTTGTAGAAGGACAGCATGTGGTTTCATTTCTCTGGTGATGCATTCCAGCAGTGATTGCTTGAGCAAGGTATAGCCTTCAACATTAAGTTGAAGAACAGTCAAGCTTTCCCCTCATAGATAGGAGAGGTTGCTTTGGCTCATCTTGTAGTTAATTAAGTACATCAAAATTGGAAAGTATAATGTATTAAAATTGGAAAAATCAGAAGCTGATTGTGTTCACCAGTGACAGGAGCCAACTGAAGCAAATTTGGTTGTGGGGAAGGGGCAGGCAGGATGGAGGCTGCAGGTTCACCAGAGGGGGTTTGGGGGTCTAAAAATAGCCCCTGGCCTGGGGGTGTGTGTGTGAAGAGAGTCTTCCCACTCCCCCAATCCCTCCAGTCCCCCTTTGTGGACCCTGGTAACCCTTCTCAATCACCTCAAGTCCCTCCACTAGCCCCCCCATCTTGTCTTACCTTAGATCAACTGGCCATTTTTAATTCAACCTAATCTCCCCATAAACTCCCTGAATGTCTGTACATGCCCTCTGTGAAAGTTGACAGTTTCACAGCCCTGAATCTGACTGATTTCATGCATAAAGTAACACAAAACTTTCCAAGCCTGAAACAATAACTAAAAGAAGGGCAGTCAAAACAAGTTGGCATCCTCAAACTCTTCAAAACACTGTGGATACTATAGAAAAAGTGAAGATTTCTTTCCTCACCTTCTGGAAAACCCAAATGTAGTGTTCAAAATCTCTGTCACAACTGATCAAATTTAGACTGACTCCTTCGATCTGTGCCCTTGTTAGCTCTCCTTACATTTCATTTGTTGGCAGCCCATCAGTGAACCATCATGACCTAGTGATCATGAACCCAGAGATAAAGTTATTTAGAAATACAGCTTTTTGAAAACGAGCACAAGAGGATTGTTATATTGAACTCCAAAATGATGTATCAAAAAGCTCAAAAGCACCCCTCAAAGTGAACTGGAAGCTAACTAGTTCAAGCAATTTAGTTGGCATTTTGACTTCAAAATAAATAAAGCAACGATTTGGCCGTGGCCAGAATATAAACTTAATTTCTCTATTGTTTAAGCAAATACAGAACCACATTCAGTTCTGTATGTTGCGCTAATAAGCACCAAGAAAAGTCCCAAGCTGTCATGTAAAATATGCAATTATAAAATAATCCAGATTAATTGTCATCATGCCTATGGATGCTGGAGCATTATCAGCTTTATCAGCCACAGTACCACACCCACAAGGATCTTGATTAGTAAAGTTATGACTTCTGTATCTGCATGCCATCAGCACCCTTATATTAACTATGCCAATTACAACCCTAATTTAATCCAAGAACCCAACAATATTTGCATGATGTCATATATTAATTCTCTAAATAGTGACAAAAAGGTTGAAGTTGTTCCTGATTGAAAACTGAAAATAAGTTCAACTCCTTCATAAAAAAAGTGTTTACAGCAGAGCAAGGTGAATCCTCAGACAAGTCTAATAGGACAAAAGTTCAAGGCTGTTCTGAGGGAACTCTGCAGCATCTTCTTCATCTCATATTTGAATTGCATAGCCACTTGAATGTAAAAGAGTGGAAAACTGGCTTATATATCAGGCATGGAGAATCCATATTTTTCCTGATTGAGCAGGCATGACACAGATACAATACCAAAAACTGATTTTCTGTAAGAATAATTTACCACATTTAAGAATTAAAGTGATGGTGTCATCACTGATGGTGTCATCAGTAGAAGCTGCAAAAGTTGGGTATCATCTATGAAGATATAAAAGGTGTTTTTAATGGCTATAACTGTTATGTTAGCTGCACTGCAGAATCTCGATAAGACTGTAAATATGAAGAAGAGGTTCAGAGATGCATCCAGATTTTGAATGCTTCTCAACTTTTCTCTGAGGACTAACCACATCAAAGGTAATAGTTGAAAAGCCAATACTTGATGCTTCCTTTCTTTCTGCAAAAGTCATGCCACAAATTGATGAACTTTCAGGCAAACTTTCAGGCAAACATTCTTAAGCTGGTTTATATAATGGGTGATTTCCCAGAGTGTTAATATGAAATCCACAGTTGAAATGGTCAGAAAAAGACTACATGGAATGAAGGCAAATATTTATATTTTATAAACACAACCATGCTGGTTAAACACTTAGGACCTTTCAGCTTGGGCTGAAACTATTCCATTTTTCAAAACAGGTGTGTGAAGGATAAAGAATTAACTTATTGGATAGTACAAGCTGTGATTCAGGCAACAAGGGCTGTATTTTTAGCTCTGTAACAGACTTCTTGCATAACCCTTGGTCAAGTCACTACATATTTTTGTGCTTCTACTTTTTCATTTGTAAAACTGACTATAATAATTTGCTATATCAGACAGGTGACATAAGACCAAATTAATTAATGCTTGGAGATTCTGTTTGGAAATTGTTCAGATAGTAGGTGCAACGTAAGCCAAAAATATATAATTTTAGTTATAATTTTATTTTCTGTCCTAAAAAAGGAAGCCATTTGCAGGTTAGAGATTTAGAATATGAAACACTTTATTTAAAAAAAAGCTTCAGAGAAGCACTGATTATACTTCCTAAGAAAAACAATTTGAAAACACACTGTACTGTCCAGGCGTGGAAAGCAGTATGTGCTGACCATGTAGGAATTTATCAAAGTGCCAGTGAAGACAATCAAATTCTTTTCATTGACACTATTGGGAATTGGATGGAATCAATAGCGCACAGACAAACCATTTTTCGTTTTTACTTTTTTTGTCAAACTAAGGTCAGAATGAGCCACTGAATTAAGACTATTATTGCCCTTGGTGCTTTGGTTCAAATAATATATGAAATTATTTCAGAAAAATTTCTTGTCTATGCTGCACAGGCCACCACTGAGCAAGTCTACCTACTATACCCAACACCTGAATAGTCAATAATTTTCAGCAGGAAGAAAAGAGCTAATAGAATGGAAAAGTAAATTTGTCTTGAATAAAAAGAATTACATAGTGGGTGCATCTACACGTGCATTTAGTCAGACCTAGATTACTGCACAAGAAGCTACTTAGCAGTAAGCGATTTTTGCTAGGTGGCTACATGTACAGGGACCTGGCAGAAAATTTGCTGTCCCTCCAGCCCTGCTAGGCACTCCTGTGGCTACCAGGGTAAGCTCCAGGCTCCAGCCCCAGCTGCCAACATCTGGGAGCCATCTTTAAAACCCAGGCCTGCTCTGTGCTGTCTGGGCAGCCAGTTCTTGTGCTCAGAGAAGCAGTGTGGCATGCACAGAGGCAGCACATGACAGCTGTGTTAGTGCCTACTGTGCCTCCCTGCACTGTTCCTGTCCCAGCCCCTGGCAGCTAGGAACAGTGATCCTGCTGGCCACCGTGCTCGGACTGCTGGCCTGCCTGACTGATGGCTGGCCCACAGCCGGCTCACCTCAGCTGGTTCCCTGCATGCAGTGACTACCTGCCTACCCACAGCACAACCTCCCAGGGTCCCTGCCACACAGCAGTCACTGCAGGGATGGTGATGAGAGGATGTAGGATGCCACCTCTGTGGCTGACATCCTCCCCCTGGGCCTCCAGCTCTCCTGCCTCTGGGTCCGCCACACCAGCCAGCATTTGTGGCACTACCTGGTGCAGCAGATGTGGGAGCCAAGCTGTAGCACGCAGCTCCAGGCAGGCAGGGACTGGCAGGCTGTGGCCTGCCCAGAGGTGTGGCCTGCACAGGGCCTGCACTACCCTCAGGCTGCCTGTGATGTGTGCCTTCAGGCACAAAATGGCTGCAGGCTTTTATAGCCTGTAGCTAGGGGCTTCCACAGACACAGCTAAGTCCTGGGTGAGGAGAAGCTCCCAGCCAGGAGTCCCAGTGGCAGGGCAGACCCAGCAGAAAATTTGATGGTGTGTGTTACTGCACAGTAACTAATCATGATTACATTTCGAAATGAAATGAGGGCACTCAAAATGTTTCAAAAGGTTCGAAATGTTTTGAATTTCAAAGCAGCCTAGTGGCAGGAAGTGGGAGACAGCCAGGGCTGTGCTCTGAGAGGTTGTGCCAAGCTCACAGGGATCAGCCAGTGGTATGAGGCAGCAGGAGAGCCAGCGGCTCTCCCTTGCCTCCCACCACCAGGCTCAGCTCCGTGGGGCTGTGGAGCCTCCCACCGCTGGACTGTGCTCACCACAGCTGAGCTCCAAGTGATTCCATCACTGGCTCTCCTGCCACCTCCTGCCACTGAGCTGAGCTCCATGGGGGTGGCAGAGCTGCTCAAAGTGCAGCCCAGAGGCGAGAGGGGGGAGAGCCAGGGCTGCACTCTGAGTTACTCCACCAGCCCCATGGAGCTCAACCTGCCCTCCCAGCACTGGCCAGACTCCTCCAGGAGGTATAGGACCCCAGATCCACATGTGGGATGATAGGAGGCTGCTGCTTCAGTCTGAGGCCAGCAGCAGCAGCAATCTTCCTGGCGCTGTGTGCAGACTGTGCCCAGCGCCAGTCCCAGGCAGCAGCAGCTGCCACCTGTCATCCTGCACGTAGCTCTGGGAGCCCACACCCCTGAAAGGAGTCTGGCACAACCTCACAGCCCTCCCCAGGGCACAGGCCCCCAGATCTGAGCGTGGGATGACAGGAAGGCTGCTGCTGTCAGCAATTGACAAGAGTTTTACTTTTAGCAGTTTCGGGTTCAGTTTCCCAGAACGTTTTGCACCTATCTCCTTGAAACTTGGTAGGCTTTATACCCTCAGAAGGAGCTACCATCCTTTCAATTTGCATCTGAGTCAGGCAAGAAATGACAAAGTTATAGGCATTTTCATGAATCCTCATTATAGCCTATGAGCGAAACATCAAAACAGTGAAACACTTTTGACAAAACAAAAGGAACAATACTTTGAAACAAAACAAAACGCTGAAGTGAAACTGTCCCTTCAAAAAGGCAACACAGAAGTCGGAGTGAAATGGTGCTGTTTCGCACAGCCCCACTGTTTACACCCATGTATTCTTCTGCTAGCATCTTCTTTTGCTTAAATGACATTTTTGCTTCCCTGTGATTGCCTCCATAATGTACTTGCATGGAGCAATCACTTCCTCTCTTAGCCACACACTTTTACCTCCCTTCCCTTTTTCATTATGGTCTTCATTCTATGATCACACTTTGAGTCCATTTTTCTTGATATCTCCCAAGACTGTATTTGCCTTCTTCATGTCCATGTCACACTATCACCTCATAGTCACTCTAGGATTGACTAATGTATACAGGTCTTCTCAGTCATGTCCAACTGATATGTTCATAGATTGCAGCAGCAATACTTGTAAATTAATC
Source organism: Crocodylus porosus (assembly GCF_001723895.1). Taxonomy (NCBI): domain Eukaryota; kingdom Metazoa; phylum Chordata; order Crocodylia; family Crocodylidae; genus Crocodylus; species Crocodylus porosus. The sequence continues at coordinate 100,661,539 of NW_017728918.1, read as the reverse complement.
TCTAACCTTCTCAAAGCCTTCAAAGTCCACTCTTCAAAGTAATTTAATTATTCATATGGCATTCTGAACTTCCTTTGTACTGAAGATGCTTCCCATGTTTGTGTCATCAGCAAAGGAATAAAGATAACCTAATGCCAGGAGCATTTCTTTTCAAGTCCACACAGTTAGAGGCTAGATGAAACCCTGACATGTGGCAGCTTATATCCTTTAAAAATACTGTGGTTAATTTGCATTTTTATTTATTATAGGAATTCTGTGTACTGTTTTTAATCCATATAAATGGTCAAATCTCCTTTTGAATGTTGCTAACCTCTCAGCCTACATGATATTATATGACAATGAATTATTTTCATTATTTTCTATATGAACATTATTTACTTTTAATTAGGTGTGAATTTGTCAATTTTATTGATTGTCAGAGGCTAAAATGTTGTTATCTGGGGATTTTAATCCATAGTAGCATGCAGAAAATGCATTGATTAATCTATGCAAAATCTAGAACTCTTGGTTCAGAGATGATACCTTTTATTAGACCAACTGAGAAATTTCAAAAACATGTATCTTTTTCTGCAGGCTTTTGGGCTCACACACCCTTCATCAGGCTCAGGGAAAGTTCAAGATGGTAAAAAGTCCCCATATGTAGGAAATAAACTTCATTTTTGCACAAAGGAAGCAGAAGCTGGAAAAACTGTTCCTGTGGGTCTGTAATATCTTTGTAGGGTTGCTCTTTGTTATGCAGATCAAGCAGGATTCATTCCCTGTTGGTGTCAGATGGCAGGCAGGAAGATGTAGAAATCTTCCTTGTTGTTTAGCAGTGAAGTTTATAATCCAAAATTGGCTAAAAGTCAGAATCTTCCATGTTTCTGGGATGTATTTAGCAGCTGTGTTGGTCTGAGCAAAAAAAAAAAAGGAAAAATCTAGAACTCTTGGTTCAGAGATGATACCTTTTATTAAACCAACTGAGAAATTGCAAAAAAAATCTTTTTTCGCAAGCTTTCGGGCTCACATGCCTTTCATCAGACTCTAGAGTTTTGCATTTTGGGGGGCTCAGACCAACACAGCAGCCAACTACATCCCAGAAACCTGGAAGATGCCTTAATGAATTTACCTAATCTTTGTGTGGTAGAACAATAGTTTTATTAATATTTGTAGGATCAATATGATTTTAAATATAATCATTGTATATATTTGACTGTGTCCCTTTCTTCTATTGTTTCGCTTTGTTGCTTGCCTTTTATTAGATACTAAGGGCCAGATCCTAATATGCTTCTCAAATCCCTAGATCTTTCACTGTTAGCCCCAAAATACTCATCTCACTTTAGGAGCATGATCCTAATCCAACATAGGCGATGCAAGTCTCTTTTGTCTTCTCAGTGGACAACCTAGCATATCCCCTCACGTCATCTCCAATTCCAGTCTCCATCCTCTGGCAGAAATGCAAGACACATGCCCAGGAAGTGGTAGACCCAGGATAAAGCCTTTTTCTTCAGCCAGAATGGTTTTGAACCATCTCCACTCCATCTCCTACTTCCTAGCAAAGTGCCCTAACCACTAGAAAAAGGGCTAAGCAAAGCTGAGGGCTCCTGGGCAACAAAGAATAAAAGAGTAATGGCACAAGAAGGAGAGAAAGCAAGAAGAATTGTGAGCCTATGGTTTAGTGGAGAGGGCACCCCCTGACAGGGAACCCTAGCTCTCAATGTCCTTTGCACTCTTTACAGGAACAGTCATGGGATAAAATACATAAACATAATTGGAAACAGGAGTCAGTGGGGCCTGGGGCAGCACACTTTTGAGAAGGTCACAGAGTTGTGTTCCCTCTTGTTCTCTGATATGTTTATTAATTCAACATTAGTTATTGTCTAAAAAAGAAATAGAAATTACTCTAGTCCCAGAACCAAGAACACAGGAATCGCACCCTCACCATGAGTGCCTTCCTCCTCCCCTGGGGACTTAGGTAGAATTTATATTCTTTTCCAGGAGTACAACAATGCCAATGGAGTTAGAAGGAAATATTGTGAGACATTCATGTGAATAGAATTAGAAGTCTGAGATGCATTTCTGAGCATGTACATTGGACCAAACGGTGATACTTCAGGAACGGAGAAGTTTAACATTTTGATAGCTGTTGCACTGGTTGGATTATGATCTCATGTAGTGATTTAGATACCTAAAAGTCACATAAATGACATTTAGACAAGTTAAAGGTGGATTAGGGTCTGGCCCTACATTTCTTAGCGAAGTGACCAGGTCTTCCTAAGTGTTTATTTAGCTGTTAGCACAGTGAGCCCCTTGTGCTGACTTGGTTTCTAGACATGACTGCAAAAACAATGTGGTGTTCCCTGAGTCCCAATCAGCTCATTTGTGCTTCCTTTTTTGCAGATACAGACCCTTCATTTAAAATATGTCTAAGACTATCTTGGCAAAATAAGCAAGAAATGAAAACATAATACAGAACTATTGAAGGAGAAAAGGTGCTGCATTTCAAACACAGGCCTATAATGCATGCCACTGCAATCTCAGTGGAAACTGAATAGACAGAAATGATCCTGTCTTCATTTTGACACTGCTGCAGAGATTTCCATTATGTTTGGTAATGTTTGGTTAAATGTGAGCTAGATATTGCCTAAAATGCCTGAAAACTAGACTTGCTATCTTCAGACAGTGCTGTAAATTGAAGCATATCTCTGGATGAACAATATGAGACAGCTGGTATACCCAAGCATATTGGGAAATCAAAACCTTGTAACACACAGGAAATTTGTTTTGTGGGTCACAAGGAGAGACAAAATATCAGAGCTACAATAGACACCAGTATGAAGTCAAATTTGTGGCAGGCTGTGATGCCACATTGAAATCATATTTCCATAAGGGTGGATTTTGTAAAAAAAACAAATAATTTTTCTCTACTTGGACTTGAATATTTGTGAAAGAGAGAGAGAAGTCCATAGAAGAGAATTCCTGAAAATAAACAAGTACTTGTTTCTCACAGCTCTGTTCTGGTGAACAAGAGCAAGGACTCAATTTTACAAATTGTAAGGTTGTCTGAAAGTGCAAAGACTATCCAATATTAATCTAATTTCAGAAGAAGCCTGCACCAATAACAGTGTCACCCAACTGCCCATCAACTAACCAGTCTGTGAATAACTGCAGCCAGAACAACTAAACAGATTTTAAAACTGAGACATCTATGGTTTTCCCAACCTCTATTTTGACCACATTTCTTTACTTTAAATTTATTATTGTGGCTAAATCCTCACAAGGAAGAAATAATTGACATGGTCAGTGGCAGAGTTTTCCTCTTCCAGTGGGATAAGCCATGATGTGATGATAAAAAAAACCTCCCAAAACAAGCATAAACAAACACAGAAAACAGATGACCTCTTGCATTGTTTAAGATGTATATGACAGTTGGCCTTTTCTTATAATACAGGATCATGTAAGAAGACCTATTTTCTATTTATTCAAATATGTTGACATCTTATGGATATTGTCAAAAAGCAAGTGTCCCTGGGAGAATTGTTTTTGCCATGTCACAAAACTGTTAAATTCCTATATGTTGAGAGCCTGCATGTTTTAGGTGGTGTTACATGACATAAAATGATCCACTAAAAATATTCTGCATGTCATCCTCACAATAGTAAAAAGAGCATCTAACTTTCTTGACTACCTGAAGTAACTGGAATTTTTTTCAGTTTTAAGTCAAACTGAAAAACTGGGAAATGAGAATAGCAAAAATAAATAAATCAATAAATCTTGGCTTGGTCATTCACATACCAAAATTTTGGTGAAATTAATAGAAAAAATTGGTACCTTCATATAGTCACTGAAAAAGAAAGATTTTATGCTAATCCATTCATGTCTACAAATGGCTTCATGCAAATCTCTGTCTTCATAAAAAGTAGGGTGGCTTTTTTTGCTTCAAATTTCCTATTTGTAGAATCTGGAAAGGACAATATCTATTCTAGTCTAGCATGTTTAGATGGCTTTAATTATAGACAGACATGTAGCACACCTGAGAAGAAGAAAAAGGTCTGACTAGGATTTTATACGTTATTAAGCACTGAAGCAGATAACCTAGAGGGTTTGTGGAATATCTGTCAGTGCAAGATCCAACAAACATTTTTCCAGGATGGTTAGATAGGGATGATCCAGCCTTGAGCAGCTGCATAGTGACATGTGCCTGGGGTCTCAGGGCACAGGGACAGTGCCAACTTCTGGTTGCTGCTCTGCCAGCGTTACTGCAACTGCAATAATGCAGCTGATGGTGGCAGCTGTTATTTTGTCTCTGACTCCAGGCTGGTGCTCCAGTCACCCTGCCTTAGTTACACCACTGGCTTTGAGTAGGGCATTGGATTAGATCAGAGGTTGGAGATCCAGCCCACAGAATGACTAGATTTGGCTGGCAGAGCTTCAAGACTTGCCTGTGTCTATGCCTGTGCTGGGGTTGATCAGGGAGGCACTGCACCAGGGCTGGAGAACTAGAAGATGTGCTTGTGCCACTGCCACTTCCCCCTGCCCTACTGGTATGCTGCTGATGTCACCTGGCCCATGTCAGATTGGAGTTGGGCTGCTCCAGCCCATGGTTTGAAAAAGGTTGGCAGCCCCTGGACTAGATAACTTCCTGAGGTTTCATCCAACCTCAGTAGTCTAAGGCTCTCTGATTACTACTTCTGCCAGTCCTCTGGAGTCAGGAATTCTGCAGTCACTGGGTGCCTGGTGTGCATGAAACTTAAAAAATAAAAAAGATTTGTGGAATTACAAGAAATGATCCATGGCACTTCGTTATTATGTTTAATTTCAAGGCCTATATTATGAAACATGGGAGTTCAGTCTAGATGTTCATAAAAAACGTTTATGACCTTAAAACCTAGCAATCTTTGATTTATGGTAAAGTTGAGTTCACGTTATATTTTTTGACAAGCCAAACAGGTAAAAAAATATTTAAATCACTGCAGTGTCAAAAGGATTATTTATAGTCAGCACAGTGTCTTGACACATTAGTACAATAACCCAATTCAATGGGTCATTAGCATCATTTCTCTGTTCCCCCTTTAGGAATCCAATTTTGCACTCACCTGCATTAGTATTATTCAGGATCGACTCATCTTAAGTCAAACGGAGGTAATGAGAACAAAGTCAAGCATACCAAACCCAATGCTTGTTAGAGTTTCTATGGGATATGAATTATGCAGCCTTTTGTTATTATCTGCCTAAATGGTATAATCCAGTCTTATATTCTTAGGCCTTGTGTACATACAGAAGTTATATAATTTCCCTCTATCAGTACAGTTAAAGCGGTGCAATCCCCGTCCAGTGTGGGTGCAGTTGTATCAGCATAAATGAGCTAATATTTGAGTATTTTATTGCCTTAGGCTTTTTAGATGAAAGGCACCCATCAGAAAAGGCCAGTTCTTAGTTTTCACTTCTTTTTTTGACTACAGAAAAATAATAGAGCATTTCTTCAGTTGCAAAGAACTCAGAAAGACCAGAGCAGAGAAGAATGTTTTTAATACCATGAATTCCTATTTGAAATCTCTGGGGTTATATTGTGAATCATGCTTCCACACCTAGAAATATTAATATTGCGTGGCACCCTCTAGCACCCTTGAAAGGATCTCAGTAACGCAGGGTGCCACAGCACCCTGGTTGAGAATCACTGCCCTAAAGGAACAATAGGTTATTTCAGTATAACTAAATAATTAAAAATAATTCATGCTCCCCCTCCTTAACCCAAAATACTTTAACCTGTAAAAGAACTGAATTTAGTCAGGTTTTAGTCATGTTAGAAGATGAAACTGGTACCTTGGCATCTGACTGGTGTTGGAAATGAAGTTAATGATAATTACCAGACAGGTTTTTTTAGGAGACAAGAGACATTAAACATTAAATGAAAATCATAAACCAAATATAAATTTAATAGCAAAATATGTAAAAAAGGGTTGATCTTTTCTTTTACTACATTATGTTAACTACCACTTGCATGCATTATAAATGTCACTTGAAGACTTCCAGCTGTTCTGGAATGGGTTTGTTTTTAAGACACTGGCTAAATAAATTTATAGACTCAACATTTTATAATGCTTAGCACTGTGGTGTATAGATTTTCTTTTCAGGTTTCTGTTAATGTATGCAATTAAATATTCAAATCCTGTTCATGACAAGTATCCAAACTATGATAGAAAAACACATTTTAGTTGTCTAAAAGACTTCATGTTAGTTTAATTGGTGTGTCTCTGCTATATATTTTTATTGCACATAAAATATGATCCTATTCCTCTGATTTGCTCAAACTATTTGCTATTCAAGGCTCATATGGATTCTAAGTGTTGTGTAGATACTGAAATTCTACTGCCACGAAGAAAAGTTTAATTTCTACATTTTTGTACAGTGGTGTCATCTGCAATGTCTTCAGTTTTTTCCAGTCCACATTCATAATTAATGTAACACCACAATTATGACTGTACATTTGCTGTTATACTTTGCCATACATAAATTCCTTCTCAGTTACTCTTTCTGAAAGCAGACAGCCTGAGGCCTGATTCTCTTCTTACATTGTTTTTGCCACCACTAAGTAAATCCAGTGACTTCAGAGAAGTTATTTCCTGATTAACCTCAGCACTGGAGGAAAATTAGAACCTAAATAACAGAAAGGGAAGAACATTTTCTATTCAGAGATATAAATAAAACTGGTCAAAATGTAGTTATAGGGTATATATATTTACCACTCAATGAAAAAAAAGGGAAATTTAAGCAGCTGAAAGATAGCTGGGAGTTTTCTAATGAAAAGGATTTTTGTTGAAATTAAAACTTTTTGAGGGACTATTTTCAGGAGGGATTATATTTTTTTTGGTTTTTGGCCCAGATGAAGAACTCACGCATTGCATAATAGTGGATAGTCTGGTGGTCTGGATATTCACCTTAGATGTGGGAGAGTCAGGTTTGAGTTCCTTGCGTACCTGATTTGGGTCAGCCTTATGGACATCAGACTCCCACATCCAACATGGGTGCCCTAATCACCATACTGTTGGCTAGCTTGAGGTGACTGTTTCTACTGTCTTTGTATAACTAATATTCACTGAAGTATTTGCGCCTCAGGCACTGCTTCCATACCAGGTGAGTGCTATAACATCAGATTGCAGAATCAGACTCTTGGGGTATGTCTACATCACTTAAGGATCAGCCTTGGGAGCACTACAGTGAAGTACCCCGCACCCATTTCAGGACACTGTCCCTGGAATTCAAGTACGTTTGTACAGAACTGTTCATATATCAGGACTTTCTAAGAGTTCCTCAACATCTTCCTTCTCCACAATGCAGAATGGAGGTTGGTGAGGTTCTCTCCTTACCTCTCACTTCAGTATAGGAAATTTTATGAAGTTAACAATATTCTTGCCTAGACAGCAAACACTGCTTTCTGCCCAGCTTTAGCTAAAAGTACTACAATTGCCTGCTAGTCTGAGTACTCTTACTACATTTTGTGGGTTTTATCATTTTTCCTCTTTCTAAATATGGTTATTTCCTCTTTTGGTACAAGTACCTTTTAATGTAACAGGAGAAACAACACACAATTAGCAGGCAAATCAACTGGATATCTGAGGAAGAATGACAGCAGGCACAGTAAAATACACAACAAACTTATTTTTTTACAAATCAGCATTTTTTCCTAATATATTTTAATTAGAGTAATAGCATGTATCGCCTGGAACAAGAGCATATAAACAAAGTTTAAATCAACAATTTATTTAAAGTAATGGTTGCCTTTTAAATTTAGACTGTGTTGAATCATTAAGTTAACCAGCAAGAGCTGTGCTGCATGAATAGGACTTGGTATTGGAACCTGACTTCTTAGTTTGTGCCACTGTCATTAAAATAGCATTAGACACTGCAGTAAAACAGATCATAATTTAATCTGTGCTGGATCAAAACTCTCCTACTTTTAGCTGTCTATAAATACTACATCTTTAGAGTAGGTCTGATACACTCTAGCCACAGGATGAAGATATGAATTTCTAATCTACAAAGTTACTTTTACTAAATCAAGTTTAAGAAAAAGCAGAATAATAAAAGAAAGAGTTACCACACGCCTCTTATTTCATCCAGTGCATTTTCTGACTGATGCTGGGTTGCTCACAAATCGTCAGTACCCTGGTACTCTGCTATTTTGTCCAGGTACTATTTCCATTTGGAGTTATTCCACAGCTTCCTAGTATTCACTGTAAAAAAATCTACAGTAAAATCTCTCTTAAAAGAGCCTGTTGCAATTAGCTGGTAAGTTCTTCAAAGTAAAGGCCACATTTAAGGTTTGTTGAGTGTTTGTGTCACACCTAGTACAATGCAGTCTCCATCATGATTAGAACTTTAGTGCACTACAGTAAGTCTATGAATAATAATGGTAAACAAAGTCTTCCAGCAAACAGTTGTGTAGTAGAAGCAGGCTTTAATTAAAGGACAAACAAACTGTACTGGAAACATATGAGCTACATTAAAGCAGTTAATAAGGCCAGGGAATTAGTTATTTTAGTCTCTATGGAGCAAGTTTCATAGTCTGTTTCTTATTTTTCTGTCAGAAAAGTTCACTTGAAATGCAGAGAAAAAAATATGTCCCTGATGTAAGTTATTAAATCAATACCTTATTGGTAATACTGGATGAAAATCTAATGAAAAAGAGGTTAAACAATCTCCTTATAAGCAGCTGTAGCAATGGGGTGTGAGTATGTACATATGCACATTCAAAAGCATGATATATAGTTACTCATGAAACTATTATATATATATATAAAATAGTGTGCGTGCGTGTGCTTGTGTGTGTATGTGTATGTGTATATACTGGTGTGTATATATATATATACACACTATATATATATAGTATACCAGTATGTATAGTCTAGTATATATTAGTGCTCTTTGTTTTACTTAAATTCTGGTTTTGATGATTGATATCCAAGTTCAGGATTAATTTAGATGATATAGATCAGAGCCGGGGTGTGGATTGGAGCCCCCGAAGGTGGGGTTCTAATCTACCCACCCCTGGCTCCAGCACACGCTGAGCAAACCCCGAGACTGGAGGTTTCTCACCTCCTTTCTCACCCTCCCATCCTTCAGACAGCACCAAGGACAGGGCTGAGCTGCATCAGCTTAGCCCCGACTAGCATAGGGATAAACAGAAATTAATGAAAGCACTCTGCTTTGGAGCACCTTCATCTGAACCCTCATTAAATGCCAGTTAATTTGTTGCATGAGCGGGCACTTTTAACGTGCTGTGCACCTATGCACTTCAGTTCGGGCATGACTATAGAGCACTTTCAAGGGGCTGATCGTGCAACAAGTATCAGTTCTGTCAACACTCTGAGTAATCATGTGGATGCATGATACATTTAAATTGGTTTATTGGCTTTATTCTGTTATAAATATGCAGTATACATATGGCATAACAACCTACACTGGTGATTCATGCTTTTGCAAGTCAGAAATTTGGGTAATGTGCCTACAGCTGTGGTCTGTTTCAGCCCTGGATATCCATTTGCCATTACTAGCTATTACTGGCTCTTCCACCAGTTATTGCTGAGGGCCTGAAATAGTGCTTGCTATGGAAAATACCTCCAGAGATCTGACAGTCTCTGCAGTCAGATTAGACCCTCATGCAGGACTTTAGAGAAGAGTCACGGTCTAGCCCTGTTTGATTTACTGATCTTTCATCTCATGTAAAATAAAAAAGAACAGACTAAAAAAGCTGTGAGCTTCTCAATTGCTTTGGTTTAGATTCCATTTGTAAAAAAGATGTTTCTTTCTTCTGCATATTTTCTTCTACTTGTTCCTTTGCAGTAATCTGACCTTAAGCACGTTCTCTCATGCACAGACAGATAACAGCATTTCCAGGATGTCTATCAAACACCTGGCAAGTGAGCAATGAACTTTTTACACTGAGAGTTTCCCAGATCCTTTCTGTAGAATGGTTTTCATTGGCACTTCTTTAGTATGCTCAACTTCCTCAAGAACTACTGGTGAGAAGGTGCTCTGAAAAAGATACAGGACTGCAGTGCTCTGGAAGCAGTTAAAGATTCTTTGAAAGGGGGAAAAAAGAACTCTGATATTTCTTCTAGGATTTAGTACCTCAAGGACAACTCTTAGCCCTTGCCCTGGATAGGTGGATAGAGGCAGAATTTTCTGTTAATTTTATTTCTTAAAATCTGGTAGTGCGTTTGCCTTACCGTGGTGATATAGAGCCATGCTCTCCACAACCATAACTCCATTGTCTTCAGTGGAAGTATCCCAGCATAGTGTTAAATTGCTGGCCATTTCTCTGAGGTTTAGGATTTTCTGAGAGAGGATATGTATCCTTGGTTAATAAAAGCAAATGTGTTCAAGAAATACTGTGCTCTAAGCATGAACTTTCATAACAGTGTAAGATGAAGATAAAAATAACAAGTATAAAGCAATAAGCAGTAAAAGCATGCCAAATTGAGATATTTAACCCTTGGACTCCCAGGGTGTTTTCTATGTAAATCTCATCAGTTACCCTGTGCTGCCATGCACGTATTCAGCTCCAACACTTCCAGTTTCTGAGTTTCAGGGACTCATTATCTGAGCTCCCCAAAGCCAAATTAGACTACAGTTTGGGAAGGGTTCAAGATATCAAATAGGTCTAGATACAGACATCACGGACCCTAAAGATCACAAATGTTGAAAGGCAGATTTTTGATTGCTTGTGCTGTCATGAAGAGTGGCATTTATAGACATTGGATTAAAATCATAATTTTAACTTCACAAAACCCCTGCCCATCAAATTTGAGGTATTTAACCTGGGATTTTAATTTAGATCAATCTCCAGATAGAACACAGCCCAGATTTTTCTATTTTCAGTGTGATAGTCTCCTCAGTTCTTTCCATCCTAATCTCAGGCTGTCTCTTTATTCACTGGATATTTGAATCCTACAGATCTTCTGGTTTTCCAGACATTGATGCTTCTTATCCTATGTACAGTACCATTGCAAGGAAGCCTGGCACCTGGGGCAAAGCCCACAGCAGCAGTTTGCCCTTGCCCCATGTGCAGATCTGGGGGGCACATGCCCTTCCCATGCTTGCCTGGGAGTGCATGCAGTGGTGGGAGCCACCCTCCCCCCATCCCCATACCCCCTCAAATGAGCTGCTTATGACTCTGTCCTGCACCCTGCCCTGCCTGGGCAACACCTGTTGGTGCCCCTTTGCTTTGGTGCCCAGAGCGGTCGCCCTGCTCACCCCTACCTTGCTACGGCACTGCCTATGTGCACCAAGTAATGCACATTTAAGTGATGCATATAACTGCCAAACAGATCTATTACGTGTTCTCTCTCTCTCTCATATGTTATGATATTTTATCTTCAAATTGCCAGAAAATATTTGATTACATTATGCTTACATTTAACAAACTTTTAAGCAGCATAGGAGAAATAAAAAGTCAAACCACCCTGAATATGTAAGGTTATGTCACAAATATAATAACTTGAAAGCATTTGGAGCCATAGGATCTGGCCCAGGGGTCTCTGACTGACCCCACTGGCTGCATTAGGTATGTGCTAGCCCCGCCCCATGTACTGCATGTGGTGTGAAGAGCTAGTCTGGTACATGCTGCATGCAGTATCTACCAGACCAGTCCAATGCTTTGACTCCAGGATGGCACTGGGCCCATCGACTGCCCTGTGCATGGCCAGTGTGGCCTGGGCACCATATGCAGCATGCACTCCTTGCCAGCCCCAAATGCTGCCTGCTGCATGAACCCTGAAGCAAGCCTGATGTATGCTGCATGTAGTGCATGGGACTGGACCTAGTGAGTTCACCTCACATTGCACAGGGCATGTACTACATGTAGTGCCTCACCAGCCTGGCTGTGCGTGCTAGCTGTGGGGCAAGTCTGGATCAGGCTCACAGATGACTGCACTAGAGCCAGTGCACAGGGCTGGGCTGGTGTAGGCACCTCATACAGTGTATACCCCCTACCAGCTCTGTACATAAGCCCTGGGCTGGTACTAGTGAACACTGCGTGCAGTGTGTAGAGTTGGTCCCAGGCATATGCTTTATGAGCTGCCTGCACTGGACCAGCCCTGCGCAACGGCTCCAGTTCATGGACCCAGTTTGATGGTCTTATCTGGCCTGCAGTCTGGTCCTGCACACCTCATTTGGGCCACAGAGTAGGAGGAGTCTGACATCCCTGCTTTAAACCATTATCAAATGTTCTGGGTGGACCTATACCAGTTTCAGCCCTACACTTACAAAACCCACACCCAAACTACTTTGCTTTGCCTTCTAATGTAACTAGGTTCAATCTCAACTCTCTTGTAAAGTACCATACTACATGAGGGAGTGTGCAACCATCTTACCCAAGATAGGCAACTTTTTTCCAGCTGAGGGCTGAAATCATCCACCCTAGGTCCAAGGCAGGCAAACAGATGTTCAGGTGCTAGAACCTGGCCATTGCCACTGCTTGTGAGTGCCTGCAGCCAACGTCCCCCACTGCTGAATGCTAATAAAGCCCCATGTCTGTGCATTGGATCCAATACCTCCATGGGCCAAGCCATGATCCTACCAACTGAGAAATGCACGTATAAAATTCAGTTCCAAGCACTTACACAATTCTTTTTGGCCCTCACAATTTCTCAGAATTTAAAAAATACACAAATACATTATTATTTTCAAAACTATTTGTTGAGACCTGTTTCTGTTGACAGACACCTACTTCGCAGTGTGTCTGCATGTTCCATTGCACAAGAAAAGATATAACTATAATTACTAAAAGCTAGTACCTTGGCCTTCTAACAGTGCAATTATATTTTGTAAAAGGCAAATTTTTCAAGCTAAGTACAGACATTCAAAAAAGCTGAAGGTGGAACTGATTCAATCTACCTGGGTTTTTCTAAGCTGCATAGATTGAACTGAGAGTTCACAGAATGCACTTTTACTCTTGGGGGGAGGGGCGGCATGCAAATTCCGCACTGCACTGCACTGCACTGGCTAGGCCAGAAGGCAGGGGGTGCTTTTGCATGCCTCCCAGCAAGGCCTTTTCCCCCAATACCCTCCCCACCAGCATCCCTGTCAGAGGTAGGAAGACACCCCCTCAGCTGCACTTGCTTCGGTGGGGGAGTCAGGGTCAGGCCACAGGATGGGGCAGCTTCTGTTCCACCATCTACCTGAGGCTGCCCAGATGGCCTGACAGCCTGAATAGCTCTCAGCCCTTCTCTTACCTGCTGGTATCAGCTGATTCAGGCATGGCAGGAGACAAGGTGAGTGACTGCAGGTTTTGCTCAGCTGTACTTGCTTACATCTCAGGGGTTAGGGCTAGGCCTTGGGGTAGGGACTCTGCTCCTCCCTGCTCCTTGCTGCTGCCTGGCTTGGCTCACATGGGCAAGCAGGAGCTGGGGCTGAGAGTAGTACCAGGACTATCAGCTGAGCTGCTCAGTATCAGGGGGTGGGAGGGTAGAGGAACAGAAGCCTCTGCCCCACAGGCCTGGCCCCAGGCCCCCAGACCCAAGCAAGCACAGCGGGGAAACTGCACTCTTTCACCCTTCCCCCCACCCTGGCAGTCAGGAGCAGGGCTGAGAGATGGATGAGCTGTCAGCTGAGCTGGGAAGCATGAGCACAGGCCCCCACTTTGTGGCCTGGCCCCATTCATGATGTTAAGAATGGAATTTTAATACTGATTTTGTTGCTGCTTATAATGTACTATAGATGAGATACAAAACAGGATTTATCGTCCTGAAGAGCTAGCATGGTCTCCTTTAAGAGGCAGTAACACTACATATTGTTAATAGCACCAAATGAAAATCAAATTTCAGACTTCAATTTATGTGACTTTCAGTGATACTGCTCTAGTTTATAATCATAGGCTTTGCAAGTGAGAGCCAATACTCCTAATTATATTGCTGTCATACTTGCATAGTATCAATGTCAGCAAGCGGAGCTGTTAACACATAATGAACGTGTGAGCATAAGCACATTCCAAACATGCCTTAGATGGGAATTCTCCTTTAATGACAAGTGTATGGCATTGTAACAAGTTATACACTTTGAGCCAAATTTATGACTGACTTTCGCAGTGATGTTACACCTGGGAATATTTGGATACCCCTTTTTTTGTTTCTCCCCTCTGTCCTTATACAAATATTACGTTAACACTGAGATATCAGAACACAGAATTCAGAAAGTTTAGAATTAATTAATGGCCTCCTTAACACACTGAAGATACATATTAAAATTCCAATCCTTGGCCCAGGGAATGCAGAAATAAGAAAAATAATATCCCTTTAGTGCAACCTAGGCTGAACTATAAAGAGCAGGGTTTTTAGAGAAGATTTATTCCTGTGTGGTTTGGAGCCATGAGCTGCCTCTCTCTACTATCTGCTGCTTGACTGTAGAGAACAAGTTGGCCACTGGGCCAACTTCTTAGGCTAGTGAACCTCCAGGCCCTACCACCTCTAGCAGAGAAAATTAACATAGGTCCTTATCCCATAGGAGTGACCAGCCAGGAATTGCAATTGCTCTGAAATCCCACTTACCAAAGACAATAGAAATCATATTATGCAGGTAATTTCCTCCTCCAGATATGCACTCATTTATTAGGCCAGGAGTCAGTCATGATCAAATTATATACATTTTTGGGCACAGTGTCAAAAACACCCAACCTTGACTTGTAAGATGTTGGCATGCCAGAGGCAGACAGTAGTGGAGCTGCAAGGGGCCTGATCCTTGTTGTGGCAGCACAGCCCTGGCCCCTTCACTGCTATCCACCCCAAGGTGTGTGTGCCAAGCAAAATGCCTTTGCATGCCATGCTTTGGCATGTGTGGTGGGGGTTGCCAAACCTTTACCTTAAATCCTGCATCATAAAAACATAGAAATAATAAAACCAAACATCTTAACATTAGCTACAAAAATGAGACTATACAGTATATTAGTATATCTAATCCAGGAAAATGGCTATGCATAACATCCTTCGAACACCCTTTTAGTATGACAGTGGCATGAAGAACAGTACATCAACAAGGACTTAGTCCTGCTGTACCAGCTTTTCTGACTAGGAGTGGATTGACATTCTGTGGCAGAATGCTTCTCCATGGAAGAATGCTTCTGGGGTAGCCTTATGGGGAATCAGCAACCTGGAAGCTCTCTGAGTGCTGGCTCCTAATTTACAAGACTGAGCCACTGTTCCCAGCATTTCTAAACTCCTAGTTTTCTGTCAGCTTAACAAGCAGCATTTCACAGGACCATAAGACTGGAAAGGACCTTCTGAGTCACCAGGGCAGTCTCCTACTATCACATACCACCAAACTGTATCATCTTGAGAAACTTAGCGCGCTCCATTTTAATACAGCTATTTCCTGTGCCCCCCTCTCCTTTATTCTGTTGGAGGGCTCTTTCAGAATCCCACTGCTCTGATGGTTAGAAACTTTACATCTATAGCCTAAATTTATTTCTGCACAATTTATACCTATTTGCTTGTTTGCCAACATTATCCTTTAGCTTAAAGAACGTTTTTCTCTGCCTGATGTTTACTCTCCTAAATCATTTACAAAGCAACAATCATATTCCCTCTCAGCCTTCATTTTTCTAATCTAAACAAGCCAAGCCCTTTAAAACTTTATTCTTGTCATTGATAGATGTTCAATGTGCGTTCATTCTGGTGCGCAGTTGTTGTTTGATTTCTCCTACATATTTTCCATGAGGGCATTTGGTGCATTGGATAAGATATATTACATTTCTGGAGGTGCAATATGTAATGTAATAAGAGAAATGTAATACATCTCTTCCAGTGCACTAAATGCTCTCATGGAAAATATGTAGGAGAAATCAAACAACAACTGTGCACCAGAATGAACGCATACTGAACATATATCAAAGACAAGAATACCCAATTGCCAGTGGGGGCACATTTCTCACAAGATAACCACTCTCTCTCCAATCTCTCAGTTGTAATCCTCAAAGGGAATTTACAAAACACCTTTCACAGATGAGCCTACAAACTTCACTTCATCAACCTACTGGATACAAAAAGTCCTGGACTAGGCATTAGATTTATAACACGTTATTACCTGCCTAACATTTAACTCCCCAGGTCAACCCTTCACTTTTTACCAGCTATTCTTATTCCCTCCCCCTCCACCCTCCTGTCTGTCTTCCTTTGACTACAGCTATTCTCATTCTCCCCCTCACCCCACTTATCTGTCCCCTACTGACCACCTCAATTTACATTTTAACTGACTGGCTTTCTTGCAAAAAGTAGTGGCCTTTGGCTACTTTACCACCACATCCAGGAAGAGCACAGGCCATCTGCAGATGCTTCCTCAGCCTGACAAAGGGTATTTGTGCCCAAAAGCTTGCTAGGAAGAATTATTCCAGCTATTTGAGTTGGTCTAATAAAAAAATTGGATTTTCCCAAAGAATCTTGTCTGTCTAATAAGGCAGGGCCTCTATTCCCCTTATCTTAATATTACTACTCAACCCACCTATTTCAGTGTAAATTAAACTTCCTAGAACATGAGTAAGAAGAACTGTGTGGAGCATTACTAATGAAGTCTCACTATTGCCTTTTACAATGCCATTAACTATCTCTATCAGAAGTACCTCTCCAGGCACATGTTGGGATCACATTTGTCTTTATCATGGATGCAATCACATTATAGTTTTAGAGTCACTGTTTGATTAACTAGTACAGTCATGTATTTCTCCTCCACAGCCATTTTTAACTGATAAGTTCCTAGTTTGTACAAGAAATTATTGTTATTAGAAAATGTGGGATATTTCAGTCATGATGGGGGAATTGGAACATTTTGGAATCTCACACAAGGTACAAAAAAACTAATAGAACAGCACTGACTAGGCCTCCGGTAGTTCCTGTAGGATATTCCAAACCTCCTTCTGTATTTATGTATTGACAATACCTCCCAACTCAGTTATAAGCAAATTTCATACCATTACTTTTTGTGCTACAGACATTGAAAATATTAAGCACAATGAGTTTCAAGCTCAGTCCTTGGGGAACACCCCTAGAATCAACTTTATAATATGATGATTCCCCTTTTACCATAACCTTTGTTTTATCTCTCCTATGGCCAGCTTCTTATGTACCTTAGAATTCGTGTAGTGATCTTATAGTGATCTTTTCCAGTGGAAATAATAATTTCCCATTTGGCACAGTAACAAATACTTCTGTAAAGTCCATATATATCACCTCTAGTATATTTCCTCTGTCTAAGGATTCAGTTATTAAAGATATTATGCTAGCTATCTGTGGTTTCTTGTTATCGAGTTTTTGAAATTCTTGGGCCAGTAAGAATTTACCTCTCTTTTATCTGTGTCACCAATTCGATTTCCCTGGCTTTCTCCAGGCTGGGTGGGGCTGGGGAAGAAAAAAAGTGTCACTCATAGTGTTCTGAGATACATGGAAGGGAATACCTCATTGCAGTGTAGTATTTTTCAGTCCCAGATCAGGCCTTAGAGAGGGGTTGTTTTTGAGTAGATGTAGAAGTGCCATTTGACAGCGTGCAGGAACAGTGACTATACATTATCTTTTACTCATTTGGAGACCATGGAAAGCCGCTTTCATTACAAAAATATACACAACTTGACAAAAGTATTATTTGGCAATACATATTTTATAAATTAACTGTGTGGAGGTCATGACTAATGTAATGATAGACGTTAGGGCTGGAAGGGACCTTGGAGGATCACTGGTTGCTACAATAGTGTTTTCCTTCCCCTTTCTTACTAGGATCTGTCCAGTGGGAAGGGTGAGAGGACTCAAGATCAGCTGTTAGTTGACACTTAGACTTTAAAGGACTATATCAGAGCTGGAAGCTCTTAGATGCTGATTTGATCCCTGCTGAGCCTTCAAGGCTAGGGACAAACATTACACATAAACCAGTTTAAGTGATCAGAAACGGGCTTAAACCTGTAACAAAACAGATGATCAGTGCACATAAACCACTTTTAAAATGGCTGAAACTGGTTTGAGATAAACCTGGTTGAATATAGTATCAGACTTAGCTGATTTGGCTCAAATCAGTTTATGCAATGTCTGTACCAGGCCCCTTGCTGGTTTAAAATTAACAACACTCCCCTAGCATCCTGGCATGCTCTCTGGCCTGGGCGGCATTCTCTGCTCCACAGCAGACATGGCCCCTCCCCTCTGCTTCTTGGCTGCAGCTCTGGCAGAGGCTTGCAAGCACAGAGCCTCTGACTGGCTTCTCCATGCTAAGCAGGGATTATTATCTCCCCCCTCCCTCTGCTTTATGCAGACACCTCAGCATTTTAGCTAGCAGACCACATACTGGCTATGGTCCATGCTGTGGGAGACAACAAAGGCAGATAGGCTTTTTGGAGCTAATCAACAAGTTGCTTAATGTCCTTCTGTTTAAACTGTTTAAGAAGAGCTGTTTAACAAGAGCTCCATTAGTTAATGGTGAGAGGCTTTGTTTTCTTAATGGGTTGATAAACACTGAGTTAGGGGTGATAAACATTCCCTGTTGGGCTGCTGGGGAGTGGGGGGATAATAAGAGCATCCTGCCAAGGCCTGCCGATGGTCCCACCCCCTTCAGATCAGCATTGTGGAAGGAAAAGGAGGGTTGCTCTAGTGGCTCCCCGGCTTCTAGCCTGAGCCACTGCAGGCATGTGCCTGCATTTCTAGAATGAATGTCTATCTATCACCAAATGGGTTCAAGCTAGGCTAGTTAGACTAACCTGCAAAAACTGAATCAATTCAGGCTCAGGCTTTTTGAGTGTCTGTCCCTAGCCTAAAACAGCTTTGAGAAGAAGGGTCCAAGCCCTTTAGCACTGTTTATACATACTCCCCAGGGGTTTTAAAAGGATACTCTTTTGAAGACTCATGAGGAAATTCAGTCTGAAACTACATGTAGATTCACATTGCTTACTATATGCAGACTCAACAATCAAGCAGCGGAGTCCAGAGAATCATTTGCCTAAATTATCATCATAGGATGGTAGGGTTTTTAGCTATGACAGACTAGCATGAAGGGTTTTTGTTGCTCCAGATCTTTTTAAGGCTTTGTTTTCTTGGCCAATAAACATACTTTATATTAAGAAGGATGTTGGTCACTGCATCGTTGATCACAACCATCTCATGGGAAGGCATACAGTTAGATCTGCAGGTGATAATAGTTAATGTTTAAAGAGTAGCATCACCAACTCTCCACTATAAGAGTAGAAGAATCATTTCGGAAACACAAAAAAGCAAGAGGTCTGTCACCTGGGCTGGAGACATAAGTTGCACAAAAACCAGTTTAAGTGGTCAGAAACTGGCTTAAATCTGTAACAGAACAGAAGTTCAGTGCACATGGACTGCTTTCAAAATGGCTGAAACCAGTTTAAGATAAACCTGGATGGATGTAGTATCAAGCTTAACTTAATTAGGTCAAACTGCTTTATGGAACTTCTGTCCCAGATGCTCTCCCAATTCAAGTTAACTCACAGTCCCCCAGCATCCTAGGATGCTTTGCAGCCCTGGGCTGTGCTGTCTGCTCCAACAGAGCAGGAACCCCCTGCTTTTACAGGGCTGAGGCCATAGAGCTTGTGCTCTCAAGCCTCTGCCTGTACCTGTCAGCCTGGCAGGATGGGGAGCAGGGGCATGGACCCTAGATCTCCCTAGCCTGGGTCTGCACAGCACAAGGGGAGGGAAAACACCCTCTGTGGGGACTTATCATGCCCACCCTCCACAGACCTAAAGATGGTCTAGAATCACCTTAGCCCCACACCTTGCCAGCTCCCCTTATGTCTGAAGGGTAGCCGGGGGCAGGGAACACCCCCCCCCCGCCCAGCACTGCCCCCCCAGCTGGGGTCTTCAAGGTAGGAGGAAGGGAAAGCCCGCTCCATTGGGGTTTCCACCCCCCACCTTCCAGCTTAGAGACTCCCTTGGCTCTACCCTGCTGTTTTCACAGAGCTGAGGCAGTAAAGCCTCTGCTCCCTAGCATCTGCCTGTGCCTGTCAGTCCAGTGGGGCCATATGGGGGGTTGCGAAGGGAGAATCCCCTCTCTACATGGGGGTTAGGGCTCAGGGAACCTGCCAGGGGTGGGAAACTCCCACTGAGGCTGGGGGATCTGACCAGCCCTGGGCTGGAGAGACTGTTTCTCCTGGGGGGGAGGATAGCAAGGGGCTGGGGGCATGTGCTGGGCAGCCAATCACAGATAAGTCCTCATCAGCTACATTCAGGTGCCTTTGACAGTGGCTAGAAGGCTGGGAGGCATGCTCTGGCAAGAGACAGGCAAAATATGGCGCACAGGCCAGATCTGGTCCACCAGGTGATTTCATCCAGCCAGCAGGCAGGTGCTTACCAATTCACCATGTCCAGCCTGGCCCTCAGTTGCCCCTGCTGTGCTTACATGGGGCCAAGCCCCACTCCTGCAGAGGCAGCACATGCTGTGCTCCCACGCTCACACATGAGATGGCTTTGACCTCGGCCATCACTGATAGGGAATCAGTGATGGTGGGTGGAGGAAAGGCAGTGGCAGCAAAGGGGAGGAAGTGGTAGTGGCAGGGGGGAGGGAAGTGGTGGCAGCCGGTGGGAAGAGGGGGGCCATGGCAGGAGGTAAGGTAGGGAAGTGGCAGGGGAAGGGTGGCAGCGGTGGTGGGTGGGGGTGGGGGAAGCGGTGATGGTGGCATTGGCGTTGGCAGTGGGTGGGAGCAAAACGGCAGCTGAAGTGACAGTGTGGGGGCTGCACTGGTGCCCTGGGACTGGAGCTGGGGCTGGCAGGGACCCAAGATGAGGCAGCAGAAGCCTAAGCTGGAGGGGGTGTGAGGTCCACCTGTCTCCATTGCAAAGGGCTCACACACAGTTCCCTGGTTTTTCCTGGTTCTCCCATGAGCTTCACACTTCTGGGGAGAGCGTTATGCAATGGAGCCAGCTTCCCAGCCCCACTTATTCCATGGGATAACTGTAAAAGCTTAGTTGGGCCTATATATGAAATGTAAATACCCAGATTAAAACAACAGTTCATCTTGCTTAAGAATGAAAGATTGTGACTGGGACCATGCAACTATGGTCTGACCTATGCCGCATAGAGGGGAAGTATCACCTCTTTGGTTCTATTTGTCACGCATCTACTTATGCAGGATGAAGTGAGGTTAGCTTTGCTGATGATTTTGTCACACTGATGACTCATGTTCATCTTGGAGTCCACTATGACTCCAAGATCTCTTTCTGCTTCTGTGCTGCTGAGAGGGTCATTTCACAGCCAGTAGGTATGCTGGATATTTTTGCACCCTAGATGCAGCATCCTATTGTGTTCTGCCCACTTTTCCAATCTGTCCAGGTCCACCTGCAATCATTCCTACATTCTGGTGTGTTCACTTCACCCCACAATTTAGTATCATCTGCAGACTTGGACAGAGTACACTTCACACCCATATCCAAGTTGCTGACGAAGACATTTAAGAGTACAGGTCCAAGGACAGCCCTGCGGGACCCCACTGCCCACATCCTTCCAGCTTGATACCAAGCTGTCCATTACCACTCTCTGGGTGTGACCCCCCCCAAGCCAATTTACCACCCACTGTACTGTGTGATCATGTAAGTCACGGTCTCTTAATCTTTTTATGAGTGTAACAGGGACTCAAGCAGGAGCCCTTTTACTAACACAAGGTTGGGTCAGACTGACCCGATGATGACTCCTACCAAGTGGGAGAAATTACACACCTGAGACAAGATTGGGTGATTAGCCCATGAAAAACTGGCATAAAACTGGTGCTGGGAGACAGACTGGGCACAAGAAAAGGTGGGAGAGACAAGGAGCCCTTCTGATGACCTGGGAAAAGACATTGGGACTACGGGACCTGACATGAAAGATGTCAGGCTGCTTACCTTACTCCTCAGGTGAGCCTGGTGAGTGTGAGGAGAGCTGAGACATGGCATAGTGGCTCAGCGGGGGAATCCCAAGTAGTGATAAAAACCCTGGGATGATGGATGGGCATAGGGGTCCCAGGCTGGACTAAATCCTGACCCCAGATCCACACCTTTGCCATGTGCAGTGGTGTGGAGAGCCAGAGGATAACCTAGACTGCTGCCGGCACTCAACAGAAGCTAGAGGCATGGGGAACATGCCTTGCTAATAAGACAATCAATGCTTAGAACGTTCAGCGCCACATTATAACTGGAGAAACATCCGGTGTTGCAAGAACTGCTTGGCAACTTGGACATGTCTCACTAATGAGGTAATTGGCGAGACTTCTGTTTTTGTGCTACTTTTCTTTGGGAAATAAACTTGCCTAAAGTATGTACCATCTGGTTGGTTTTATTCGATCCTTAGCCATAAAAGACCACTGATCTTTTTCCTTTTGATTTAAATCATGGCAGGTGAGTATAGCAGGGACACCCAGCTAAGATCACCCTCCCACACACAATGAGAATGGGATGAGATACTTCATAGACTTCACAGACATTAGGGCTGGAAGGGACCTCGGGAGATCATCGAGTCCAGCCCCCTGCCCAAAGGGCAGGAAGTCAGCTGGGGTCATA
>NW_017728918.1:100621312-100638949 GCF_001723895.1 Crocodylus porosus | reverse complement strand
AACATCCAGGTCTGAGCCTGTGCTTAATTCAGTCCTTACATAATTTGGCACGAACTCACACACCAAGTAAATGACAATCACTTCTACTTGTGCATCTAAGCATTTTGTGACCTGGTCGTAAAAAGAAACCAGATTAGTTAGGCATGATCTACCTGCTATGAATCCATGCTGGTTGCCCTGCTGCATTATTTTTCCCACTGGATTCATACAAATATGATCCTTAATAATTTTTTGCAAGACTTTTCCAAGGATAGAGGTGAGACTAACTGGGTTATAATTACTTGGATTGTTATTAAAGCTTTTCTGCCATTATTGAACAAGGTGTCATGTCAGTACTTAACTGCACCTGGTTTGAATCCCACTTTTGACTGTAACAATGGGGAATAGCAGGGAGCTCCACACTGTGGACCTGGATCAGCTCTGCCCCATGACCTGTACTGAAATGTTCATCATGCAGAACTCCCCCAGCAGTGGGGAGTTCAGGCACGGGAGCCCCACATAATGGAGCCTTGCATCCAGCCATATGAGGTCCTGGGACCTCATGCCACCAGGGGACTGTGACTGCCCTGGGGCATGAGTGCCCCAAGGGCCTTCTGCCTCTTGGTCTGCAGGTGGCAAGGGCTGTGTGTAATGGTGGGGTATGAGGGCAGCATGTTTGTAGGGCGGTTCTACTTGCATACCTCACCATACTCATGCACCCACACTCCATACCCCACATACACATCCCCCAGCCACCCCCCTTCACTTCCCCCACAGCCCCCCCACATCCACATACACAGACACCCATACACATAAACCCACAGCCCCTCACAAACACGCACACATACTCCCCTCCACATCCCTCCACAATATACAAGAGTAAGACTACATTTTGAGCTATTATGTAATCATCTCTATGTACATAATGCAAACACACACACAGGACAAAAATATTTTTTTGAAATAAAGTTAAAATATGCTATTGTTGATATTTCCTTTTTAGTATATAATTTGGGTTTTTTTCTGTTTCCAAGGTGGCAAAGCCCCCTTCCAAAAGGAGTACTTCTGCAGCAAGGGGAGGGTCTTCCAGTGGCAAAGGTCAGGGCTTGGGGCAGGACTTCCAGTCTCAAGATAATGACCAGGGAGTGGGGCACCTGTCAAGCGGCAGGGCTACCCCTGCAGCCCTCAACATCTCACCAAAACTCATTAAGTGGCCCTCCAGCCCAAATAATTGCCCATCCCTGTTTTGACATCCCCCAGCTACTGGTATGGGCCACGGCAGGGAGCTGGCTTCCTTTCCAGTTTCAAAAATGAAAGTCAGTTCACTTTATTATCAGTTTGGTCTACACAGTTTAGAAAAACCTGCAAAGATTGAACCAATTCAGCCTGGGGCTTTTTGACTGTCTGTTCTTAGCCCCAAGGTTTATACTTAGAGGAATCAGAAAAAGGGCAAAGGTGTATCTAAGTCTACAACTATAATTAAAGTATAGAGTTTGTGCTGTAAAGTAGCATGAGGCTTGCTATGGAGTGATGTCAAACAAAGGCAATAATAATTGGACAAAAATGTAACTATAATTTTAAATCACAGAATGTTAATATTATCAAGTAACATTTTTTATATTAAAGATTTTAGGTTATGTTATCAATGGTATTAACTATTGTTTCTTCTTCATGGACAAAAGGATTGTCTATAACAGGCTGGAAAAAGTTGCTGAAATCTCTTAAGAGTATATTTAAAGGAAATATTTGCGAAAATAATGAACACTGCAAATTTAAGTTGGTCTTGTGAGAATAACTGGTCTTGTTTTACATACAGTTCTTTTAAGTGTATCATAAAAAAACTAAAAAAAGACAAATAAAAATAAAACATAGTTTAGAAAGTAATTTTAAATATTTATTGTTATAATTAAGCTTTATTAATGCCCTTTATTATTCATATTAATAATTTACAAAGATTCTCATCCCTTTCATCTTTATTAGATGTGTCATAACTTGTTATGTATTTTCATGAACAATTGATGAATATGAAATGCTTAAAAGCATTTTTTGCTTTTATTTATTATAATGAGTTTGTGGAAACAGTATTAATATTTGAATAAGCAGTTATATTTATTGGTGCATATTATTCCTGCAATTTTTTTCTGGTATATGGTATAAAGGCAAACCTTTAAAAACGGAAAATAGTTTAATCTTTAGGCTATTTAATTTAGTTAAAATTTTTATCCTAATTATGTTCCATAATTATGTACTGTCCTAGGAACTTCTTACACATAAATACACCTGAGTGCTTTTAAAATGTACAGTATTATAGTCATTATTACAAATCCTATCTCTATACATCTACTGGCTTAAGTTGCACATATCCAACATTGCTGTCTACTATGGAAGGACAGGTTTTGACTCCAAAACTTGAGTTGTGTTTTGCACTGGAAGAGATAAAAACTGTATGCTATGTGCAGAAAATACAACACACTTCTTCCCCAAGTTAGAGAATTTGTCCTCTGAGTATAGCATGAACTTCTTGAGAATTTAGAAGTAGAGGAGAAAAGAGAGGAGGAAAGTGGTATGTGGGCATGTATTGAATGTGAAAAATGGAAGAGGAAGAGGCAGGCTGCAGGGCAGGCTGGATAAAATCATGATTTAAAACACAAAGCAAATTGATTCTTAGTATTTAAAACCAGATTTTATATTAACATGTTTTTAGTACTTTTCTTTATTCTTTCTTAACCTGCTAGATAGACTAGACCAGCAGACAAACGTGACAATTTTCTCCCAATCTAAACATAGAAAGCAGTTTATAGCTGTCACCGAACACAAGCGCATGGCTACAGACAACTTCAAAAATGGCCAGTTGGGCAAAAATCTGCATGAGGAGTCAAATGAAGATGCTTCAAAACATGTTTTCTGTGACTTCTGTCTGTGTTGCTTGCCAGCCTTGAGCTGTTTTCAGAATGGGAGGGGAAAGTGAGTGGAAGTAATTTGGTTTGGAGGTATTTCAGCCCCTGCTGGAGAGTAAGGTGGTTGTATTGGAGCCTTACAAGGTGAGGGGGCTCCAATTCACTTACCCCACCCTCCAGTACTACTTGAGGAACCCCTAGAATGAGCTCCATCCACTCCCTTTCTCCCCTCCCATTCTGAAAGTTTTCCTACAACATCCACGAAAATGAGAATAAGAGTTTACTTCAGGCATTAAGCAAGAAAAAAATGAGAGAAGAAAAGTTAAAGATGGTTTTCATTTCACTCTGAGTAGTTTCCATTTTTTAAAGTTATTTCACCTATTCTTTTGTTTCACATAATTACTTTAGCACAATGTTATAAAAAGAAAATTGTTATATTTTTGTTAACAGATTTTAAATGATGAAGAAAATGTATGGATAAGAAACCACGCTGCACACTGAATTAGACTCAGTTGGAATGTTCAAATCTAGTTTAAAAACAGGTGTGTATCATATTTCCCATATTTAGATGGATAGAATCTTTGCACAAATAGGTACAATTGCTATACAAATACCGTATTCAACTTTACCAAGTAATTTTATATAAAAAGAAAATCTCAGTCATACTAGATTTAATTTATAGATTTATAGGTGCTAGGGTTGGAAGGGACCTCAACAGATCATTGAGTCTGACCCCCTGCCTCAGCAGCAAAGAATGCTGCCCAGCCCAGATGACTATCCAGCCTTCTCTTAAAGACCCCCAAGGTAGGGGAGAGCACCACCTCCTTTGGAAGCCCATTCCAAATTCTGGCCACCCTTACCATGAAGATTTTTTTCCTGAATTCCAGCTTAATCTGCTTTCTGTCAGTTTCTGACCATTGTTCCTTGTTACCCCAAGATACGCCATAGTGAACAGAGCATCTTTTGTTCCTTGCTGCACCCCCTTAATGAATTTGTAGGTGGCCCCAAGATCACCTCTCAGCCTTCTCTTGTGGAGGCTGAAGAGCTCCAGGTCACTTAGTTTCTCCTCACAGTGTTTGTACTGCAAACTCTTAACCACACAAGTGGCTCTCCTCTGGACCCTCTCGAAGATATCCACATCCTTCTTAAAGTATGGCACCCAAAACTGGACGCAGTACTCCAACTGTGGTCTGACCAATGGAGGGGAAGTATCACCTCCTTGGTTCTATTTGTCATGCATCTGCTGATACAT
The DNA here is from genome assembly GCF_001723895.1 of Crocodylus porosus. Taxonomy (NCBI): domain Eukaryota; kingdom Metazoa; phylum Chordata; order Crocodylia; family Crocodylidae; genus Crocodylus; species Crocodylus porosus. The sequence continues at coordinate 100,634,821 of NW_017728918.1, read as the reverse complement.
GATAATGTGTGGTTAGCTTTGCTGATGATTTCATCACATTGACGACTCATGTTCATGTTGGAGTCCACCATGACTCCGGAATCTCTTTCCGCTACTATGCTGCTGAGAAGATCATTCCCCAGCCAGTAGGTGTACTGGATATTTTTATGCCCTAGGTGCAAAGTTCTGCATTTGTCCTTGTACTGCATCCTATTGTTTTCTGCCCACTTTTCCAACCTGTTCAGGTCTGCCTACAAGCGTTCCCTATCCTCTGGTGTGTTTGCTTCACCCCACAATTTAGTGTCATCTGCAAACTTGGACAGAGTACACTTCATGCCCACATTCAAGTCACTTATGAAGACATTGAAGAGTACAGATCCAAGGGCTGAGCCCTGCAAGACTCCACTGCCCACATCCTTCCAGGTCAATACCAACCCATCCACCGCCACTCTCTGAGTGCGACCCCCAAGTCAATTTGCTAGTCACTGGACTGTGTAATCATCTAAATCACAGCCTATTAATTTATTTATGAGAATGGGATGAGAAGGCCTTCCTAAAATCCAAGTAAACAACATCCACCTCTACTCCTGCGTCTAAGCGTTTTGTGACCTAGTCATAAAAAGGAACCAGATTAGTCAGGCATGATCTACTTGCAAAGCATTATCAATTACAGTGGGGAGCTGCACTTCTGTCTGTACCTTAGATGTTATTTGCAACTAGCACTACATTCTCATATATTCAGGTTCTACAAGATAAGAAACAATGTTTTAAGCAGGTTGTGCTCTTCCATCAGAGTTTGCTATTTGAAATTAATGGGACTTATTCTCCTAAATCCCTTGAATGCTTTTGAGAATCACACCCTTCGCTGACTAAACCTTGAGACACTTATTTCTAAAACACACACACGGTTTCCAACTTATTCATCCTTTTTAACATAGAGCTGCACTCACCTACATTTTCACTTTTAATTTTGCAAAGCACTACCATAATTTTATTGCAGTTGTTTAAAAAAATAATTTTTCTCTGATGTAAAGCATTACACCATCATGGTGCAGGAAGAGAAAAGGAGTTGAAGGAGGCGGATGGAACTAAGATCCCACGAGAGAGGAGGAAATCACATGTTTCTGATGATATAAAGCAACTGTTTAACAGGCCGATACATTATGGCTGGTCTGCAGTGTTTCAGAGTAGCATAAAGCAGCCAGAACTAAGTATATTCAGGAAATGGTATTGCTAGAGTAATGTAGTTGTGACGATCCAGGAGTTATGTGAGAGGCAAGGTTAGATTGTTATTTTTAGGTTTTAACATTGACAGTCCATATTTTCTGCTCATTAGAAATATCCCGTAGTAACATTTAATTTGAGTTTTTTTAATTTGAAGCTAGCTGCAGGGTAGGACTCAGAGAGTTCTAATAAATGGATCTGCGTCGACCTGTCAAGAAGTGACCAGTGGTGTCCCTCAGGGGTCTGTGCTTGGTCCAGTGCTTTTAAACATGTTTATCAATGATTTGGATGTGAGGCTGAAGAGCTCACTGGCCAAGTCTGCAGATAACACCAAGTTATGGGGGAGTGTGGTGACACTTGAAAATAGGCTGCTGATACAGGTGGACCTAGGCAGGCTGGCAAGTTGGGCGGATCAGAACCAGATGAAGTTCAACATTGAGAAGTGTAAAGTGCTCCATCTGGGGACAAACAATCCCCAACATACTTACAGGCTTGGTGGCACCAAACTTACTAGCACCACAACTGAAAGGGACTTAGGGGTAATACCAGACCATAGCATGAACATGAGCCATCAGTGTCATGCTGTAGCCTGCCTGGCTTCCCTCGCTGCTCAAACAGGAATTCCTCCCTCCATCCCTCTTTCCCTCTCTCCCTCTCATCTTCCACAGCCAGCCAGGCAAACAATACTCTGGCATGCATCAACTGATGCATCTCAACCAAAACCAAGGAAGTGTTTCTTCCACTTTACTCAGCACTAATGAGACAACAGCTGGAATACTGCATTCAGTCCTGGGCACCGCACTTCAACAAAGACATGGAAAAGCTTGAGAGAGTCCAGAGAAGAGCCACCCATATAATCAGAGATTTGCAAGGCAAGCCATATGAGGAAAGGCTGAAGGACTTGGGTCTCTTCAGCCTAAAATAGAGAAGGCTGAGAGAGGACTTGGTAGCAGCTTACCACTATATCAGGGGAATACAAAAAGGGCTTGATGAACAACTGTTCATCAGGGTACCCTTGGAGAAAACCAGCAGTAATGGCCACAAACTTCTGGAAGACTGTTTCAGGCTTAATACTAGGGAAAACTTCTTCACAGTTATGATGTCCAGACTGTGGACTAAACTCTCTCCGGAGTTGCAATTACCTACCCTGGAAATTTTCAGGAGGAGACTGGACAGTCATCTCACTGGCCCCAGTTGTTTTTCCAGCCCAGTGCAGGGGGATGGACCTGATGATCTTGCGAGGTCCCTTCCAGCCCCTTGCAATCTATGGAGCTAAATACTGTATATCTATATAACTATTTAACATAAGACAGAGTTAGGCAAGCTTTGTAATGCAATGCAATATTCTCCAGGGCTAGGGACAGACATTACATATAAGCTAATTTAAGTGATCAAAAACTGGTTTAAACCTGTAACCAAACATTAGTTCAGTGCATGTAAACCAGTTTCAAAATGGCTGAAACTGGTTTAAGATAAACCTGATTGAATGTAGTTGCAGACTTAACTGCTGTGGGTCAAACTGGTTTATGCAGTGATTGTCCCCAACCCCTTCCTGGTTTAAGTTAAATCAGAGTCCCCCAGGATCCCACATGTTTTGCAGCCCTGTGCTGTGCTGTGCTGTGCTCTCTGCTCCAAAGAACAGGCTGGCCCTGCCCCTCTCCTCCGTAGCTAGAGCTCCAGGGGAGACTGCAGGCACAGCAAGGTCTGCCTGGCTTCCCTCGCTGCTCAAACAGGAATTCCTCCCTCCATCCCTCTTTCCCTCTCTCCCTCTCATCTTCCATAGCACAGACTCCACCCCACAGACCACAGGCATGTGGTATACTAGCTAATGCTGAGAGGTGTCTATGTCTCCAATTTCACTCGGATAGGCAGACAGTATACAGTGTCCACTTAGGCTTTTTGGAGCTAATCAACAGTGCAGCTGGTAATGTCATTCCATTTCTTCCATGGAAAAAGCTGTTTAAGAAGAGCTTGAACTAATGAGAAAGGCTTTGTTTTGCTGATGGGCTGATAACACTGTGGTTTTATCAGCCCCTCTGCTGGTTTGCAGCCCTGTCAGGTTTGCAGACAGGGAGAGGGAGATTGAAAACTCAGTATCATTAACAGATGCATGCACTCCACATGCCTGCCCCACTCTGTCTCAGAGTGCTAGCTGGGACCTGGGGTCTGGCAACACTCCCGCTCCTTGAGCAGTGAGTGGGGAAAAAACTGGAGCAGTGCAGGCAGGGTAGGGGGTTTACACCCCTCCCTAATCAGAGCATTTTGCTGGGGCTATATCCTTTCCCCCCAATCCCCTGCACTGTCAAAGGGATGGGAGGGCTGCTCTATTGGCCCCCTGGCTTCTAGCCTGAGCCACTGCAGGCATGTGACTGGATTTCTGGAATGAAAATGGAATGTCTATCCACCGCCAAATTGGTTCAAGCTTGGCACGTTAGACTAACCTGCAAAGACTGAATCAATTTAGGTTCAGGCCTTTTGAATGTCTGTCCCTAGCTCAGGTCTCTGAAGAAGAATGACTCACAATCAAAAGCTTGTTTAGGGGGCTGGGGTCACTAGAGATCAGACTTAAGGTTGTGCAACTGGGCATTTACAATTTGCCTCTTTTTTAAGGTGACCTTTATTTTTCTGAGAACGTGATGTTTGGTTTGTGATAATTATAACAATGAAAAATGTTGTCTACCCTTAATTACTTACATATACTTTCAATATTAATTCTATTCTAACATACGTTTTGTCTGGCATTGGCTTTTTGTCCATTTTAATTTTATTTTTTTATATAGACTGAATACAAGAAATTCAAATAGAATATTACTATGAATAGAAAATATTGAATGTCAACCTAAAACCAAAAATCTAATCAGAAATCCTTGCCTATCATATAATTCCTGGACCAGCACAGCTATAACATAACTCTAATGCTAACCTTTTCCTGAATATATTGTTTGGATGGCCAAGTACAATTTTTGTTGTCAGAGGCTAAGCTTAGCTCTTTTCAACCAAGCAATGATTGCTAGCTGTTATTCTTTTCACCTGATCACCTGTTTATACTTTAGTGATGAGCTCAATTGTAAGCCTTGTTTCCCTTCTCCTATAAAATTTCAGATACCTACTCGTATCACAACACTGATACAGGTGAGAAGAATGTCAAAGGTGTTACATTCCACGGTTTAAAGACCCTGAAACCCATATCCCAGTCTGCTCCCATTCAAAGCAATACAAATGTTACCTTTGTTTTCTAAGGATGCAGAATCTGGTCTCATGTATGTCAAAGTGAAATGAAGAATTAATCCAGGTGATATCACAAAACATTTGGAATAACTGCTGGATTGGGCTGCCAAGCACTAAGCATCATTAATATTGCCTGACCATTCCTATTATGAGACCCTGTTTTTGAGCAGAGCCCTGACGTTTCTCAGGTGATTGCCTTTGTGTCATGGATGTGTCTGTTGTCATTCTTTAATCCATCCAAATTTGATCAAATTATAAACCTTTGAAAAAAATGTAGTTTGCACATGATAAGAAGAAGGTTGGGCGTTAAAGAGCAAAATCCCTGAAGATTCTGCTCTCTTCGAGCATGCCAATCCCATCACAACAGCTAGTGCTGAGGAGACCTAAATATGCATCATCCTTACAGAGTTACTAAGCATGCTTTAGCTCAAGGCTATAGGAATAAAGATAGACTTTCCCTATATTGGATGGTGGAACTGGGAATTTGAACAGAAATCAGAAAGTCAGTGTCTCCAATACCCTCATTGACCTTCCCTAATGTAATCCAGAGAGCAGGGTGGACAAAGTGGCCTGACAAATTCACTTCCAGAGTCTGAAATGGAATCCTACATTCCTCAGTCAAATCATTCCTCTGATGTCAGCAATTTTTTGTGAAAACCCTGGTTAAAAGTATGTTTAATCTCCATCTAGTATAGTAGCACATAGAAACTAACAACCTACTGTTGCTATAATTCATTCTGTTAGGTCAAGTGGCAGAGGCCCATAAGTTTACTCAAAAGGTTCTTAGTCTACTGATGAACCTTGTAGGTGTCAATATAAGAAATGATAGAATTTCTGGAGTGTTTTTTTCATTTTTCTTTAAAAAAATAAAGGAAATTACACACAAAAGATGACATAAAAAGAACAGATAAGGTTGCAAAGTTAAGTAAATCAGAAAATGCCAGCACAAAGGTTGACTATGGGCACATTTACACGTGGTGATTTAAGGTGCATTGGCCATTTTTAAGGTGCATTAAGGCTCTATATGCGTGAGCCCTTAGTGCACTTTAAAATGTTGATTTTAGGCTAATCGTGCCTAACTTTAATCCCTGCATTAAGCAAGTATTACATTTAGGTGCAATTAGTTAAGGCATCTTAATGCATGTATAGGTGCCATAAGGAGCCTTAACACTATGCGACTGAGTGGACCAAGCCGAACCCTCAGGGCCCCATGCTGCTGCTGGGAGCCATCAAGAAGATGTGGTGGATACTGTTCTGCAAGGCTCAGATGCTGGACCTGGAGTGGCGGTTCCAGCAGCAGCAGTCCCTGTCAGTGCAGTATTTTGTAGAAGGGGCAGGAGGCATGAGGGTTCCTGTTACAGCACAAGGGACTGGATCCCCACGAATCCCTACAGAGGAAGTGGACAATGCAGAGCGGGCATGACTGCTAGTGACTTCCCCCCTAGGTTTGCTGGCTAGGGAATGTAGCCCAGTCAGGGCGCAATGCCTCACTGCCTGTCTGAGATTCGGGAGCCCTTGGAAGCCCAAGCTGGGGCTTCCACCTGGGACAAAAAGTGGGCTGGGACTGTGACTTCCCCCAGTGGCCAGCATGGCTTTCCCTGTTCCACCCACCTACATCCTAGGCAAGTGTCTGGCCTCTGTGCTGGACACTGCAGGTGGAAGAGGTAGCATCAGCTCCTTGGGGCTCTGCACAACTCAGCCCGGGCACGCTGGGTGCAATGTGGGCAGGGGCTAGGCTCACTCCTTGGCCTACTTGGTCCAAAGCCAAGCCCCTGCCCGTGCTGCGCTGCCCCCTTCACCTCCAGGGAGTCACATGGGGGCCTGTCCCTTGTACTTTGACAGGAGCTGTATCTTCTTCTTGATGGCATCTGGTGGCAGCACAGGGCCCCACATGCTCAGCTCTGGCCCACTCTCATCTGATGCGGGGGAGGAAGGAACATGGGGAGTGGCTTAGACCCGCGGTCAGGTCAACAGCATCGGGGGGCGGAGGGGAGGGAATGGAGGCTCCCACCCTCTCGGCCAGCACTGGGCTGCACTGCCCTGCTATGCTGCTGCAGGCTTCTGGAACTGTCCAGGGTACTGACCAGGACATGTTGCCCAGGGAGCCATGTTAAGGCGCTTTAAGGCATCCACGTGTATATGCATGCCTAAATCGCCTTAATGCACCTTAGGCTAAGCTGCATTAAGTTTAGGCACACATAAATTCACATGTAGACATACCCTGTGTCATTTTAATATTGCCCATTTGGTTGCAAACCTATGCACTAGTATTTAATTACATAGTTCTTCTGCTTGACTCCTTCATTCAGTGCACAGAAACTAATGATAAGCTACTAAATATTTTGTTTTCTCTTCAGTTTGAAATGTTTCCCCATTTTTATTTTTATTTTTTGCTACACACTGTTAAAATCCTGGTCTAAAGCTATAAGTAATATTTTCCTTGGGAATGTTTTCTATGGCCCTCATCCCTACAGACTGAGAGAATGCCACAAAAATTATGAATTTATATTCAGAACACTTTGAGTAGATGAGTGGGTATCATTCCCATTTTACAGATGGTAAACTAAGGCATACAGAGGGAAAGTAAAAATTTGGAAGTCACTAAATGTGTGTGCCCTATGGGAATCATCAAAGATCTGGCTTTTCTAAGCACTTAATATTCTACAGGACAGTATATTCCAGTGTTGTTAAAAATAATACACACAGGAATCATGTTACCATTGTCCCTCCAGACTTATAAATATCATATTCATGCTGCTCTATGTATTTTTTAAAATCATAACAAGCAGGTGCAGACTGCAAAAACCAGTATTAGACATGGGTATGTACAGGGCAGCGCTGGGTTCTGATCCTGGTGTGCAGGGCCAGGCAACGGCAGTGTGAGGCCTTAATCCCAGTGGTTCTACGCCATCCATTTGGTGCACAGGGCCAAAACATTGAGCACCACTGTATTAGAGCATTCAAAATGGACAAGGAAGCATGTTTTTCAAAAGGTTTATATTGTAACCTGTATAATCAAATAAAAGACATATGGAGATGTGGAAGGGTGGGATTTTTCATTACTCCTTTCATTCAATGAATTATAAGAGGAAATAATACAAGCAACCAGATTTATGCTCCCAGCTGTTAACTTCCCAGGTGTATGTCCTGGCTTCCTACATTTCCTTTCCAAGCAGTAATCTGTTGTTATATATTGATGAGGGAGAGTAGACCAGGTCATACAGGGGAATTCCATAGCTTCTATCTGCCATAAAGCTCTGGTTGTGCTCTATAGTTGTCTGTATCTGTTGAGGAGTTTAGGGGCAAACCAGTAGGTTTGCAAGCCACATTGACTCATTGAACAAAACACCATCTGTATTTGGAGAGAGGTAGCAGAGAACTACAAAAACCTGCAAGTTATCCTGTTGAATCCTTACTGAGGTGTGGAAGAAATGTAGCCACCATCTGTGTAGGCCTCTTACGTAACCTATTTTAATCACAGACAAAATTCTTTGTATGGAGGGTAAAGAAGTGGGCCTTAGTTTACAGTTAGGAAAAAAATGAAAAAGCCTATGTATGTGTATGAATCTCAGAGAGAAAGTTTCTCTTGCTCTTTTAAGAAGAAGCTAGGCTTGTCATAGAGAATTTATTTGAAAACCAGTTCACAAAATTTTTAAGCACCAGCATAAATTGTTTAAATTGGTTTCTGCACAGCCCACTGTATCCTGCTACAGTAAGTTTTTTGACAGCAAGTTTAATTTGTTTGGATATCAAAAGTACAATCCACAACCTTTCTGCAATGCAAAACATTGTGCATATTTAATGAGCAAACATTTTAAACTCTTACTGTGTAAACAGCACCCTTATGGTTGATTGGAATATGATTTAAATGTAAATCTTTTCCCTCCCCACTGTTAGTATTTTTTAAAATGACATTAAATACATTTTAGGGCAATTCAGATTAATATATTCACTAGAAGAGGTGAGCTACTTGAATGTGTTTTTCTTATAAAAGTTTGCAAGACTATCTAATTTTATGAACAGAGGTTGTGGTACAGATTTACATGCATGAAAAGATCTCCATTTTCATCAAAATGTATCATGAAAATATTGCTGTGACATCTGACAGTAAAAAACGATTGTTGTCAGCTTTCAGATCTCCTAGTCTAATTCTGGAGTGCCAAACAGTTGGGGAAAAACAGCAAAACAAAATAAACCTTGAACAAATCAGTTGGGGCTTAAGAACTTGTTTGCTCCATGAACAGTGTATCTCAGCGTAGTTGTTATTCTGAGAGCAATTTTTGTGGGAGGTATCAGATCACGTTTATTTTTCCATTGTTGTAGTTTATACCTTATTGTTAACTTGTTCAAAAGTTTTACTCATCAAAGAACAGTTGTAGGAAGACAGTTTCAGACAAAGGAAATTAAATGCACCCCTGTGAATGCTTTAGGTCCCAATAAAACCCTATGTTTGAGAGATTTAGATCTAAATAATGTATGTGCCTTTGTATCTCATTTGTAATTGTAATTTTTATAAATTTGTATGTAAAAACATATTTGCCTTGTGTACCAAGGGAGGAATTTCTGCCACTATGAAGACTGAGGCCAGTTACAGATGTTACACTTTTACTACTCTTAAGTGACCAGAAACCAATCTCGATCCATAGCAGAACAGAAGTTCGGCGCACACAGACTGATCTAAAACTGGCAGAACCTAGAATAATATAGATCTGAATCAATGTGCACTCAAACCTAATGGATTTAGGTTAGATTGGTACACCAAAGTTCAGTATCAGTTCCCCTGTTGATTCAAGTTAGGTTGCTGTCTGTTGGCATCATTGGCTTCTTTGTGGCCACATGGTAGTCCTGCCAGCTGGGATGTGCATCAGTACTCTTCCCAAACTCAGCTGCTCTAGCTGAGTGCCCAGTGGGCCACACCCCCAAGGTGTCACAGAGCCAGGTCAGCACAGATCTTTTCCAGCACAGACCCTTTCCACAGCCCTGCCTCCTGCCTCTGGCCAGATGTCAGTCACAGGCAGGCGGTTGGGAGGTAGGGGCAAGAAGGCATCCGTGCTCCTCCAGGAACCCCGTCACAAAGCACCCTGTGATGTACACACAGACCTGACATTGAGCCCAGGAGAACCTCTGCAAGTGAGAGCAGTCCCACAGAGCCCCACCAGGCTGCACATGGGTGAGCATTCCCCTTCTCTGCACTGTCTGCCTACAGTTGACAGATATCTGCAGCTGAGAGATGATGCGGCAGGGGGAAGAGGACATGCGCTGTCCATCCATGCCTGGGAGATAGCTGGGGGTGGCCTTGGTGGTCAGATGTGATCAGCAGTCCTCAGCAGCCTGGGGAGCCCATGGGACATGCTGGTAGGCACTCACTAGTGCCCCCAACCTGCTAGTCTTGGCCACTGCAAGCAGCCTATGTATCCCCCACCACCAAAAGGTGAACATGTGTTTTGTTTGTTATCTAAACTTTGCTGCTTACAGAAAATGGCATAACTTAGATTGATTCCACCTCAGACTTTTTGAATGTTTGTACTTAGCCTGTCTCTGATCCCCTATTGCAACCTATTGTAATGAATGTGAACCATCAGAAACAATACAGAAAGATAGGCTCTCCAGAGTCACATGCTTTGATAAAGAAGATTAAACCACACCCTAAAAAATCTGCTTCTGCCTCTGGAGTCTTGATCTTTTAAGACCGCAGCCATAAATGGCTCTCAGATTCTCCCCAACATAAAGTCAAGCACGAGCATGAACTCACTATCTGTGCAAAGCATTTGGTAAGTCAAATGTAGATTCAACAGGTTCACAAAAAGATTTCACATATTAAAAGTTACTTATGAACATTTCCTTAAGGGAAGAGAGATTTATGGTGGGATACATGCATATTTCAAAATAATTTATGGTATATGTTATGGCTTTAGGAGTTGTTAATAACATGTAAAAGTTGACAGTCAAATGATGCCTGAAGTTCCATCAGGGGTGAAACATAATTCTTAACAATAGTCTCAGTTATTTTCTCCGATTCCATGAACTTTCATGAAATATTGCTTTCTGCAAGATAAACATTCTGGAGTTATATATAGCTATAAAAGAATCTCTCATCCTTTGGGGCACAGTGCAACAGAAAATAATGTTCATGACTTATAATATTATAGCCTGAATGCCATAGAAACCTGTGCAGGTATATATCTGAATTGGGTCAAACCATCTAAGCGAAAGATCATCCTTAATGATGTGCCCATGCAGACACAGAAGCTGTGGACTAGTGTAGAAAAAATATACCAAGCAAAAACAACCTTTTTGTCAAACATTTGGCTGTATAAGCTTGTTATCCTACATAGGTTGCAGAGGATCAGAGACAGTCAGGCTAAGTACAGTTAGAAGCATGCATACGGAATAACTTTCGTCCTCTCCCTTCCAGTATGTCTTATTCCTCATTTGCCTGACCTTTTCAGACTTCCGTGAGCCTTAGCCTCACTCCTATCCCTCCTTTCTCCAGGCAAAGACTTCCAGATATCAGCTATGTCTGCATCATTCTGTCCATAATCTGAGCTTTAGAAGTGGATAGGCACACTTTTTGTTACCATCTCTCAGGTAACTTACAATGAAGCGTGCCAGGATTTCACCAGTCACAATACACACTCAACACACACACACACACACACACACACACACAATGACAAGAACACAAAGCAAAACCACAATTAAAATAAGGCTGAAAATCTCAAATTCTATGTAGGAAGAACTATCCAAGAACTTGTGGCTTACATAGGTACTACCACTTACAGAGCCTAAAGAAAACAGTTAACTTATGCTGCACTGTTCTAGAGAGTAGATATAAAACTTTATCAGTAAATGTTAAAACTTACAGTAATTTACATGGCTTTCTAGAATTGAAAGTACAGAGGACCTCATGCAGTGTAGCTACATAGGTACCTAGTTGGTGTACGGTAATGCAGTCTAGGACATGCAGCTGGCCATGCAACCTATGTTAGCCTGGAGTACAGGGGGTTACAAAAGTTTGCAAGGCAAGGCTATGTGGAGAAGAGGAATAAGAGTCCACATATGGTAACAATATTCATGCAAAGTTGTAAGATAGTAAGACATTCTCATATGATGGTTTTAACATGTGGGCCAGGTAGACATTATGCTTTTACTGGCATGAGTGATTGGAAACTGGTCTATAACCATAACAGAATAGAAGTTCAGCACACATAGACTAATTTAAAAAATGACAGAACCTGGGCTAAGATTTCCACCCCTCACCAAAGGGTGTTTGCTACCAGTGTTACTCTGTGGGGTTAGGCCAACTCTTAGGATCTCAATATTGCGCTGTTAGACAGGAGGGTGTGACACAATTGCACATATACAAACACACAAATAAATTAGGTGCATACTCACACACACTACCAGCTCTGGCACATACACATCCAAGCCAGCTAAGGCACATGCATACCTATCACCAATTTAAGCACATACACTATACACCCCAAAAGTTAGACACAGATCACTAATTTGTATATCATGCACACAATGACCTATATATGCACACTCACCAGATCACACACATACAACCCACCTACACATACACACAGTTACATTCCTAACTTGGATGGTACAGTGTGTATGTGTGTGCTTGGAGTACCTGGAATTCTTGGGGGAAGGTTCAGGTGGGAGAGCAAGAGTTAAAGTGTAGGGAATGAAAGTTGCCAGAACCAGGATTAGAACCAGTGGACAACAGAGAAGCTGGCTGAGGAACTGAAGCCTGGGTTTACTTAATGTAGACTGGGGCTGGAAACTGAGGCAGACAGCTGAGATATTAGGTAGGGGGAAAGATAAGTGGTGGCAAGGAAGAGACAGTCAGGAAAGAAACTGAGGCAGAAACCTGGTTGCTCAGGGGAAAAGGAAAAGGCAGTGGGGATAAGACAGTGTCAAAGAAATGGGGTTGGAGGCAGAGAGGAGCTCAGAACAGGTGTTGGAGGTGGCGGTGAGCCAGAAGCAGGAGAGGGAAAAATGAGACAGCAGTTAGAGGGGCAAGGAGCAGAGATTGGAGCAGGGCCAAACCACAGTAAAGCAAAACCCAACTTAGGGGTCCAAATAACAGTTTTATTACACAGACAACACACTACACAGCCCCATGAAGGTACTGGTTCACAGACACAAGCACTCATGCACACGCACGCACTCACAATGGGAGCAGGAGAAAGAGACTCAGAAGAAGAGCTGGAGTCCAGGTAGGGAAGCGAAGCAGAGTCCATGTCCTTGATTGAAGGCGGGGGCAGGGGGGAGGGTGATTAGCTACCTATCCAGGCTGGAAAGGGGTCCTTGTCCAGTAGGTGTTGTCCAGAGGGGGTCACCGTCAGGGCCTCTGGGTGGATAGGTGGTGTGGCATGGTGCTGGTCCAGATGGAGAGGGCGTCCCACTGGGTCTGTCTTCACTGCCCCTTTTTATAGGGGCAGACCTTGTGTGACCCTAGTGACAGGAGGCATGCCCAGGCAAGGGTCAGCCCCTGGCATACTGAGCATGTGTGCTTCATGCAGAGATGCGCAGTTTTGGATGTCTGTAATGGTGGGGTACAATGGTAGAGTTGCTGGTTCTGCAGGGTCTTTTGTCTTTCAAATGCTGGGTTCTTGTCTCTGTTCCTGCGTGAGGTCTGTGTTTCCTGGATGAATCAATATGAGGTGATGGCCCAGTCATTACAGGCCATTCAGTAGAGGCCTGCTACCATTGTACTTCAGTCATTCCCAATCACTTTCATTCATCCAGGAACCAATTTACATGGAGGGGTACATGACTCATACAGTTGCAATGCAGGGGATGCCTGTGCAGAGGATACCAGATGGAGACTTGACATACAAAATGGAAACTTGACATTACTTTTGTTTACTTACAAACTCAGGCCTAAACCATACAATATCCATATGAAACAATAAAAATCTATACGGAAATGATAATAATACAATATACAACAGTAAGAATCAATACAAACCTAATAATAATACAATATAAAACAGCTGATATCCAAAACCAAAAACTTGCTACCAAAATAAAAATGTTAAAGCTTATCCTAAGTCTGAGCTCACT
>NW_017728918.1:100611238-100621202 GCF_001723895.1 Crocodylus porosus | reverse complement strand
ATATATATGCATTTAATACATCTATATATGTATTAAAAAATAAAAATTGGGTATTGCTACACCAATCTAGATTTCATAGATTTCATAGACATTAGGGCTGGATGGGAAGTTAGCTGTGGTCATAAGATCCCAGCAAGATAAGCATCCAAATTTCCCTTGAAGGTGTTCAATGTAGGTGCTTGAACCACCTCCGATGGCAGGCTGTTTTAGATTTTGGGTGCTCGGACAGTAAAGAAATTCTTCCTTATATACAGCCTGAAATGGTTTTGCAGTAGTTTATAACTGTTCAACCTCGTCATCCCTTGGGGTGCTCTGGTGAACAAAAGTTCCCCCAGATACTGGTGGTCACCCCTGATAAACTTATAAGTGACCATGAGATCACCCCTAAGCCTGTGCTTTTCCAGGCTAAAGAGCCCCGTGGCTCTCAGCCTGTCATCATAAGGTCTGTTATCCTGACCTCTGATCATGTGTGTGGCTCTTCGCTAGACTCTCTCAAACTTCTCCACATCCTTTTTGAATTGTGGGGCCCAAAACTGGACACAGCACTCCAGCTGTGGCCTCACGAAGGCCGAGCACAAGGGGAGAATGATGTCCCAGGATTCGCTTGAGAAGCATCTATGGATGCAAGCCAGCATTTTGGTCACTTTACTAGCTGCAGCATCACATTGAAGGCTCATGTTTATCTTGTGGTCAATCATGATCCCCAAGTCTCTTTCTCCTGTAGTGCTAGCCAGCGTAGCATTACTGAGCCTATAAGGATGCTCCCAAGGTGGAGAACCTTGCATTTTTCAGTGTTAAACACCATCACGTTCTCATCCGCCCATTTGCTGAGCCTGTCCAGGTCAGCCTGGATTGCCCTCCTGTCTTCAGGGGTAGACGCTTTGCCCCAAAGTTTGGTGTCATCGGTGAACTTGGCCAGTCCGCTTCTGACTCCAATGTCCACATCATTAATGAAGATGTTGAACAGTATGGGTCCAAGGACAGAGCCTTGGGGGACCCCACTGGTCACAGGGCACCATGACGATTGACTTCCGTCAATTACTACGCTCTCGGTCTGACCATGGAGCCAATTCCCCAGCCAGTGGATCGTGGTGGACCCAAGGCAACAACTGGCCAGTTTTGCTAAGAGGTGATCATGGGATATTATATCAAAGGCTTTTTTGAACTCAAGATACATGACATCATTCTCTTCTCCCTTGTCCAGGTGATAGGTCACCTGATCATAGAAGGAAATGAGATTGGTAAAGCAAGACCTACCCACAACAAACCCGTGCTGGCTGTCCTGCAGGATGTTGGCATTGTCCAGTCCATTAAGGATGGCCTCTAATAAATTTTTCTAAGACTTTCCCTGGGATAGAGGTCAGGCTGATAGTCGTCCAGTTTACCAGATCCACTTTCCTTTCTTTCTTGAAGATAGGCACCACATTGGCCTTCTTCCAGTCTTCGGGCACTACACCAGAGCACCAGGAGTTCTCAAAGATCTGTGCCAGAGGCTGGGCTATGATGCTTGCCAGCTGCTTGAGTACTCTGGGGTGTAGATTGTCAGGGCCAGCTGACTTGAAGGTATCCAGCCTCTCACTGTGTTCCTTCATGAGAGCAGCAATGATGTAGGGCAGGGGATCTCCCTCACCTGGACCTCCCTGTCCTGTAGTGGGCATGGGTGTCCCATGGGACTGATGAAAGACCGACACAAAGTATCCATTTAATAGGTTCACTTTTTCCTGGGCGTCAGTTGTCAGTTGTCCCATATAGTTTAGCTGGGGTCCAGTGTTGCCCTTGCTTTTCCTCCAATGTTAAACTATATTGGTTACAGATTGATTCTGCCTCTGGCTTTTACAATTGCTGGGGTGGGGAATGTTCAAAGGAATTAATGGTCTTTGTGAATCTATGATGCACAACAGGGGTTTTAGTCCAGCCTGTTTCATTTCTGATGGAAGGTCTTGATCGTCTACCTTCATATTGGTCAAGGCTTGACCTATGCTCAACATAGGTGTCTTTCAGTCATTGCATGGTATCAGATACCAGTACCCACATCAGTTTTGAGTAGTAGAGGCATATTCTGCAGACTCTCAGGAGACTCTTGTTGCTGAAGCCTCATGCTCCAAGTGATCCAACAATCAGTGCTTGCACTGTCACCCCTTCTCCTGCAAGATATCAGTGACCTATACTTAGTCAGCTTTCACTCCTGGGTTTTGGCAAAAGCCTGCTACTGACTCTCAAATGGGATTGTCACATCCATTATCAGAATGTTTTCCTCGTCTAGGAAACCATGTCTGGATGCCACTTATCATGTCTGTCACAGCCTGGCACAGTGTGGTTCATGTCTACCATCTTGACTGAAGCCAAGATGAATTTCACCAGCTGGCCCTGATCAGTAGTGTGGAAGAGTTGTCTTACTTTTGTGTGGGGCTTCCAGCCACAAAGGACATGGGGCAGAGTTTCAATTTTGTAGCGGCAGCTTCAGCTCCTCTTGTCTTTGTTTTCATAGAGAAAGGTGTCATTGAGCAGGGAACAGTTGAGATGGGCCCAGTATTTCTCATCAGTCTGAGAAATATGTGAAATTCTTGCAGGGCATGAAGAGGTTGCTGGTGTCCCACTTTGAGGTGATGTTGAAGACTTTTCCCTCATCAGATATGCCCTTCTGGTCACTGATGTACATGGCCCACATGGCATCCTTCAGGAATTTCTCTAGAAAGGTCCTGATATGGGTGGTGATAGTGATGCAGTTGGCTGCTGGAGCTGCAATACCCCCAGATCCTGCTGCTCTTGGCACTATGTCCACCAGCAGCCAATGTATTTCCTGAGGTACTGCATGGCATTGCAACCTTGGCTCCATGAGGAGGAAAGTCCCTGACATTTCACCGATTCTCCAGTGACCCACTCAGGAACCTGGCCAGGTCCTTGTTGGACAGTGGCCTGGTGGTTCTCTTTTTGGTGGTCTCCTTCGGGGCACCAGTGGTGATGCTACTCACCAGGTCATCAGCAAAGGTCAGAATATAGAAGGCTTGCATGACTACTGCGATGTCTCAGAGGTCTCCCATGCAAGGGATGTTGGCACCTCCGTACCAGTAAGGGAAGTACAGTATCCTCTCACTGGCCCATAGAGGCAGGTTCATCCAGTTCTTTAGGAGCCACTTGATTTCACCATTTGATTTCTTGAGAGGTGTCTTTGGAACTGCTGAGCCTCTCAGGATGAATGAGATGTGGTGGATAAGTAAGGTGTTTAATGTGTTAGTATTCTGCCAGGAGCCAGCAGGAAGGAACTGAATTTGCAAACATCCTGCACAATCCCATGGCTTCTTTCTTCTGGAGTCTGGGTCTGCCTCACAGAGTGGCTGGTGGGTGTGCCTAGGTGAATGTAGTTGTTGCTCTGCTTCAGGTGCCTCATGGGTTTCCCCTGGATCTTGATGATGGTGGTCAAGATAGTAGTTCATTTTCTGCAGTTGATATGTAGGGAGACACATCTGAAGGCACTGAAGTGAAGCCCCATCCACCTGGCTGCCTCAGAGTTGATGCCCAGCATCCTCTGGAATTGGTTAGGCTTGCTGGCAAAGAGGACTTAGTTATCTGTGTGAGCCAGGATGTTCATCCTAGAAGCTGAACCCCCCTAGACACTTTGCATCCAGTTTGAGGGGTTCCATGACCAGGTTAAAGATGATGTGACTGAGTGGACAGACTTGGTTCACTCCAGTCTGGATCAAAATGTCCTGTTTTTTGCCTTCTGATGACTGGGTGGTGGTGGTGCATCTGTTGTAGAGTTCCTTAATGAATTGGTCTGGCATTCAAAGGTCTCAGAGGGTGCTAAAGATGTGTTGATGGGGTATGGAAGCAAAGGTGTTGGGGAGGTCCAGCCACACCACTAAGCATAAAATGATTATCCTGACCAATCAAGAGCATTTAGAATTCAAAAAACATATGAGGTGCAGGAGAAAGAAAGGTAGGTCAGAAAGCAAATTGTTTGGGCCTGATGCTCTTTGTATACAAGTCAATCAGAAATTTCCTACACGCTTTCAGTGAATGTTATTAAGAGGGACTCTAACTCTGGTGGATGTGTTGGCACTGAAGTCAAAGGCATGACTCCAGCTCATGTACACATGCCTGATTGGCCCTAAACTAGCCACTCTAGCCTTAAACTAACTATGCAACCTCAGTTCCATGAATGTCAACCCAGATTAGCCACTTGAGTGCTTATAACAGGGGCGGGCAAAATGGTGGATTGTACTCCATTTCCCAGCAGCTCCTGCCTGCATTGCTGGGGGTGTTTTCTATGGAGACCCCAGCGGTGGCAGGGCAGGGACAGCATGGGGCCAGGGTTTCCAAGGAGACCAGCCCCAACAGTGCTGGAAGGGTATACAGCTGGGTGGGAAGCTGCTCTGAGGCTGGGGCTGGGATCTTGCAGCGGTGAAAGTGTGATCTGGAGCCAGGGCAGAGGCACGATCCACTGCCTGCAGACACCTGCATGGGGCATGCAGGCAGCAGATTGCAGGTCTGCCCTGGCTCTGGACCACACTTACCACTGCAAGAGCCCAGCCCTGGTCCCAGAGCAGCTCCCTGTTCAGCCGCGTGCCATGCCTGCACTGGGGCCAGTTTCCATGGAAACCTTGGCCCTGCACTGTCACTGCCCTGCCACTGCTGGGGTCTCCATGGAAAACACCCTTAGCAGGGGCTGCTGGGGAATGAAGTCCACTGCGGACCCGATCTGGCCCACAGACTGGACTTTGACCACCTTTGGCTTATAAAGAGATCCAGCAGGTTTTGCAGGCTGAACATATCTCTCTGTTAATGAAAGGATTGCAAACATACCTTGGTCAGCAGCAAATCACTCAAATAAACATGTGGCTCCACATAGACTACCAACCCAGTCAGAAGCAGTAGAGTCATATCCACGTGGTACTGAGCATGGGCTAAGTAGTGTTGCTAACAGTTATAACCCTTTCTTAGCACTGCAGAGACTTATACTGCTTCCAGTCCAGGAGACTGAGTGGAGCTGCTCAGGTTGTTTGATGGTAGTGCTGCCAAGCACTATAACATACCATGTAGACATAGTCCATAAGTGTGTGATCTACCTAATTTAAAGTCAGCTCAGATAAGCTGCAGTCACATCTTTGACTGGATAGACATACCCCAAGACACATAGACATCATTATGATGAAACCCCCACCACGTAAGGTATAAAATATCAGCTGTAAATGTTGAATTTGGATCCATGACCTGTAAGCTCCAAATAATCTTTTGCAAGTTTGGGGATATTATTTGCATAAACAATGAAGGATATCTTTCTTTTTCCATGTTCTCGACTATACATCCTTCTTCTTTTAGGACTGTTTCTCAGACACTTGTTGCAGTGGCTGAACTGAATGGGTACTGATTCAATCCAATAGAAAATATTTAGAGAAAACATATTTAAATACAAGTACCTTGATTATAAAGGTCTATCAACTGTTTATTTGATCACCACTCTACCACTATATCATAAAAATATGCATAATCAATTATGGCAAGATAGATCTCACATTTATTGTGTGTGCCTTGAGAAATGGACTTAAGAGTTCGCAGGCTAACTGCTTGCTGTGTACATTTATTCTTTTTTTCACAAAAGTGAATTAACTAATATGAAAAAAAGATTTTAAAATATCCAGCTGTTATGGCTAACTTGTATTGGGAAACTGAAATGGGATGTGACAGTTTGGTTCTGACAATTGTTTTTCACTGTATTCTGAGTTGGGTTTTTTAATTTTGTTATTTGGAAACTCAAATAATTATTTTTAGGATTTTCCCCTAACAAAAAGAACCACATATTACATTGTCTAGCACATTTTATCTCTCTGTTTATTATATTTTAAGGGATCATTTTTTCTACTGATGAAGTAGGGATTTATGCAGATAACTACCAAACTTATTAAGGGAGTTACGTGCATAAATACCCTTCTCTGTCATACTCTATAATTTATAAGGCTTTGAAATCGTTTTTTGTTCTGTAACTTATTTACTATGTAAAGGGTTTTTTAAACTTCTTAACTCAGCAAAAAAATAGGTCAGTACATTTGCTTTTAAAGAAACCAGCCTTTTAAATAAACTTCTGAAGTCTGCTATCATGTTACTATCATTCTACAGGATGCTCTGGAGTTGTTTCCTAAAACAAGGATTGAATCCATGCTTTGCTCTTGTATGATTTCTAACTCAATGCACTCCATTTCAGTTGGAAAGTCAGCATTTCATACCAGGGTTGCTAAGCAGTCTACAGCATGCCCAGATCTCTGGGGACCTGTTCTTTGACCCTATATAGTGGGCAGCCATGAATAGGATCTAATTGTATCAACTTAACAGATAGCTAGCTCGATAGTGTTCATTCTCATATCACACAAAATAATGCTTCATTACTTCCTTCTAGCTGGAGCTCTTGATTCCTGCCTTGGGGAAGAAAAGAGGGAGGTAGGCAGAGGGAAGGGGGGAATTCACAGATCTGTCATTTTGCACCTGCTCCTGTTCATTCCTTGAGTTGAAACAAACAAAAAAGTTTGAGGCTGCTGTCAATTCAACAGTACAAGCTTTAGGTACCTAGCAGCAGGGAAATGATCTTTCATCAAAGCCTACTTAAATGGCAATTATTTCAGGTCACTGGTGTTATCACTGTATTTTTCAGTGTAAACAGACAAATGCAAGTGACAGCAGGCTTCCTGAAACTCTCTTGTGATGCATCTAATCAGTGTGAAAAGCTACTATTTCCTTTAGTGCTCTTAACTCTTGTAACTCCATGTAGACTCCTAATTAAACCAATTCATTGTTTATTATATATTAAAATCTGCTCAGTTCCAATGTCACATTCCAAAAGACCATATATTGCTGTATTTTACAAATAAAATGCACACTTTGTTGAACAGTGCACAGCTCACCGTGTGCAGCAGATTCTCTCTATTTATATGGTTTCCATCTTTCTTAGCCTGCTCCCTTTTTCCTAGTCAGGGCTTTTCATAGAAGGTCTGATTCAAAGCCATTGACTTAAAAGAGCAAAGCCCATTGACTTGAATGGATGATTGATCAGCTCCCAAACTGATGTGTACAGTAACACACCAACAGCTTGCAGTCCGCCTCTACTATGTTTCTAGCAAGTCAGTCTGTAACCAGCCAGAGACCAAATTCCAGGCCATCTGCTTTTAAGTGAAGCTTGCAATGTTATCTCTGTATCAGTTTTGCTGTTTGGAAGACTAAGCAAAATCACAAAAGAAAGCAGTATACTGAGTTTATCTTGCATTCAAATGTAATTACACTTTTGGCTATACAAGATTTGGGGAGGTGAAAGTTAGTCTTTCACTGCACCATCAGTAGTTAAGCCTATCCTCATATTTACCGTGCCTGTAAAGTAGATCAAGCGTTGTTCTGTATGTATGAATGTAGGTGGCTATGGATGATTGCTCACATTAATCATTACTCAAGATCCCCAGAAATGGTTTGGTAAGCTTAGTGACTACAGCGTCTGAACATCCTGTAGTGATTTGTTTTTTGTAATAAAGGAAGTGATGGGATCCCCATGCACTCTATCATTTAAAATTGTAAAAAGAATTGGAGAATAAAGAGCATGCAAGAATCATCCATTAGTAACAATGTGGTCCAGAAAACTTCATGGATCTCTTCAATTGCTAAGACTCTTTGGCTCAAATTTATTTGAACTCCATCATTAGTGGAATAAGCAGCACTTATGTAGCTAACTTGAGTTGCCTAAGAGGCTTTTCAGGCCAGTACACAGATTTTGGATCCTATTCCTTCACTCCCTGGAAGGGCAGTAACTCAGTGTGGGCTACAAAAATAGAAGAGGGAAAATCTCTCTGAACTTGTAAATTTCACCGAGAAACTTAAGGATCTTTGTTGGGAAGTGAGAGGTGTATGTTCAGACCCTTTGTAGGCAAGGGGGTGGGGGGGGCTAGTGCCTAGGATTCCCTCACTCCTAGGGGCAAATCCCTTAACCAATAGGCTATTGAGACTAAAGGAGGCAGGGCCCTCCTCATCTGGTATCAAACATTTGCTAGTCATGTTTTTTCTGTGACTAATATTTCAGGAACTTAAATGGAATTTATGCACCTTCCCAGGTGGAACTGGATCACAAGAGACATATGTGGGCAGAACAAATATCTTCTGAACATATTATAAATGAAAGATCAGATGTACAGGGAGAAGTAGAGTCTATAGTAGGGGTGGGTAAAATACAGCCCATTGGGCCAGATCCAATCCACCAGGCCATTCTGCCCTGCGGCCCCTCCAGAAAACAATTATTACCAGCTTGCCATCATGAGGTGGGCTTTCAGAGGTTATGTGCCATCAGATCAGCCAGGCTCTGTGCCTCTACAACTGTGCTTCTGTGCCATCTCAATATGTTAACAGTGCTTTAATTACTCCAGCTGGGAGCCCCATGTAGAGTCACTGAGCACAATGGTGCGTGATTGGATAGCTGGTGAGTACGGAGGGAAGCTCCTGCCTGTAGTGCCAGCAGACCCACATGGAGGCATGGAGCCAGCACAGCTGGTCTGGGAGCTGCACGTGGCAGCATGGAGCCTACCTGGCCTAATGGTGCATGTGTAGGGTTTGTGGGCAGGGGGGGTATAGGGTTAGTGGGTTGGTGTGGGTCCCTCCACCACATGTGCACCCACCAAAAGTGGCTGCAGTAGCAGGTGACAGCAGCAGCAGCAGGCCCTAAGAGCACTCATGGCCTGTGACAGGCTGAGCCCCCCAACGGTGCACGGCTCCAGCTGAATCCTGGGAGCTGCACATGGTGGCATGGAACCGGCCTGACCCAGACCGCTAGTGTGTGCCTTCAAACCAGAACAAGCTGGCTCTGTGCCAGCACACGGGTCTTCCTGCACTGCAAGTGGGAGCTGTGTGCCATTGGGCCGGGCAGGGCTGGCTCTGTGCCTCCATGGATGCATCCACACATGCAAGCATGTGCGCTTGCAGCAGCTCAAATAGAAGTGGTGCAAATTTGAGCCAGGGCTTTTTACCTCTGCACAAGTGCCTGGACATGCACTTCGGCACTAATTGTGGGACAATGGGGAACTAATTGTTAGGGCAAAATAACTCTGCCTGGCTCCTCCAGGATCTGCAACCAGGAGGGAGCTAGAGCCCAGGGCCAGCACCTGTGCTGTTCCCAGCAGTATAAAAAGCTGCCCTGTCCTGGACCCAGCAGTATAAAAAGCTGCCCTGTCAAGTAGCTCAGGGCTACTCGCTCTCAGGAGCTTCTGTGGCCCAGCCAATTGGTACCTGGGGACACCACCCCTTGTGCCAGATGGACTGCTGAAGCAGGTCTGAGAGTTTCCTGCACCCTCTACCCACTGCAGCAGTCTGGCAGTGGGGGCTGCTGCCTGGCTGTGACCTGCTGCCACCTGCCAGACCTGGATGGGAACTGCACAGCTAGTAGATGCATATGCTCTTCTGGGCCAGCTGCCAGTGGGCTATGACTGCAAAGTTGGCCTTTGTGCAGCACCACGGCCATGTGTGCCCCCTACCCAGCCATCTGGAGAGCTATAGCCCAGAAGATGTTTCCAGTTTGGTGGCCTGCTTTGAACTGTCAAAGCATGTCCACCTGGCCCCAGTTGGCCAGGAGGTCAGCCACCTCCAGCTGGGTCCAAGGTGCCAGCTCTGAGCAGGCTCCTCTGCCTGGGTCCTGCCACTAGCCTCCCTAGCAGGAATTCTGGTGTTCCCTATTTGAAAATCTAATCAGTAATTAAAGCCGCTCTAATTAAAGTGCCACCGTGTCTCCTGTATCAGCATCTCCATGCTTAAAAATGGTGGCTTGAGCGCTTGAACTAAAGCTTATTTATACATGAGATGCAGGAGGCTGCTCTGATGTGTTGGAACTTCAGCTGGTGGGGCATAGGTGACAAAGTTGCCAAGTCTCCTGATATTTGGCATTGTTCTTAAAGTTTATGCTTTGGGAATGTGAAAAACATAGCTTTTTCTTTTATATATATTTATA
>NW_017728918.1:100527198-100611138 GCF_001723895.1 Crocodylus porosus | reverse complement strand
AAAAAATATATAAAATGTCAAGATATATAAAAACAGCTAATTTTTCACACTCCCGAAGCGTAGACTTTAAGAACAACGCCACAAATCATAAGAAATGGCAAAACTGAGGTGACAAGCAGAGGATTTCTATTGTCCTTGTCCCAGGATTTGTATTGTGGCAGGTTGGGGTGTAGGCTAGGTCTGGGTTTGTTGATTTGAGTGGCTACAGTTTGGGGATTATATTGTAACTGGGAGATCAATCCTTCTACAGATCCTTAGGGTGTTCATCCTAGTCAGTGGAATCAGATCAGATACAGCTGTAATGTATAGTTTGGCTGTAGATGATGGATGCAGTGGTGTATTAGAGTGAAAGCTGGTAGTGTAAAGTTAGCTGTGCCAGTCTATTTCTTTCCAATACAATGTGGTAGCAATGTGGCCATTTCAAACCTTTACTGTAGTGTTTAGGAGATAAACCTATTTGTAAAGAAACCCTGAGTTAGTTTGATGGAGAAGTAAAAGTTGTTTAAGTCCTGGTGAAATTTCTTTAGATAGTCCTTCCTGTGTGTCCAAACAATGAAGACGTCATCAATGAACTGGAGGTATATTAGGAGATGAGAGGGAGGCTGCAGAGGAAATGGACTTCAATGTCTGTCATAACTCTGTTAACATATTGAGATGGCATACATATGCCCATGGCACTGTTATTCATTCTGTAGGTATAGGGAATTCCTGAACCAGAAACGGGTATGTGTGAGGACAAAGCTGGAGAGTGTAAAAGAAACAGAATGTTTTCTTGTTGGCAATGATGTTCTTTATGATTTGTAATCTGTCCTCATGGGGGATGCTGGTGTACAGAGACATGACATCCACAGTAGCTGATATGGTATTTGCTGGAAGCTTGACAATGGATCTCAGTTGCTTTAAAAGATCTGCAGTGTCTTTCAAATAGCTGGCATATTTTAGACAGGGGTGGTTGGTCCTGCCTTAAGCAGAGGATTGGACAAATTAACTTCTTGAGGTCTCTTCCAGTTCTATCATTCTTTGATGTTCTTTGTTATATGATCATTTTAATTTTTTTTATTCAAAGTCCCCAACATTTCTGTCTGCTCTGCCTTTCAACCTAGCCATAACAACAATTGTCTAATGTCTTGTAGATGTTATCTAGACATATTTAGAAGGAAAGCGAGTGAGGGGAGGGTAGTGGCTCTGACAGATCTACTTGCAAAATGTACAATTATTAAAATCTGTGGAATGTTTTTAAAATGGATATTTTTTAATATATATTTTTTCCAAAGTAACTCTTCCTTATTTCAGAGGATACACTGTAAAATGATTATACTACACTCATAATTGATTAAGTAAACTGAAATTAACTGAGTTACTCAAAGAATGAATCTGGTTCATTATTAATTAGAGTTAGTGTTGCATAATGCCAGCCTATTTGAAAGACGGGGGAAATGATTGAATGACATTGAATGACAAATAGCTCTCTGGTAAAAAAATTAATTAAAACTTTTAATCAGAGAATTAAACCTGATGAAAACATTTATGTAGAAATTCATCAGGTAAAATATTTATTTGCTCTAATTTTTTGCTTACTATACTCAGAAATATTTTTGTTATTATCAGCAAGAATTTCTGGATGCCTGAGGGAACACCTCCTAGCTTTTTTGAAGGTGAAGAGATCCTAGATTTTTTTTTAAAATGTCAGTTTTATGCTTCCCTTACAATAAAAATAGCACTTGCATTGGCTGTTTACATGGCTGTCTCATTCCCACTTTTTATTCTTCCCTTCACACTAAGGAATGATATCTGTAGAAGCCAAGTGAATGTCGTAACTCTGTGCATTAATGAAACTCCCATTACCATATCTGATACTTAGAAAAGGTCAGTCAAGGTACACAGCATATCTGAAAGCATAGCTAGAGACATTTTAGAATAAACTACCTAAAACACTTATACTGAACAGTCCTCAGGGTCTGGATGTACCTAATGTCTCCATATGGAATGGGAAAAAGAAAGTAATCTTTTCTTGGCATTTGTCAAAGACCAGGTGGTGCATTTTGGGTTTTTGAAAACAGAATGAGAGAAAAGAGTAATGATCAAAGAAAGAAAGAAAAAATGGAGCTTGCTTCACACAGGTCACCCTTATAATCATCACAAAAAAGAATCATATGCATCTAACTAGTTTGTACAAAAACTTGTACTGATTCATCTGTTAATCCTAATCACAATGAATTACAGTATATAGCAGTTAACTTATGGTGTACTACACTTTTATTGGCTACATTCTAAGCTAGTATAACTTAAAAAGAGGGCATAGACCCCAAAGTCCTTTCATGATTCATATACGGAGAGAATCTGCCCTTAGATTCTATGATTTATACAGTGGTGGCATCCTAATGGGACAAATGAAATTTCATCTGACAATGTTGACAGAATACCTCTTTACGCATATGCTTCAGGGAAGCCTAACTTTATTCAGTGCAAATCCGTGATTTTTTGCTTTTGGTATTTTATATGGCATCCAGCACTGTAATGCCGCATGGGAGATGAAGACATCTCCCTTAGGTAGTCTCCTGGGGTACTGGGATACCAAAACACAGTGCATGAAGCAGACTATTATATTTTCTCAGAAAAAAATCCATCTGTTTCCTGGTATGTTCTATTTTTTAAGGATAGATTGTGACATCAATTACATAACCATACAGGGGAGTACAAGGGATTATTATTAACCAAATAACCATAGAAAAGAAACCTTATTCTTGGGCCCAGACCTAGATCTTGGGTCTAGATGTCAGAAATATGGTCTAGTGGCCTAGCACTCAAGAGGCCTGAGTTTTGATTTCAGACTTAGCTAGAGGCAAATTATTTGGTAAGTCATTTGCTTAACCTTGTACCCCATATATGTAACATAGAGGCAGTAGTTCCTTACTTTACACTTGGGTTGTAAAGACACAAGTACTTTTATAATTGTGAGGTGATGGCCCTAAAAATTAAAGAGTCCTGTCCAGAATGAAGGAC
This sequence comes from Crocodylus porosus, assembly GCF_001723895.1. Classification (NCBI taxonomy): domain Eukaryota; kingdom Metazoa; phylum Chordata; order Crocodylia; family Crocodylidae; genus Crocodylus; species Crocodylus porosus. The sequence goes on along the minus strand of NW_017728918.1, from coordinate 100,608,135 downwards.
TGGGTAGGGTGGGTCAGATTTTAGTGGATTTAGCATATCCTACCAACAGTTTCCCCAGCTGGAAGATGGGAAAATGATGACACCTCTCTCATGTCACTGTCAGTGAAAATGACACTTACATCCTTCAGATAGATTGTAGGGCATGATCTACTGGAAAAATCAACTCATCTAATGATGAACAGTTTGAGTGGTGAATGGTATCTTTCATAGGCTTGTATGACATGAGATGCTCATCCTATAGGTCTGAGAGAACAGGTGTTCTCATGATTGACTGTTTTTCTGGATAACAGACATGCCAATTACATGGCAGAAGTGGCTAACTTCAGGCCCTTGTTTATACTATCCTGCAAGGATAGAAGTTAAAATGATGCCCTGCCTCTGAAAAAAAATTCAGCCATTTTCTCGTTGCATATGTATATATATGTATATGCATATGTATGTAATTGTATATATATGCAATTTATGGATTGAATCTGCTTGCACTAAATAGCAAATATTTATGGATTAGATCAGCTTGCACTAAAAGCCAAATATTTAAAATATTTCTCATGGGCAGGTATCCAGACTTCCCTAACAATGTCATCACTCCTCTTCCTCTTTTGTACACTATAACTACTGTAAAATCATACATGCTGAGTACTGGGAGGTGCTACCCACATACCAGGGCACAGGGCACTCCCTAGTGTCCATGACTAGAGCAAAACTATTTTTTGCAAAACATCTTTAACATACGTTTGTGTATTATGCTACATTGTTCCTTGCTCATATTTACTAGATCATAGTATATAAATGTGTATGTTCTTCAACCTCTCACCCATTTTCTCCACCCATTCATATGGCCCTAGTTCAAAAGAGAGGGTACAATATGGAAGTTCCTTGCCAAATACCTTAGAAAAGACCAAGGACTGGTTTAATGTAAATAATAAACAGCTCTCTGGACATGTAAGAGTTTTGTGGTCTCCTCCCTGGAGAAATACTTTTGGTAAGGTAGTACTGTAAGCAGTTGTACTATTCTGTAGAATAAAATAAAAACCTTCATTTTTAGTGCTGACAACCTAGGACCATTTTTGAGCCATAAACTCATTTTTAAGTTGTTAAAGTCAACCTAAAGAAATTTCATACAATCCAGTGGAATCTACAGAAAAAAGTACCATATTCAATTGAATTATCTCTGCATTGCATAACAAGCTGTTACCTATTAAATACAAAAAGTAGAGTTAATGCAGTATAAAGTTTCTGAGATTAGAGAATCAAAAAACCCCAACAAAACAAACAGACAACAAAAACTAAGCTTCCTTTAGCTGCATAAAGTCAACCATATTACACATCTTGTACAGTATGTGGCATGTATTCGCACCACAGCAGCATGCTGAGGTTTAAGTTGGCAAGGGAAGAGAAATAGAAAATACAGTAGTTCTGCATTGTGTTCAAGTTATCATTTTCCTGTGCACCTCAGCAAGAAAGATAAAATAAATCTAGGACTTTCTCTGCCAATACTTTATCCCGCATAGCTTATTAAAACCACGGCCCTTTATATCAGCTGAGGGAGAACAGCCTTTATTCTTTCCCCTTCTTAACCTGGTCCCAGCATGTTTGTTGGGAACCTATAGTCAGCTCCTTCTACAGTGACAGTGGAGAGAGAGGGTTTCTACTTGTGCCACTTAATCTAAGTACCCCAGTCCCATTTCTGTCCTTAAAAGAAGGCCTTGTCATTTATTTTTATTTCTGGTTTGCCAGGGAATTGGCTCTTTTATCAAACAATTACCTGTACCAGGCATCTGCCAAACTGCAACCAAATGAATTTTGGTTGCTACACATCAAGCCACTGGACTGATGAGAGGAAAGTAGGAAATAAACGAACAGACACCACAGACATTTCCCCTGACCAATCTAGAATAATTCTTCCCAAACTACAAAGCTGACTAACATGAAGTCCCCCAAGAAAGACCTAAAACCCAAGCTTTGCCAAATAAAACAAAAGTATTTACATTTAATCTCTTCCTTGAAGCATTTCAATCCAAGCAGTCAACCAAGCCCATGTAGAGGGGAAGAGAGAAAGAAAAATAAGGGGGTAATCCAAGGATTTATTATAATTACTTGAAAGGCCAAGAATCTGTTGGGTAAGGCAAAGCCTCTCTACATCTGAGCACACAGAGCCCGATGGGGAGAGAAACAGTAAAGAAGGGAGTATTGCTAGAGCAACTTTTGGGATGCAGTTGTAGCAGAAAGCCCCCTTTGTACATTTCCCTTTTGGACATGGATATAACAGAAGCCCCTTCTTGCCTGCACCCCACCTTCCTCCCCATTTTGTCCATTTCTTTTCCTTCTAAGTATTGGCAGAGACCTAGCACACTCATTGCATGCATGTGGCAATACTCAGAGCAAGCCAGAAAGCTGAAGTCGCTTTCTGTAGGAGAAACCTAGAAACTACATCTACATATCAGTTAAGCTCATTGTCACTAAAGAAAATAAAAAGAACTAAAATATCCACTGCAAAGACTATAAATATATCCTGTGCTAACCTAACTCATTTACTGTCCCCAGTAGCCTTTGATCCTCACTACCTCACAATGCATTTTTATATATTTCTCACAGTGCATATTCAGATTTAATCTCTCTTGTCTTTACCATGGCATTTTGTATTTTATATTTTATACTTTTAAACTTTTAAGGAATGTACTTCATGTAGAATGAAGTTACACCCTGAACCATTGTTAAAACTGCATTGAAAACTGCATTGAAATTGTAATAGTAAAGTGATAAAATCTGTGAATGCGAGTGAATGATGATCATCAGTAGACAACAGCCTAGCCAAAGGAACTCCATTTTAAGCTAATCAATCAATAAACTGATTCCTGGAACTGAGCACTCACATTATGGACTATTTGTGTAACCCATGACAATACAGCCATTAAGTCAATAAGTCAAGGGTGGACTCCCAAAACTTCAGGTACCAGCAGGCAGAGACCCCTGTGACTAACAGCTGTCAGGTACTACTCAAGATCCAGCTGGGACAGTGGCATCCGGACTGGGCAGCCAAGATGATACTGGGGGATCACACAAGTCTGCCAGAAAGGGATAAAAGGCAGTGAAGCCTGACCCTCAGTGGTGCCCTCTCATCCAGCACCTGACCTACCAAGACAGAACAACAAGCAGGTGACCCCCTTCTGAAGAAGACATCACCTTGAAGAAAGCTGACCATCAACAGCAGACTCCAGGGCCTTGGATAGGTAGATATATTGACACCAGTGCTCCCATAATCATTACAGCAGCTACCATAAACTATACTACATGCTTCTGAATGAGTGAGTTCATGTGTGTGTTTATGTGCTAAGGTGGCCAGTACCACCTGTAACTCAAAGTTTGCATTTATGATTTTATTTTTAACTTCACATCCTGTCCAATAATCTAGAATTTATTATGATCCAGTGAGTTGGTCCTTTGTAGCCAACCCAGTGATTTCCTAGGAGTGGTGTAGAGGTCATTTGCCTTACGGAGAGTGCAGGAACAAACCATCCCGATGTGCAGGAAGACTAGCAAGTATGGCAAAGACCGGCTTGGCTTAGCACAGAACTCTTCAGTAAACTAAATCACAAAAAGGAAGCTTATAAGAAGTGGAAACTTGGAAAAATAACTAGGGAAGACTAGAAGAGCATTGCTTGGGCGTGCAGGGATGACGTCAGGAAGGCCAAAGTGCAGCTGGAGTTGCAGCTAGCAAGGGAAGTGAAGGGTATCAAGCAATATTTCTACAAGTTTGTCAGTAGCAAGAGGAGGATCAGGGAAAGTGTGGGTCCTCTGCTGAACAGGGAACACAACCTAGTGGTAGAGGATGCAGAACAGGCTGAACTGCTCAATGCCTATTTCGTCTCAGTCTTTACAGGCAAGCTCAGCTCCCAGACAACTGCACTGGGCAGCACAGTTTGGGGAAGAGGTGAGTAGTCAACAGTGGTGAAAGAACAACGTAGGGAATATTTAGAAAAGCTGGAGGCCATGAGGCCAAATGGGATAAACCTGAGGGTGCTGAGGGAGTTGGCTGATGTGATTGCAGAGCCCCTGACCATCATCTTTGAAAACTCCTGCCAATCAGGAGATGTCCCATATGATTGGAAAAGGGCAAATATAGTTCCCACATTTAAGAAAGGAAGAAGGAGGATCCAGGGATCTACAGACCAGTCTCTTCAGTCCCTGGAAAAATCATGGAGCAGATCCTCAAAGAATCCATTTCTAAGCCCTTGGAGGAGAAGAAGGTGATTAAGAATAGTCAGCATGGATTCACCAGAGGCAAGTTATTCGTGACCAACCTGACTGCCTTCTATGATGAGGTGACTGACTCTGTGGTCAGGGGGAGACCAGTGGATGTGGTATATCTTGATTTTAGCAAGGCGTTTGGTGCCATCTCCCACAACATCCTCACAGGCAAGCTACGGAAGTATGAGTTGGGTGAATGGACTAAAAGGTGGATAGAAAACTGGCTGGAGCATTGGGTTCAGAGGGTAGTAACCAATAGCTCAACATCTACTTGGCCGCCGGTATCAAGTTGAGTGCCCCAGGGGTTGGTCCTGGGACCAGTTTTGTTCAGTAGCTTCATCAATGACCTGAAAGATGGCATAGAGTACACCCTCAGCAAGTTTGCAGATGGCACAAAGGTGAGGGGCATAGTAGATATGGTGGAGGATAGGGTTAAGATTCAGAGTGACCTAGACAAATTGGAGGATTGGGCCAAAAGGAATCTTATGAGGTTCAGCTAGGACGTGTATGAAGTCCAGCATTTAGGCTGGAACAATGCTATGCACCAGTACAGGCTGGGGGCTGACTGGCTGGGCAGCACCTCACCAGAAAAGGACCTGGAGTTACAATGGAAAAAGATGAATATGAGCCAGGAGTGTGTCCTTGTTGCCAAGAAGGCTAATGGCATATTGGGCTGCATGGGTAGGTGTTTTGCCAGTAAGTTCAAGGAAGTGATTTTTCCCCTCTATTCAGCACTGGTGAGGCCACATTTGGAGTACTGTGTTCATTTTTGGGGCCCCCGCTAGAGAAAGGTTGTGGACAAAATGGAGAGAGTCCAGTGGAGGGCAACAAAAATGGTGAGGGGGCTGGGGCACATAACTTAGGAGCAGAGGCTGAGGGAACTGGGCTTATTTAGCAAAAAGAACACCGAGAAGGTAATTAATAGCAGCTTTCAACTACCTGAAGGGTGGTTTGAAAGAGGATGGAGCTGGACTGTTCTCAGCAGTGACAAATGACAGAACAAGGAGCAAGGGTCTTAAATTCCAGCAAAGGAAGTTGCTACTAGGGATATTAGTAGATATTAGGAAGAATTTCCTCACTAGGAGGGAGTAAAACACTGGAACAGGTTACTCAGAGAGTTGGTGGAATCTCCATCCTTGGGGGTTTTTAAGACCTGGCCAGACAAAGCTTTGGCTGGGATGATCTAGTTGTGGATGATTCTGCTCTGAGCAGGGTTTGGACTAGATGACCTTCTGAGGTCCCTTCCAACTCTAATTTTCTATGATTGTATGATTTGTGCCCAGCTATGAGGTGCCTTTCTCAAAGAAAATGAGAAGGAAATAAGGAAATCTCTCCTTCATTTTGCCATAATTTTTGTTCCATCTGCATTTATTCAAAGTATAGGCCCTTTCCTACCAGTAACATTCCCTAGACATGACTTCCTTCTCTAAAGGGAAGGACCTGAGCCCAGATGACTAATTCAAGGAATGAGGCCAAACTACTTAAACTCCAATAGAAAGTGCACTTCCACATTATTCCCTATGTCTTGCTGTGGCTTGAAGCATGATTTAGCTCTTAATGTTGCACTTACATGGAATTTTCATAGATTTCAAAGACATTTGGGTTGGAAGGGACTCCGGAGGATCATCGAGTCCAGAATTTTGATATACAGTATTTAGGTACTGTATTCAACTTTACTTTTGATATTCTAAAATAATTTGAAATAGGTATGAACAGCAAAGATTTGTATTGATTTGGCTTCCTAACTTTTACATTGCAGATACTGAATTTTAAGACATTTTTATTTTAAAATTATCCCAATGAGTATACCAATTTATTGATTGTGTTATTCTATAACACACATAACTCACTGTGCTAATGCATATAAACCTATTTACTATTTCTGTATTGTGCTATGGTGTCACTGGTAGTGTTGTTTAATTCAGAGGTAAGCATGGCCACATGACATTTAACAGAAACTGCTAAACACTTGTTTAAAGGGACTTTATCTAGTTGTCTTAAACTGCCATAATGAATCCTCATGAATTTTGCTAGAAATGAACTGGCTGTTTTTTATATCATGTAATAAAACAGCAACTTCTTTAAGTCTATAAATAGATGAAGATAATATATCAGTTTAAGTTTATATCCCATGCTCATCAACATTGTAAATGAATACTACCAACAATGCCAACAAACTGAAAATCAATTTTGATTCAGAGCTATAATAGTACTTGTGAACATCTCAATGACTCCTAAAGTATGGTCTAGTATTTAATTTTCCCATTCTCTCTCTCTCTTCTTCCATCCTAACTCCCTCTTTTTTTTCCTTTACCTTCTTTGGGGGCAAGCCATTGCTTTTTCAGTTGTGTTCCCTGTTTACAACAAACAAGGCTTATAAAGGACATATTTCTGTAAATGAAATCACTAATTACTTCAGCACTGCCAATTGTCCTGTGGCTAAATGCTTCAATTTTCTTCATTACATAATACCAGGCATGTCTACACAAGATGCTGACTGCACAGTAAAATACTGTGCAATGGTATGTCATAGCACACATCGTGCTAATACACTACTGCACAGTATTATTAGACTACTGCACGGTAGTGTCACCTAAAAGGCATTCACTGGCACTACTGCACAGTAACTCCAGTTAGAGCACATGTATTTAGTGCTTGCCAGTACAAGTAGTAAATAAATGCACAGTAATGACTGCACAGTAGCATCTTGTGTAGATGCACCTAACATGTTGCAATGACACTTTGTACTATTTTCTCTTGCTTGGGGTTCATACTTCCTTGCCCTTCCCTGAAATAAAGCATCTACTCAACACACTATAAGATCCTCCAGAGGAAGAAACTATAGAGTAGGACCAGAACAGGAGCTTATTTGAACATGGAGATCTACTGTCACTATTTCAAAATGTATGCAATGCTCAGATGCAACTGTAAGAATTGCCTGTAGCATAAGTCACAATAAAAAGCAATATACATTCATGATACCTGAACAGTCAGGTCAGACAGAAAAAGAAAAAAGAAATCTGAAGCACTGCCAAGTCAGGTATAGTGAAATAGATTAAAAGAGAGTACTGAGTCAATTATGTACGCACAAGCACACAGTTTTTATGTTAAATAGTGGTAAAGTACAACAGATTCTTAATTTAAAAGAGAGGACTCAGACCAACAGTGCTCCTACAGAAACCACTTAATCATGGTTTCTGATCAATAATTGAAATTTATAATATTAGAAAAGGCTCCTCTCTCTTTGCAAGTGAACAATACAGCATGACATGTAAACAATTTTTCTACCTATCCTGTGAAATAATGGTTATTTGCCAGCACAGTAATTTCTAATTTATATTTCTAATAATCTAGTCAGTGAGTAGCTATAACGCTTATTGATTATGATTCTCCTAGATCAATACCACATTGTCAAAACAACCCTTTAGTTGCTCCACAAAAAACCTGATAAAACAGTATTGGTCATGTGAAAATAGCAGCAAGCCCTCCCTAATAAGTGGCCATTATATAACATTACCAACAAAGTGAATGCTCCCTACACTATATCTAGGGACCTACCAACTTCACAGGCCCCGGCGGATGATTACACGGCTATAACATGGCCAGGGCCCCAATTTCACAGTCCTATCATGGCCAGGGCTGCCATTTTGAAGGTTTAGCAAAGCATCCCACTCCTCTACCCACCACAGCTCTGATTGGCTGAGGGGTGCCACAAGTCCCATCCCTCCCAGGCATTGATTGAAAGCCCTAGCTGGAGCTGCCTGCTTGCTAATTCAGTAAGTATCACCCTTTTCAAGGGATGGAGGGCAATAATTACTGAGTACACGGACAGTTTAAGTGTGACAATTAAACAGTTCTCATACCCAATTGATGTGTAAAGCTACCTACCTGGCTAAAGTAAAGCAGTGGAGACAATGAATTTTTAGCAGGCTTTTCTCTGCTGCCCCTCCCCTTCTGGAGACAGAAAGATGGGAACTTTTCTCGCCTCTCTCTCCCTGCCCCCTCCAATTCAGGAGATGGGCAGTCTGCCTTTGTTCCCCTCTTTTCTCCCTTCCCCCTCCCACTGCCCTTCTAGGAGAAGCTTTGCGCCAACTTCTTGCCAGCTTTTTGAACACAGCCAGTTCCCCACTCTTGTTCATGAGAAACCAGCTATTTCATGGGAGGCTGCCAATTACATGTTTTATGTGAAATCATATGTTTGGTAGGTCCCTACCTATATCCAATGCAGTAGTTTCTGAGGGAGGGAGGGAAAGCACATTCGTGTACTTGAAAAACCTTTAATTAATCCATGCCTGTCTCATGACAGTCATTGTATACCCATGTATACTTACTGTAACACTTGAACATACCAAGAATATGGTCATCTTCCTAATACATTCTTCATGTTCGCCTGGGGAAACTCACCTGTGGCTCATACAAAGGAGTCCAAAGCACAAATTCAGACAGAAAAGCAGTTACAAAGGTGGCATTGATTATTTTAACAATCCTGGGCGTATGGTATCAGGCTAACTTAGCATAGCCCAAGATTTCTAACCTCAAGCATTCAGAAGTCATGATGTAGTTCTCCAAAACCATAAGACTAGCTTAAAGATCATTACTAATACCATAGACTTATTTTTCTTTGCTTTTTGTCTTCTGAGTCTTAAAATACACTCCTTTCATGTTGTTTTTAGTGCCATGAGCACTTTTTTTAAGTGAAAGCTGATATTTTCACATGACTTTAGTTGCTATTCTCACAAGCATTCAATGCCTTGATTTTAGCAACTAGAACTTTAAGAAAAATATAAGAAAATATTTAAGAAAAACAGTTAAGAAAATATCGTGAGACTCCTGATAAAATTTGGATGGTTGGCAGCACTAGCAGCCATACTTAATTCTAAAGGTTCCCAGAGATTGAAACTGTTGTCAAGGGAAAGCATAGTACAAGGGCTTCAGTATGAGTTGGGTGTTCAAACCCTTCAGGTTCTTTTGAAAATCCAAGGCTTTAAAAAAAACAACACGCTAATCCATTCATTTCACTGGGTTTTGGATTAAGCCCTTAAATCAGAAATGTTTTTAGAGTTGTTGGCTCTAAAAGAAGAATGATACAACATATTTTCCATAGAAGCAGGGCAAATAAGCATAAAAGGAAAACACTCTCTTCATCACTGAATTAATGAGAAACGTACTTTAATCAGTAACAATGAAAAATGCATTCAAAGATAAACAGCAGTGCCTATTTAATGACTAAGAGGAATTTTATAAGCTAACAGAAGAAGAGTCCTGGTAAGCAGGTCAGTAGTAAGTAAAGTGTTTTTTGTTTAGAAGTCTCTTCTTTAAGGGCCTGTATAATTGCTATTGCCCTCTTTGATTTCTGTTTTGAAAAGTAGCATATACATCTAAATCTCATGTTTTCTGGCTTGCATTACAAATGCTCGCCCTATTGCCAGTCGAAGTGAATTCATTACAGGCAATATTTGTACATACCATGGCCATATAATTTTCTTGCCATCCCAGGGTAAAAGAAAAATCATAGGTGCAGAAGCAGTACATTACCTATAGCACCTTTATTCTACCTTTGAAATAGCTTTAGCATATAATAATATATTATAAAAATAACATTTCTAATAAACATAATTTATGAGTTTTAAAAAATCTTCTGTACTTGTCAGGATTTCAGCACCCTCAAATTAAACAACTTTGCAAAGCTAATTGTCACTGTGCAGTAAAATTTTAAAAAATTCAACATGGATCATAATAATGAATTAGGATTAAAAAAAATGTTATTTTACTCTGCTCCCATAAAACCCAAATGATCACTGGGAAAAAGAATAGTCATTTCACAGGGCATCCTAAAGTTTCTTATGACATAGAAATCTAAAGCCCAAAAACCAAATGGTGTTAAATAGTTATAAGCAAATATTCTAAATTCATGCAGCCTGTTTTATGAACAGTTCATGTTACCAAAGTATTTTCTCAAAGCATTATTAAGACTCAAATTAGTTCTATCTTTGGATAAAACTGAAAGAGAGATTTTTAAAAATTGGGTCTACGAAAGGAAGAGAAATCCTTGAACTATTCTTCTCTTATCCCAGCAGTGTAGGGATGTGGTCAGGTGCTTGGAGCAAAGCAGAAGCAATGACTTACGGTTTATGATCATAAATATCAACTACCAGCAGCAGCCACTTTTTCACAACCACCCCTTGACGTTGGCAACAAGGGCAGTTGCCCTTATTGCCCTCCCTAATTATTCCACTGCTTTCCCCCACCCTCCCCACACCATTTGTAATTAATGAAGTGGCATTAATTAATATTGATTTCTTTGACAAAACATTCTTTTGGTATCATTTAACTTTTTCTCCAAGAAAATACAAAATACATGCCTCCTCATCTCTGAAAAGTTTTATAGTGCAAAATGGCCCAAATAAATTACATTCTCTATTAATTTTGTAGTTGGGATGGTTCTTTTTTTAAAGGCTGATATTTTTTCAAAATAAGGCAGTGGCTGGCTACTGGCACAGAAATTTTAGGAGAGAAGCATCTTTCCTAGTTTTTTTAATAATGAACCAGTGGGAAATGATATTTTTGTCTCTAAAAAATGATTGCCTTCCTCCTAGGCATTTCAATTTGCTTCAGACTCCAGTGATCTAACTCTTAAGACAATAAGCTAGAACAGTGGTCAGAAACATATGGCCACGTTTTCAAAAGAGGTGTCTAAAACTGAGCCCACATTTGTGCATCCACATTTATGTGGATGCAATTATTCCGGATTACACTTCCATGGATTGCTTGTTTGTTAGTTGTTTAGACATCCTTAAGGCTATTGGTATGACTGACTACAAGGGGCAATGGTTGCTGCTCCTTGCTAAGGGACTGACTATATGGCATGTTGGAAAAAGGGTGAGATGTAGTGGGAGGTTGCAAAACTGGAATGTGGTGCAGGCAGTTTTTGGAATAGACCAGTAAAGATCTGGGAGGAGTGACAGCAGTGAAGAGAAGCTGAAGGAGTTAAATAAAGTATTCAGGGGAAGAGGAAGTTGAATCCTTTGTAGGGTTTGGATCTAGTCCTAAGGTCTATGAACTATGTGGAAGAAACAGGTAAGATGAATTATGAAGCTGTAAATCTATTTTGGGGTTGCACTGACTGTATAAATCATGCACACTTTCTTATTGTGCTTTAAATCATCATCTGAACCCCTCGATGGAAATACGACCCCATAAATCAGATAACTGATGTTTATTCTACACAATATACACATAACCAACAAACATATGTTCATTTTGTGCAAGGCTTAAATTAGGTCACATTTGAACTCACAGATCTCTAGAGGTAAAAAGCATAAGCAATAATCTAAAACACTTCCAAACCTATTAAAAGGCTTAAAACAAGGGAGGGAACAATTAAGTTATGCATGGAGGAAGCAATGCAAATACATTTTCAAAGACCTGCAGCCACACAAAACTCCCATTAAGATCAGTGGGAGACATTTGGCTAAATTCCATACGACACTTTGAAATTTGAGGGGAAGTCTTTAGCCATTAACTGTGATGTAATTTAGTTTGAAAGCTTAATGAGAGAGGGAAAATAGCATTTGGGGGCAAGGCATTTGCATAGCCCACTTCTACTGCAGGTGTCTAATTGGTAGTGATACAGGTTTCATTAGAATACGCAGCAGGTTGTGGAGCTATCTGAAATGCCACACAAGATAAATGCATTTCGTTATCAGCAAATGTAACTGCTCATATGGGTGACCTACAGTTGTAATATTCTGCATAGTACTTCCTCCTCTGCCTCCGCCCCTCCCCCCCCAGTTCCATACTGGTCATTGGAAAATTGAAATATAAAAAGAATGATTAACTCTACATTGTTCATAAGGAAACTAATTGTAAAGGGAGAACCATGGAACTCTAAAATAAAGGCTTGATAAAGCAGACTTATCCTTGCTAGTGTTTTGTTTGTTTTTTTTACAAAAGTATGTGGAGGAGTCAGTGTAGTGGCAGATACGAAAAGAATCACACAGGCTGAAGTTAATGTGACATCTGTACTTTCAAAGCACAGTGCAAGAGGGTAAAGAGGGATTCTAATAACCCCTACATGCAGAGTTAATTTCCAGTTACTCTGTCTTCCTTCTCTTATGCACGTATGTGATTGCATTACTTATACTTAGGAACAAAGGTCCACCTGAGCCCAGTGGCCTATTAGGTTAGCAGGGTTTATGCATGCTAATTTCTGGAACAAATGCCCCCCAAAAGAGTGATGTATCTTTGAGACACCACTGTAAATGATTAGATATCCATTGCTGCATCTCTGGGTGGACTTGGGATAGTCTTGGCATGACTTAAATGTATACCTCCAGAGCTGCAGCAAGACCCTTTGCTACCACACTCCACCTAGCATACTAAGGGGAACTATTTCCAGCTCAAATAACCTTTTGTTTAGCTGGATTTAAATACCTACCTATACACAAAGAGAAATAAATAGTAAAGTATTGCAGTCTAAGAAACACAACATTGTGAAAGTCAAGAAATGAAGAATGACACATGAAAATATTAATAATTAATATTTTAAAAGAACAAACCGAAATGTGGGAAGGTACAGAGATGCAGAAGTAAGGTACTGTAAACTCTGTCCGTACCAACCTGTGCATTCTTCCCAGGCTATCTGTCTGAAACAGAGAAGGACCTCAATGTACTAATCAGTCATAAGATGACTTGATGTCAGTGGCTCCCCAATCACTTTAGACTCAAGGCACCCTTCAGAGAATACCACCTTTTAGCTTTCACTCATATTTTTTTTATTACAAATAATAATAGAGAAACGTTCCAGTTGCAAACAACTCAGAAAGATCACAATGGGTGAGAATGTTTTTGACATTATGGATTCCTATCTGAAATCTGTTTCATCACACCTATCAGTGCTGATATTGTCTGGCAACCCCCCCCCCCAGCAGGTTTTAAAAAAAAGTCCTGTGGTACACTGGTTGAGAATCACTGCTCTAAATTACAAATGTGTTTTAGCTGTGAAAAGGGTTCACTGGATGCATCAGGAAAGATATTTCAAGTGGAGATAGGGCAGTATTAGCACCATTGCATCAAAGCAGTGTCATGACCTTATTCAGAATGCTTCATACAATTCTGGTCATCTGTTTTCAAGGAAGATGAAACTGGAATTGTTGCATAGATAGGTTATTATGATGACCAAAGGAATGGAGATTCAGTCTAATGAAAGGAGAGTCAAAGAGCCTGGACTGATTCATCTAGTGAAAGGATGGCTGGATGAGGATACAATTGCTCTGCATAAATACACCGGGAACATCCTGACGAGTATGCATGTGCAGGGGCAACTAGCAGCAGCACATATTTATGATGCTGATATTTGTCCCCAGGCATCCCCCACACATGTGCTCTAGCATGCAGCAAATTGACCTAGGTTGGTATGGTGGGCCTCCTGGGGCAGCAGTGGCACTGAGCTGGCTGCTTGGTGCCTGGCCAGCAGCCAGAGCAAGGCTGTGGCCAGCCAGGTCCGTTTCTTGCAGTGAATGCTGCTGCTGCATGTACCATATTGCTTTTTTCACCACACTGTCATTTTTTTTTTATATTGGGATCTTCTGGTGTCAAACCCCCTGCCATGCTACTAATTAGCATCATGGAGAATGGGTGCACGTGTGCCACAAACCAGCCATGCACACTCATTGGGACTAATTAAACTAAAGGACAGCATTGGTATAAAAACAGATAATACTGTTCACTATCATTGAGAACTGTGGGGACAAAACTGTAATCAACTTTTAAGATGGAAACTGAGGGGGGCTGTATTGTGAAGTGGACTGTATTATGCTTGCAATACCAGATGGCTGCACTCAATACTCAAGTCCTCTCCAGTCCTTGTTTTCATATATCTTGCTCTTGATCATATATGCTCTTGTTTTCATATATCTTGACTTTTGTCTTATACCTTAGATGGTAAGCTCTTTTGGGCATAGTTCATCTTTTTATTCTGTCTGTGTACAGCACTTAGACTAAAGAAATGCTGATCCTTAACCAGGGTTCCTGAAGTAATACACAAAGAAATATATGCTTATGTGAGTGTCTTAAAATTCAGAATGAATCTAGTGGTTTTTTTCCCCTCCTCCTCTCCCTAGTTTGGCAGAAACAAATGTGTAAATGCTTGTCACAGGTTAAATGCTCTTTGGGTTCTCTGCATATTTCATGTCACTGCTGGCAAGCATTTCTATTTGTCAGGAACTGATTTGTTCAACATCACATGAAAGTTTACTTACATTTCCAGTAATCTGGTATATTTTATTCTTTGCAGGAAATGCCCAGCCATTTATAATGGAGAGACAGGCAGGCACCTTGCTGACTGCTTGAGAGAACACTTCAGAACTGAGATGGAGAAACTGGGAGAGCTATTGTGTCCAAATTCACTTCCAATAACCATAATTCCTTTGATCTGCCTTGGGTTTTCAATGTGCCAAACTGTTAAAAACCACTGACAACAAAAGTATCATCTATTTTGGGTTCCAACCAGTCCCAAGATTAAAGGAGGGGGCTTTTAGCCTATTACTACTAACATTTCCTTTGATGGCTTATACTTGATACTACTCATTTTCCTGTTAAATGCTACCTTGGGTCCTGTATGACCTCATCCATTTTTGGAAAACTGTTGTAATTACCTATGACATAAATTGCACATCTTGTGTATCTTGCATATTATTAAGCTGGGGAAACAAACACAGGATGTTACAATTGTATTGATATTAAAGGACACCAGTACACCCTATTAAGATGCAACTGTTACTGCTCCATGATTACGTAGTAATTAAAGTGTAGCAAAATGACTCCACTTTAACCCTGCTTCATTCAGTGCTGATGCCAGGACAATTTAGCTAATTTTTACTGCTATAAGATTATGCAGGTGACAGGTAGATAATAATTGCTGTGGCCTCCCAAGCAGCATCTTCCCCTGAAAGCAGATCTTGTAGCTATTCTACAGACTATTTTTAAATAGTTGCTGATTTAGTTTCTCTTTTCTATTTTTATGCACTTTCTATGCAGTTTTACTGTTCTAGGGTGCCTGTACAAAAACAGGGAGGCTGTTCGGATACACTGTAATACAGAGCATTGGAGCAAACTCAATTAATTGAGCCTGCTGATGAATGGAGTCTGCTGGAGTGTGGTAATTAATGCCCTTCAGCAGCCTCCTGCATCTTATGTATCAGCATCCCTGAGCTTCAAAATGGTGGTGGGGCGCTCTGTCTAAAGCTCGTTTGATGCTGATACACAAGATGCTCTCACAGACTCTCTAATTAAAGCGTGCTCCCCACTCCCAGACTATGTGTATAAATGTCCCTATAGGGTGTGTTCATACATGCAGGCGTGTGCATGTGCAGCAGCTCAAATAGCAGAGGCGCATACATACTTTAACGTTCACTTTGGTGTGGGGCAAATTGTGCCACTTGGAGCAAACTGACCCTGCCCAGATCCTCCTGGATCTATAGCCAGGGGGAGCTAGAGCCTGGGGCGAGTATCTGTGCTGGACCCAGGCATATAAAAAGCTGCCCTGGTGAGATCAGGGCTACTTGTCCTCAGGAGCTTCTGAGGCCTGGACTGCTAAAGAAGCTATAACCTAGAGCGGCCCCTGCACACTCTACTCACTGCAGCAGTCTGCCACTGGGGCTGCTGCCTGTCTGTGACCTACTGTCTCTTGCAACAGCATCTGCCCCCATGGCTGTTTGCCTGCCAGATCCAGATGGGGACCGTACTACTGCCTGGACTGTGGCATGGGCACTATAACAGAGCCTCCTGTACCTCTAAGCCAGCTGCCAGTGGGCCATAGCTCCACAGTTGGCCTTTGGGTGGCACTGCTGTCATGTCTCCTAGTGCCCCTGCTCTGCCATCTGGGTAGCTATCACCTGGAAGATGTGCTTGTTGCAGTGGCCCACTTTGAACTGTCAAAGCATGTCCTCCTGGTCCAAAATGGCCAGGAGGTCAGCCATCTCATCTGCCCTCCAGCCGGGTCCCTGATGCTGGCCCTGGGGAGGCTTCTCTGCCTGGATCTTACCACTTGCTTCACCAGCAGAAATCCTGATGTTCCCTGTTTAAAAAATGCAAATTCTCCAATAACCCTGTCCAAATTCTCTTGTTAAAATACCCCAAATCCATGTTCTTGTGTGATTAAAATGAAATGCCACTATATAGAGAGAGATCAGTTGGACAATGCTTTATTGCTTACAATTTAAAAGCAATTTGGAAACTTACCAGTGCCTCTATCATCATAACAAAATGCATTCTAAATATCGATACACTTTGGCTTTTGCTTTTTGTTTTTATCATAGAAAAGTCAGAGCTGCTCCTGCCTCCTTTGCTCACCAGGATGTGGGGCACTGAGCAGCATTGATATGCCAGTGGCCTGCCCCTGCCCATTGCCCATGACTCCCAACCCACAGCCCCACTACTTCCCCTCATTCCGGACATGCAGCCCCTGCCTGCCCCCAGCTAGGTCCCTCCCGGCAGCAGCTCTGTCCCAGTACCAGGACACGGTCTTCAACTGTAGCTAACTGGTTGCTTTGTAACTCTGAGCAGTGCCAGCCCTTTCTGTTCTGCTCCTTGCACTTGTGCCCAGGCCCCAGTGATCCCATACTGTTCCTGGGAAGCCCTCAGCTGGGGCTCAGGGACTGGGCTGGGCAAGCCCCTTCCCTTCCAGGCTGGCCTCCCCCTGCACAGGCTGCTCTAGGGAAGCAGAGAGGCTCTAAGCCAGGTTTTGGCAGCCTCTTCAGCCTGGAGCACTCCCCCATCCCTGACCCCCATTTCTCTGTCTCTCTCTGTCACACACACACACCTCTGCTGCCACCTCCGCCCATCCCCACCAGCCCATCATTATACCCCTTAAGTGGTTGCTGGGACCAGGAGTCCCCCCAGGGTAGGGCTGCATGTCCCAGCACTGACATGGGCATGGGGCAGGGCTGCAGTGTAGCAGTTGCCTGTGCAGCTGCGGCTCCTGCTAGTAGGTCCCATCCTGTATGGTGGCTAGGTACACAGGGTGTCAGACTTGTAGGAGGGATGTGTGGTTTGGGAGGGGGAAGGGGATTGGGGGTTTTTGTGGGTGTAGGGGTGGGTGTAGGGCTTGTGGGGGTGAGGTTTGTGAGGGTGGTGTGGGGCTTGTGTGGGGGCTTAGGGGTGTGAATTCTGTGAGTGGGTATGTGGGTAGGAGGGTTGTGGGAATGGGTTGTGGGTGTGGGGTTTGTGGGTAGATTGTGGGGGCTGGGCCCCTGCCTGCCTCCCAACATGGTGCACAGCCTCCTTGCAGCAGCAGCAGCAGCAGCAACACTGGCTGTCAGGGCACTCATGCCCACTCCTGGCAGAGACCCCTGGTAGCGCAGCATGACTGCAGACTGGCGGCTGCACATGGCATGGGCCTGGCCACTCATTCACACTCTCAGGCAGGATTGGGCCACTCTTGCTGTCACCCAGGCTCCCAGCACCACACACAGGAGCTGTTTGCCCTCAGGCCAGGCCAACTCCATGGAGGCAGGACCTGGCCAAGCCCAAGGCTGCGTGGCTTCTGCATGTGGTGCTGGGAGCCTGGGTGGTAGCAAGAGCCTCCTGGTCCTACTTGAGGGCACATGGGAGTGATCTGGCCTGCACCATATGCAGCTGCTGCTCACATGCCACGCTGCACTGCCAGGGGTCTCTGCCAGGAATGGGCATGAGCACCCCGATGGCTGCTGCTGTTGCTGCCACTTCCACTGCTATGAACCATGTGGTGGGGACAGCGGGTGAGGGATCCACCTCTCCCACACCCTCCATCCTACCCACACACACTCCCCCATGCCCACAGTCCCCCCCCCCCAACATCCTTGTTTACTTGGGACAGTCTGGATCTGATCCACCACTGCAGCCTTGCCCTACTCCTGTTTGCTCCAGCATGCTGAGGCAGTGTGCTGGGGCAGCAGATAGCTGAGGCTGCAAGGCAGCCATAGAGACACTCTAGCTGGGTACCAGAGAACCTCTCTGGAGGACCCAGACTCCAGTTGCTTCAAATACCACCCTTTTCATTGTTTATTTTTTTTCATACTGGGATGTTTTGGTATCAAAATTAGAGTCTGCACTGCAAATATGCAGTGCAGAGAACATTTTTCCAATCCCAGCATGCCTCTTGCAGCATCTCAAACTGCTTTGAGATGCTGCAACAGGCACATGCTCACTCACCTGGATGCAGCCCTATTGTTTATTCTACTTTAATGGCCCTCTTCATCTGCATGTTTTCATGCTCCACTCACTTTAACAGAACAAAAATTTATGTATTAGCTTGCTTCCATTTCTTTTTTCATGTTTAAGACTTGCATCTTATTAACTTTCCTCCAAATATCCACTACTTTATTTTCATTATCTAGTAGGAATCTTTCTTTAGCTATAAATAGTTAACACAAAAATAATTGCAGGCACATAGGAAAACTTCATACACATAGTGATAACTCCTATGCAGGCTTAGATCTAGTTTCAAAGACAGAAGACTGTCAAGATAATTTGGATGACTTCTCCTAAAGAAGTACAGTGAAATTTTTATTTGTTCCTGGGTACCTACTAGACTGAACCAAGGGTAAAGATAAAATATGAACGATGCATGAAGCAAGGATGTTTGTGGTTGATATCTTTTGTTGGACCAATTGAACGGATGGGATAGAGTTAGACAAGTGTTCTTGTCAGATGACCTGAAGAATGCACTGCATTTGAAAAACTGTCCTAATCAATCTCAATGATGTAGCTGGTCTAATAACGATATCACCCACAAAAATCCTTGCCTTGACATTATCCATGGGCTATCTCATCTATAGCATCACTCCAATTCTACCAAAAAATGAATCATGATATCCCTAAAAGTGCTATTTTGTAGTGTCAGCAATGGCTAAGAGCCTGAGTTCCACGTGCACGTCAAAACCATTTTGGACTTATGTAGCTCAAGATACAAGTAATATAAGTTAACTACTTACATCTACAATTAAGCCATAACTATCTATATCCAGTATCCAAAGCCCTGTTTAACTTGCTTTCAGCATATTAATGAGTCATGCTGATTATCAATTGACCCCAGATTATTCAAAAACATTTAGCTTGCTGAACCACTGCAGGACTTTATTTGTAAACAATTTATCATGTCTTTACATAGTATGGAGTATAATGTATTCAATGAATTTAACTCAAGAATATGTTTTATTTTTTATGAATTTGTTTATTAATTGTGATACTGAGCAAACAACTTTTAGCATCTTGTGGAATTTATTCATAAACTGCTTAGCCTGAGTATTTGCAATGTATTATTCACATCATAAAGACTAATCATATAAATCATATGAAGTTTTTTTCTGTTTCAAGACCAAATGATCTAAGCTTTGTACACAGGAAGGATGCCATCCCTGTTAATGAATTATTCATGATTATTCACAATTATTTGAAGAGTCTATGCATGGATTGTAAAAAAAGCTCTTCAAAATGGCCATCAGTGCCATTCCATTATGAGTACACTGGTAAATATTTTTTTGTGTTCATTTTCTTTAGTGTTTTAGTTTTTACTGTTCATGAATATTCTTGTGCACATAATCTCCCTCAATGGGTGTGGACAAAAGGATTTGCAAATACTAATGAAATTATATATTCATGGGAATATTGCAAATGATTTTATTTTTGTTGGCTACGTCATTTCTAATTTAAAATAGCATATATCCAGTATATATGACACAAAATCATGCATACAGATATGCGTATTCCTACCCCATCCATTCTGGGCAAACCCTAGAAGGCAACAGCTGAGGCATTTCAAGATTCTGCTTTGAAAAAAATATATTATTTATAATTTGCTTAAAATATGTGTTTCATAAAATCCAAAGAGCAATAATGCTAAGAGGAAGAGCTATAAAATGAACTTAAAATGTTTTAAAATATGTAATTATTATGCCTGCAGCTAAAATAGACAGAGGACACAAATATCCATGCTCTTTAAAATGTCAAGTTGAACACCTTGCTGTGAGCCAGATTGCTTAATGTATGGGTCTTTCAGTTCTAAAAATTTAATGCATAACTGACAGTATGACTGAATCTTATAACTTTATAAGGATAAACATTAGAAGTGAAACATTTCATTAAAATTAAATCATTTACCAACAGTTGTGATGAAATACACTTTTGAAGTTTTACACTTGAGTTCCTTTCATCAATTAACAGCAAGTCAAAATGTCACATGCCAGAGCCCACTGCTGTGCTAAAGGTCTCAGTTAAAGATTCAAAATCAAGTTTCTTTATGCTAAAAAAAAAATCAAAGCAAATTAAAAAAAGTCTGTTATTTGTTTTGCAACTTGATTTTTTACCCTTTGTCTTTAGCTTCTAAATTTCTTGTAAAATGTGACAAAAAGTACACTTTTTGTACCTCAAATTCTGGCCTCAGGCTTCGGCTTTTTCACAAAAATTAGTGAATGGTTAATTCATGCAAATGAGGACAGAATTTTACCCATTATGGGACAAATCGAATTCACTTTACTGATATTTCTATGTTTAGCTAGAATGTTTAGTGTTATTCAAAAGAAGTGGTGCTTTTCTTCATGACTGGTACAACCAAACTTAACGAGAGCAATCAAAATTAGGGCCCCAAACTTTTCTGAACTGTGTAACTCCTATCTCCAAATTCAGAATTGATTCAGAGGTGACAGAAGCCTATATAACTTTGTTCCCTCGTTTGTTCAAAGGCTAGTTTGATAAATGTAATCAGTTTAATACAATGACCTTGCTTCTAAGTCCTAGGGTACTGGAAATTATTTAGTTTGCATATGGAAATGTAATTATTTCCTGGCTGAATAGCAGACAGCCACAAAGCAGACCCTAGTGTGCATTTAGGGCTTTAAGGGAGATTGAAGAAGCATCTGTATAAATATCATCTAGAGCAGTGGTTCTCAACCTTTTTAGAATTGAGGCACCCCTTATTACACTGGAGGCATCCCTTGGAAAATGCCAGCTTTTAGCCTTGACTGTTATTTTGACAACAGAAAAATAATTGAGCAGTTCCTCTGTTGCAAATAACTCAGGAAGACCATAACAGGTCAGGATGTTTCTAACCCTATGGATTCCTATGGAAATCTCTGAGTTTATCTTGTGAATAATGTTTGCACATCTAACCGTGTTAACATCTCAAGAGACACTCTGGCTCAGAATCACTCATCTAGACCCCTAGAAAAATCTCTTCTGCTAGTCCAGACAACCAAGACATCTTTTATTCAGTAGCCAACAAAAAATAGGAGTAAGCCTGTCAGGTACTGGGCACAAGCCACCTCTGTTTAGATTAAAAGGATTAGACAGTGCTTAGCATCTCAGAGAAAGCAGTTATGATCACAGGATTTAGTCAGGCACCACTATGATAATTTTGTCTGATCCCTTGTATAATATGGGACATATATAAAATTTTTGCAACAAGCCCAAATTCATAACTTCGTTGGGGTTAGCATATCTTTGAAAGAGATATTGAGCCTCAGTCTAAGGACTTTTAAGTAATAGGGAATCAAGCCATGTTCTTAGGTAAGCTGCTCTGAAGGTTAATCTGTTATAACCAAAGGTCAAACTGTTATACCTATTTACCTAGGTAGGCTTCTAGCCATTAGACAATGCCTTTTCCTGTTAGATAAAAGGCCCACAAATTACTTCCCTATAAAGCTCCTTAGATTATGATCAGAACACCTCTTCATCTTCTCTTACATAAATTAAATAGATTGAGCTTCTTAAGCATCTCACTATATTTTCCTGACCTCTAATAATTTTTTGGCTCTTTTTTGAAGCTTTTCCAGTTTTTCTATAACTGGATGTAGCATTTGAGTAATGGTTTCACTAATGAGGTATAAAGGAGTATACTAGTGATTATTCCCCCTTTACATTCACCTCCTTAAATACTATATTAAATTGGAAGATCATGTTCCCTACTTTACAAAAGCATTTCCAGTGTTAATACAGTCCAATGTACCACCTCCAATCTAGCGAGGATAACTTATAATTTTTGTTCTGGATGTGTGACCTTAAGTTTGACAGTGTTAAAACACACTCAGTGGGTGCATCTACATGAAACATTTACTGTGGAGTAGACTAATTAGCTCTACAGTAAACATCTCATGGCTACATGTGCAACCCTATTAGGGCACAGTAAACTAATTAACTCTGCAGCATAGAATCATAGAAAATCAGGGTTGGAAGGGACCTCAGGAGGTCATCTAGTCCAAACCCCTGCTCAAAGCAGGGCCATCCCCAACTAGATCATCCCAGCCAAAGTTTGTCTAGCCAGGTCTTAAAAACCTCCAAGGATGAAGATTCTACCACCTCTCTGGGTAACATTTCCAGTACTTTACCACTCTCCTAGTAAGAAAAATTTTCCTAATATCTAACCTAAACTTTCTTTGCTGCAATTTGATATCATTGCTCCTTGTTCTGTTATCTGCCACCACTGAGAACATCCCACCTCCATCCTCTTTTGAACCACCCTTCAGGTAGTTGAAGGCTGCTATTAAATCCCCTTTCAGTATTCTCTTCTCTAGACTAAATAAGCCCAGTTCCCTCAGTCTCTCCTTATAAGTTGTGTGCCCCAGCTCCCTAACGATTTTTTTTTTGCCCCTGCTGGACTCTCCAATTTGTTTGCATCCTTCCTGTAGGGGGTGCTCAAAACTGAACACAATACTCCATATGTGGCCTCACCAGTGCTGAACAGTGGGGCATAATCACTTTCCTGGACCCATTAGCAACACATCTATCAGTCCAGCCCAGTATGCCATTAGCCTTCTTGGCAACAAGTGCACACTGTTGGCTCATATTAAGCTTACTGTCCACTGGAACCCCAGGTCCTTTTCTGCAGAGCTGCTTCCCATCCAATCAGCTCCCAGCCTGTAACAGTGCATGGGCTTGCTCTGCCCTAAGTGGAGGACTTTGTATTTGTCCTTGTTGAACCTCATGCGATTTCTTTTGGCCCAATCCTCCAATTTGTCTAAATACAAGTACTACCCTGGTCTCTGATGGCTAGAAAATGGTATTGCTTTGGGGAACTGGTTTGAAAGTAAAGTAGATATGCATTATCTATGTGCCCACAGCAATGGTCCAGGGCAACAGCAAGGGTTAACTAATTTCTAAAAGCCTGTTTGTGACAAAGTTTCCTTTGTGGCCCACTGTTTAACACAGGAAAGCAGCAAGCAGATACACAGGTTGAGAAAATGAAGACATGAACAGAGATAGGGGACTCTACAGCTTTGGCAACAGGTCACAGTGCCCACTGCAAAGCTCCTGGGATTTCTGGTTTTGGGGAGCAGACCAATTGGGAGGAACTGGTAAATAACCAAATTAGGATGTGTGCATGTGATGGGTTTGTGAAACAAAAGAATATGCTGACAGGATGGGATGTGGACAGTAGGATGATTATGGGGAGACCAATCAATGATGCCCAGGGGTGAAGTGTCAGAGGAGAGAAAGGATACAAAAGGAGGGATTTCAGAGCAGCAAAGTGTTCCTGAAATGGGAACCCGAGGCCACCATGAACAGAGGGCATACCTCCAACTCATCTCCCCCACCCCACTGGGTGGGGGTGGGCCTTGGCCTCCGACCTCCAGGCTGCTGACATCTGACATTCAAGAGAGAACCTCAGGGTGAAGCTCGCATACTGGGCAGACATACCTTCCCTCTGATGACAGCTCTGGAAATGGTAGATATACAATTGTTTGCATTATTCTTATTCTAATCACTGTGTATCAATGAAATTCACCTATTACCAAATGGAGAGGTCGTGGTCAGTCTGAGGGTTTGGGTCCGCCTGGAGCAAGGTATCTGGGTCATAAATTCAGTGCAAACACTCCAAAGTTTTTTTCATGCACAGCAGTGCACATATAGATGCTGATTTGGCTGGTTGGGGCATGAGAGTGCTTCAGTGCAGAGGACTCCTGCCAGCTAGTCCCACATAGAAGCACCTTTATGCCCCAACCAGCCTCTCCGCCGCATGTTGAGCTGGGTCAGAGCAGCCCAGGCTGGCAGTTTGACACTCCCTGTGCCTTCTTCCAGCCAAGGCTCAACCGACCCAGCTCAATGTGCTGCAGTCCTGGGTGCACGTGTAAATGCAGTGCCTGAGAACAATAAACTCTGGTGTGAACTGCGCCAGAGTTTATTGCTGCATTCTAATAAGATGTGTAGACCAAGTTTTGACAAATATCTCAGTTTCATCAAGCAGTGCAGGTTGCTAACAGGATTACTGCCCTATCAAGGCAGAGACCTGCCAGACAGGTATACTTCATAGCTGATGACTGGCAGTTTTCAATGTGCTCACATGTGAACACAACAGGAAGTCAGGCAAGATTTCCTTGGAATCCTGTTTTAGATGCAGTAAGGCTTTGTTGAATCCAAGAGCTTTTAACAGAAACATTTCAAGGAGCCAGACTTTTTATGGAAACTTTATTTGGTCAGAAAAATATCCAACAAATTCTCTTTACTCATCTCACCAACTTTTGTGCTATCTGAAAACCTTATCAACAATAATTTTCCTTCATATAACTGCCAAGGCATTGAATAGCATTGGACCACTTCCTTGTAGTATTCTCACCAGAAAAAATAGTAATTTTCACAAACTATTCCTTATGTTTGTATTTTACAAATGTAAAGAAACAGGGATGCCTTTTCAATTATTACAATTAGGGAAAAGCAAACTGAGCTGTACTGTCCCAGAGCCAAATCCAAATGTCAAAAACCTACAAGTCATCCACATTCAAATTTAGAAGTGTCATCCAAACTTAAAAATGCAGGAAACTCAAGCAACAATTGTTCTCTGCCTTCCAACCCTACTTGTAGAATATAGATCCTCTGAGAACATAGCTAAATTAAGTAAGCCACTCCACCACTCCTACAACAGTACAATCCAGTTCCCATTGCTCTCACACTTGAGTTACAGATACAAAGTTGTAGCTAGGGAGTTTGGGGATGGCTAGTGTAAGATGCAGCACCAGTGACAGAGTGTACTGTACTTTGTATGCATTTGTGTATGGGAAAGAGGTACCCTTGTCCAGGCAAGACAATTAGAATGGAGTGATGGCTTTGCCCCAGACAAAAAACATAACTATACTGATAGCTACTGCTCACGTTTGAAGTCAGGCCACTATAAACCACAAAATATATGGTATTAATGTATGTCTACTCTGGAGATCTTATTTGCCTTTTCTGTTTTTAGGACGTTAATGACTCACATTTTTCAGCTTTTTTACAACCTCATTTATATAGGGCTATATGTCTGCATTTGCACATTGGTTAAGTGTTACGGTGCTCATTCATAAAATTTATTCTGCATTAGAAATTCTTCTAAAGCAACAAATATAACTTGTTTCTTTCTGTGCAAAAATAATGATTGCACCATAGCTGACTGGAAGAAACACTGTATATTAACCTCTGCTTTTTTTCACTGCTGAAACAGCTTCATCGAAACTAAATAAAACAAAATAAGCTCCTGCTGAAGTAAATGGAAAGATGTTTTATCAGGTCTGATACAGAGGTTTGCATTCAGAGAAGGTCATTTGGGTCTGACAATGAACAAAATTGTTTGGTTGTTGTTTTGTGACATGCGCTGGCCCTGGATGCAGCCTGGGTGCATCTTTGAGATATACTTCTGGGGTGCTTCCACAACTTTGGGGTACCCTTCTGCTCCAAAACTCTTTCTGTTGATAACTGCTTGAACACAGAGCTAGTTGAGGTATGCCAGAGGCCAGCTTCTTGACTTTTGGTGCCTGTCTCACTCCAGCCTTGCCAGCCTTTACCAGAAGGGATTTTTGCCAGCTAGCAGGATGACACACTTGTTTGGTCATGCACTCAGAAAAGCCAGATCCCCCCTTGTTTGGAATGGGTATGCCTGTATGATTATCAGATACTCTGGAATCACAAGTATCACTTACAACAAATAGTTTGTAAAAGGATAAGAAAAGGGATTTATTATAAAAAACAAGAACCAGCATAAGAAATCAATAACCATATCTCTGACTGTATCTTAATATATAAGAGTAAAGAAAATATCAGAACAATAACCTGTTCTTAACCTGCACCTTAAATCCATGGATGCAATCCTTAGCCAGCTTCAACAGGTTAAAAAGCAAGCCTTGCCTCTGACCTTTTTGTCAAGGCCTCCTGCAAGTTCTCATTTCACCTTGATTTCCTCAGCCAGCTTTGGCTGAGGGACCACAGCCCCCCTTGCGCCCAAGAAGAGGTACGACAAAAGCCGTGGTCTCTAGGCATGCTAAAGCACAGACACTTATCTGCCATTAACATACATCACTTCTATGCCAGTAACTTTCTGCCCCCCAAAGGTGCATGAAATCTTTTCTGATCCTATTAAGACCAGGGGTATGTTTTAATGTGTTACTTCATGCTACAGTTTTTTTCTGTACGGACGTAAATCCACAATTGTCTGGTCATAGCCTGGCTCCCATGTCTCCCAGCACATAGGCAAGGGTGATGATGAGTCAACAAATTGCTGTCAAATGCTAATTAACGGCAATTACCACTTCTAAGTGTGAACAGGTGAGGGCTACTTAAGTAAATCACTGCCTCACTAAAACAGGTTTGGTTATAATGAAAAAATCTCAAAATTACATTTATATCAAATACTACAATTCATAGAAGCATGGGGATGATAAGGCTGGTCACAGTTTGACATTACTTGTACTTAGAGCCCACACATGCTATATTAGCAAAATAAATGTGAGAAAGCACGCCAGATACCACACAAACCTCCAATATGTCACATGTTTATTAAATGGTTTTCTTCACTAGAGTTCCTTCTCTGCAGTATAATAAAATGTTTCCAATGATAGAGGATTAAAATAGTTAAGTGGAAATACATGTATCATCATGCAGAACTATGTTAGGGAAGCTGTGGCACTGCATGGCATTTTAAATAATGTTGTGAATTACATGGGTCATTAGTGTGCCACAGAAATATTCTATGGAGGGTTTTGTTCTATAGTGATGTGTTTTTTATTTTACTACATCCAACAGCTGATAGAAGCTTGTTAACCTAAAAGAAGATGATGCTGCATCTCGCTGGATCCAGCTGTATAAATATTTTAACATCAGAGATGTTTTTTTCCTGAATGCTGCCACACAAGACTGTTTTATTGTCTAGGCACCGAGAGCATTATCCTTATTTGAGCTAAGGGAGAGAGCAAATGTCTTCAGTGCGTAAGGGAAAGTGGGTGAGGTTCTGTTAGATAAGTAAGTAAATGATAATTATTTAACAAGTGACCAGCTCCGTCCTTTAGCTAATTTTGAATTCTCTTGTTTAAGTCCCTCAAGGGTGTGCTTTGGGACGCAATCTTAAAAAACATTAGTGGAGCCTATTATTATTATTACTGTCTGCAAGTATACTCGGTCCCGAGTCATTTGTGTAATCAATGTCCATTTATGCTGAAGAGAAGTTATGCAAGCCTGAAAATCCATTACAGAACTTGCTTTCACAGTAAGAAATTGCCACCAGATGCCCTTAATTTCAAACAAGGCATTTAAATCCATTCTTTGTGCACAAATCAGACTTCATTGTGGTAACAGAAGAAAAGCTGAAAACTTTTATTAGCTCATGGGTAACTGGCACCAAGGCAGATGTCACTGTACATGCAAAAGTGAAATATAGTATTCCAAGAGAAGTAGTGCTGGCTCCTACCCTGGGGGTCTTTAAGAGGAGGCTGGATGTACACCTTGCTGGGGTCATTTGACCCCAGTACTCTTTCCTGCCATGGCAGGGGGTCGGACTAGATGATCTACTCAGGTTCCTTCCGACCCTAGAAACTATGAAACTATAGGAAAAGGCTCCTTCTGATACTTTATACATTTAGAGCCAAAAATAAAAGAATACTTTCAAGCCTGCCAAGTCCCAAATTGGAGCTGCCTTTTACAGTAAATCCTTCGGCTGTCCATTGTTGGACAATATTTCATTTCCAAACCAATTGTTCCTTTAAAGATAACATGAATATTGTTGGCCCCTTACCATTTAGGGCAATCAAAGGGTATTTTGTTTTCTACACCAGCTTGATATATATCAAAGAGCAATATTTAGTGGTATTTCTGGCATATATAAGTTAATTTTTTTTATAAAGTAGGTCCACTTGGATTCACACTTCACTAATCTGCACCAACTGCAGATACTCAGTTTATAGCAGCCTTTTTGAATTTAAAGTTAATTAATTTCACAATATTCATAGAGAACATTTACTACTGTACTGTGAACACTTGCTATGCCTCCCTAATATTAAGTATTGCTACACAAATTAATAGGGACCTACCTAAATCATGGTGGACGTTCATAGCGCAGCAGTGTCTTTAATCTTGCTCTTTTTGTTTTGGGCCCTCAATCCCTGCTGAGTGGTTGAGGGGCAATTAATGCCATGGCTGTTACCTCTTGGCCTCTCAGTGGTGGGGGTGGGGGGAGCTGGTACAGCAAAAAGAGTGATATTAAAGGCTTTGCTGTGCTGCTGACTTCTGCTGCTATTTAGTTAGGTCTCTATAGATAGGGTCTGATGCTGTAAGTCAAGGCTCTCCAACTTCTGAGGCTGTCCACCTTTATCCAGTGTCACTTGGAGTTTAGATATTTCAAATATTTCGGAAGTGCAGTGTAAGCACAGTAAAAATTCCTTTGGAAATTAATGTTAGTAGTTGGGTCAACATCTTTTTTTTTTTAATATGTAGGGTATTTGTTAGAGTTGGGCACTGCAGTAACCTGCACAGAACTTGGAAAGGGAGCTCAGATTACAGGAAAGAGTTTGGAGAGGAAGCCAGAGGGTTCAGAGGAGGGCCACCCACTTGGTTGGAGGGCAGGCCCTATGAGGAGTGGCTGAGGGACCTGAACCTGTTCAGCCTCAGTAAGCGGAGGCTGAGGGGGGATATGGTGGCTGCCTACAAACTCATTAGGGGAGATCAGCAGCAAATAGGAAGGGCCCTATTCCCCTCAGCAGCACCTGGGGTGACAAGGAATAATGGCCAGAAGCTGCTGGAGAATAGGTTCAGGTTAGAGATTAGGAGGGACTATTTCACTGTTAGGGTGGCTAGGATCTGGAACCAACTTCCTAGGGAAGCGGTCCTTGCTCCTACCTTGGGTAAATTCAAAAAGAGGTTGGACGAACACCTGTCTGGGGTTGTGTGATACCAGCATGTGCTCCAGCCAGTGGTGGGGGGGTCAGACTAGATGATCTGTTCAGGTCCCTTCTGACCCCAAACTACTATGAAACTATATGTATATTGCTAGACTGCTTGCTGTAGTTGCACCACATCTTACTGTACAAGGAAACACAGACTAGATAAAAGCACTGTAAGGTGGATACATAACTGGTTGGATCATTGTACTTGGTAAATAGTCATTAGTGGCTTGATGTCTAGATAGTAGGAGGTATCAAGTAGGTCCAGTATTATTCCATATCTTTATTAATGATTTGGATGATGGGATTGAGTGCATGCTTAGCAAACTTGTGGATCACACCAAATTGGGTAGATTTACAGGTTGTCTATACACATGATGATTTTGGCCACTTAAAGTGTTTGAAAGCCATCACTTAATACATGTGGGTGATTTTAGAACACTTTTAAAATGGTGGAAGTCACCTTAATAAAACCTCATTGTACATGTTTTAAATGTAAGGTGAACTAGGGTAGTGTGCCTCAGCCTGCCTAGTTCACCTTTATTTCATGTGTATTTAACTGGGGCTTTTGAAAGTAGTAATTAGTAATTGCTTCCAACCAGGTGTAGCTAACAGAGCCAACAAGTTGCTCATTACGGGCTGTGGGGGCAGGGGAAGGGGTATGAAGCAGCCAAAATGATTACAAGCTGGAAAAATCAAGAAGCAGCGGCAGCAGCAGCTGATCCAATCACCTGTGCTGAGCAGGAAATGAGAAGCGCTTGAGTGCGGGGCTCAGTCCACATCTCAGTTCCTGCCTGTCTGTCTACCCCTGTCCCCAGGAAGCTGGATGCAAGCCTCCTTTGGCACAGTGGAGACTAGCAGTTGCCCCAGACAACAGGCTGTCCCCTCATTCAAGACAGCTTTGTTCCTGGGCACAAGAGCAGTGGGGGCTTTGTGTTCACAGTGCACAGGACACCTAGAAGACAGCACCAGGAGGGGGATGAGGCTTCAGGCACGGGGGCAGTAGGAAGCCATGTAGATGCTGAGTCCTAGCATAGTGGCGAAACAGGCAGTTCAGCCAGCCTGGCCCCTTCCTCTGCAGGGCAGGAGCATCCCAGGCTAAAGCAGCGCACATTTGTGGAAGCAGCCTCACGTGGGCTGCACCAGGTATGCTCTGGGGCTGCCAGCCCATCTGGCCCTAGGCCAGGAGCTGTGGAACTGGGGAGCCCAGCACTGCAAGTGTGGCCAGGGGCAGGCACACAGACACACAAGCACATGCGCACACAGACAGAGGCACACCCCACTCCTCCTTCAGGTTGCAATGGGTGCTCTGGATTCTCTGTGCACTTAGCGCAATGGGAGAGACGATCCAGATGCCGGGGGGGGGAGAGGGAGGGTTGGAAGTGGGGGTGGGAAATGGCCATTTTTGCAAACAAACCCTTTGCGGGCCTGCTTCTTTCTCCAGGGCAGAGAAATCCTGCCCTGGTTCAGCTGGCCAGTGGCAGGGGGAAAGTGCAGTGAACTTGGGAGCAGGGGGAGCTGAGGGCATGCTGCTAAGAACCTGAACTGGGACTGGCCATGCACAGTGAAAGGGTTAAGATCCTCTCTGTCCCCCTTTCCCCACTTTCCCATGTTCTCAGGAAGGGGGAGGAGGGGAAGGGTAGGCAGCACTGAATGCACTGAATGAACAAGGGCACTAAATGCAATGGTCATTATCAGCCTGAAGATGCTTTGCATGGGTGTAGGTTGTAGCCATATTGGTCTGTCTAATAAAAGATATCAAATTCACTCAATGGTCCTTTGCAGTTACTTGATGGCTCATCAGGAAGGAGCTGTTTACAATCAAGCGGGGCCACCTTGATTTAGAAACCCCACTCCCCATGGATTTGTTTTGAGGAATGTAAATTTCAGCCCTCCTGTTCCATGCGTTCATCAGTGGGCAAATGATAAAGACAAGCCTCGCTCCTAACTGTTATCATGATCTGCAGTCTCTTCCCATTCCCATCCTACTCCAGTGCTTGTAAACCAACCTACCCCGGTACATGTTGCTGTATCTCATGGCATGTTGGATCTCTCAGCCCAGGGCTCCAAGTCCCTAACACGGGGGTCTGTGTGTTTAAACTTCACTGAAGTCAAGCAGCCCTACTTAGTCATGGGCTTGCAAGCCCCCTTGGAATAGGATTGATTTTGAGAGAGACCAAATGGAGATGTCATCAAGACTTCATAGAATCATAGAAAATTCAGGTTGGAAGGGACCTCAGGAGATCATCTAGCCCAATCCCGTGTTCAGGGTAGCAACATCCTCAACTAGATCACCCTAGCCCTTATGCTGTTGAAATGTTATGCTGTTGAGCAGCCTTGTTCACCGGCAAGGAAGGAGGCTGAATTAATTCCTGCAGTGGTGAGCAAATAACTTGCCTTGCATTCCCACATATCTGTATTGAAGATTGCCATTGTATGCCAGCCTGTCACTTAAATATTTTCTAGTCAGAGGCTGTAACCTCAGACATAGGCAAGGAGGAATGTGTGTGCGCGTATGCGCGCGCGCACACACACACACACACACACGCGCGTGCGCGCTCATTGCAATTAGAATCCAGGGTCACCAGCTTCTTCTGACCAAGCATTCAAATAAATAAATGAAGTTCACACACCTTGGCTGGGAGATTTATCATGTGGGGGCAGGGAGGGACAATGACACGATAAAATCTTGACACAAGGGGAAACAAGAGAGAGGCTACAATCCATTGACAAAGCGTACCTGCAATATGCACCCCTGATATCCAGCCTGATGGGTGAGACATGAATCGTCCTGTTGGTAATCCACATGAAGGAATGGGTGCAAGTGGGTAATGCTAGCACAGCTCTTTCAGCCTTCCCTGCTCCAACTTCCCTCTTGTGAGCCACAACATGCCCCACAGGTGCATTCAACCCCTCAGCTGAGTGGCTCTTCCCCAGCACTGCCCTTCCAAGCCCCACTGGCCTAGCTAGCATCAGCCATCAACCAACACAGCACAGTTCTCTGGAGCTGTGTAATTCATCCCACCATGTTATTCTAGACTTTCCTGTGGTGTCAGCCTGCATTGTGTAGTGTCTGGTGCCCCCTGCTACCTACTCTGCAGAACTACAGCAAGGCACTGAACTCACATCAAGCTGTAGAACATTGATTAAGTTTTAAGGCACTGTACCTAACACACTTTAAATAAGGAGCAAAAGTTACAGCACCTTTGGAAATTCCTGCCCTGCATGTGTATAGGCACCCACAGATACTTCAGACAGTAGAGCTAGGATCCAGAATGACTGGATAGACTGCATAAACTGGAGCAATGGTACACAATCTACCAGATGAGATTCAGCCAGGACACACGCAAAGTCCTGTACTTGGAACAGAATAACTACATACACAAATACAGATTGGTGAATGGGTGGCTAGGTTACAGTCCTGCAGGGAAGGACTTGAAGGTTAAGTAGACCATAAGCTGAATCTGAACCAAGTATGCTCTTGTTGCACAATCTCCTTCCCCCCTTCCCCCGCAACCTCCACCCCAACCAACCAAGCAAAACAAAACAAAAAACCAGTATATTGGGTTGTACTAACAGGACTATCACTTGCAAATCAAGGGATGCTATTCTTCTGTTCTATTCAGAACTGGTAAGGCCTCATATGGAGCATTGTGTCCAGTTTTGGGCCCCACACTTCAAGAAGGATGTGGGCAGTAAGTCCAGTCTGGATGTGGTCCAGTTCAGAGCAACAACATGATTAGGGGTCTGGGAGGAAAGACTTATGAGGAAAGGCTGAAAGAACTAGGATGGAGAAGAGAAGCTTCTGGGAGTGGGAAGGGAAAGTTGATTATGGTCTTTAAGGAAAGACAATTAAAGAGAGAATGAAGATGGGCTTTTTTCTGTGGCTGTAGGGAACCAGAGTAGGAACAATTACCTCAAGATGCAGCAGGAAAGACAATTAAAGAGAGAATGAAGATGGGCTTTTTTCTGTGGCTGTAGGGAACCGGAGTAGGAACAATTACCTCAAGATGCAGCAGGGGAAATTTAGGTTGGGGATGAGGAGGAACTTTTTGACTATACGGGTGGTCAAGCACTGGAATAGGCTACCTAGAAAAACTGCAGAATCTACATCCTTGGAAGTTTTCAAGAGCAGGTTAGATGGATACATGATTCTGTCTTTAGCAGGGAGCTGGGCTAGATGACTTTTTAAGGTCCCTTCCAGCCCTACTTTCCTATGATCCAATGATTTGTAAATAGTTCTCTTAATTAATGACCAGCTCAGATTTTATATAACATGGTGGAAGCATGTTATACTGACACCCACAGCAAGGAAGAAGGCAACCATTGATCTTCTGAATCATGGTGTACACATAAGAAGTCTAGTCAGATACATGATGAATTGATTTGTGGCTAACAAGCCCAATCCAAGAGCAACACAGCTTGTTATAAGTTTCACAGATCCATACGTTGTCCAAATTTACAGCATGCTGCCTCCTTCTTTCTCGCTTTGCTTCCATCCTCTGAATCAAAGCCACTTCATGTTGAACTGAACCCAGCGCCTGATGTTCCCTGCAGATCAGGCAGGATTCTGCATACTCCTCCCAGCTTTCTTCACTGATGTGGAACAACTTCATATAGTTTTTGAACATATTGTGGTACCACCATAGAGGGTGACCCTACTTTGTAGAGCCGTCTCAAATGTAACTATACAAAATATTCTTGGGGATACTGTCTTCTCCCAGTCTCCTGTCCTGGCTGAT
This sequence comes from Crocodylus porosus, assembly GCF_001723895.1. Classification (NCBI taxonomy): domain Eukaryota; kingdom Metazoa; phylum Chordata; order Crocodylia; family Crocodylidae; genus Crocodylus; species Crocodylus porosus. The sequence continues at coordinate 100,573,997 of NW_017728918.1, read as the reverse complement.
CCATCACAACCTTTTCTTCTTGATAGGAGTTTCTAAGTGTGTCAGTCATGAATGCTCCAGTACCTCTGTGTTTGGTATTCTGTCTTCCCACTTTATTTTCAGGATCTTATGCAGACATCTCATGTGGAAGATGTTCAGAGATTTTTCAGGAAAGATTCAGTGTGGGCAACCAAGGCGGCATGGTCCGCAAACAGGAAATCTTCCAGAACCAATTCTTTCACCTTGGTTTTCACTTTAAACCTTACAATGTTGACTATGCCTACATCTAGTCAGGTTTGAAGATAAATGCCATCATTGCTGAATGTGTGAAGAAGTAGTAATGAAAAGTAGATGCTAAAAGTAGACCCCTATTCCACCCTGTTGTTGATTGCAAAGGTGTTTGATTCTTTGTTTGCATATACTACAGTTGCCTTCATACGTGATGTAATGAGCAAATAATGTTCAACAGTTTGGGGAGGACAAGGTAGTTTCTTCAGAGTAGTAAATAGGCCTTTTCTATCTGCATTAGTGTTTTGCATTATTTACTGCTCCTACAGATCCCACAGGATGCCAATCCAGTGGGCCAGGAACATAGATACATATAACACTTTTGTAGCATTAATAGCTGAACACCAGAAAAAAAAATCACTTGATGCATCCTACCTAATAGCTTGAAGGGCTGTCATCTTTGATGACAAAGATCAGAGAAGAGACAGAATTGATACAAAGTCTTTGAATATTCCATGTGTCCATAGCATCTGTCATATCTCTATATAATACTCTGAATATTCCATGCTTCCAAGACATCACATCGGTTACAAAGGCTGACATCCATTCTACTGTCATATTTTGTGACTGTGCTGCTAGATCAATGACAAATTTGATTCCAGCTGTATTCTGGAGCCATCTGCAATGTTTTCTCGGTAATCCTGATAAGCAATAATATTAGACTGAAGAAATGTGACCAAGTGCTGGTTATGTAGAATAAAGCTATTGTGCAAGGCTAGTGGGAAAATGCAGTCTGTCAACAAGAAACCCAAAAACAAGACACTTTTAGTTTGTAGTAGTTGGCATGCAGGAATGTGAACTAGCACTGGGCGGCTGGGCAGTGCAAGCTATATTTTACATAGGACATGTGCGAGGGAGGAGGGGAAACAGTTACTTTGGGACTTATTTAACCTTCTAACAGAATATAAAGACATATTTCAAGAAGATGGACACCTAAAGGAAAACTAGGTTACATTTAGTATCCCCAAGGCATCATTTTACCTTTTAAAACTAATACAAGGCGAATCAGCAGCCAAGCAATGGTGAGAAAACCATTATGTAAGCTTAGGATCTGCATTAATCCAAAACCACATAACAGATCACTGAAAATAAATCACTACTTATTATCCATGACTGTGCACTACCTGATGTATCCAGGGCAAAAGTAGCTGCTCTTTGTGATGGTGGGAATGGTTTCTGATATACTGAATCAGATGAGCTGTCCAAGTACACAGCAGGCACTATTAAGTATGAATGCCTAGAGGGATCAGTTTAGCTTAAGAGTTGTTTCAGAGTAAACTAAACTAGACACTAGGGGGACTTTCAGGCATCAATATATGTTTTACCACCTCACGCAAAGGACATGACAAGGAGAAGGTTGACCAAGGGCATAGTACCAAGCTATAGCAACCAGAAAAGGAAAAGTCACTTTTACTGGGGAGAAGACTCAAGTTTTGATTCTCAATATCTTTTACGTCCTCAGTATCTCAAATATGTTTGTTGAAAAAAACCCAAGATATATGGTACTCCTTGGAAGATGAAGACTTGCAAACAGGTTTCTTTTTAAGTAAATCAAATTTGGAGCTAAGGGCCAAATTCTGTTCCACCCATTAGAGATTTAGGTGGATTTAACAGCATAAGTGTGGTTTTATTGCCTTCAATATTATTATATTATTTTAGTCCCTGAAAATCCATGGTGCATCTATTTTTGTAATAGAAATTTGACCCTTAAGATTGATTCACAAAAATGCAGTGAGGAGAAGAAGACCCCGTTCACCTTTTACATTAATATTTTTCAGGAACTCCAGCTAGGTGCAACAGAATTGGCACCTATGTACATTTATGTGCCTAACAAGAGGAATAGAATCTGAAACATAATCCTGACTCAACTGATGACCATGTCTGAACTCCCACTAATTCCATGAGAGCCATAACTTTATCTTAAAACTTTAATCTTAAAGCTAGGCAAAATTTGTGGTTGCTTGCAGACAGTTCCAAAAGTGTGGAAAACTCCATTCTGATTTGAAATAGAAAGCATTTCTAAAATGTTGGGAAAATCAATTATCTGGGGGAAAATGCTGCAATATTACAGAAATTTTGCAGCAATAAGCTGTTTCACACCAGACAGTTAAAGCACTTGTTTTAAAAGTGTTGAAATTGGCCATTTAAAATGAGTAGCATAACTTGGAGGGGGTGGCAAGCAGGGCACCAGCCTTGGGTGCTGATTCAGAGCGGGGAAATCAAAATGCCAGCCCCCATAGAGCCTGTACTGCTGCTGCAGCCTGCGTTGGAGGAGCTTGGACCCAGGCAGCATCAGTCCAAGCTGCCACTACAGTCTACACAAGGAGATAAGATCTCCCTCCCACCCCTTCCCCAACCCTGGTATAGAAGAGGGTTGCAAAATTTAAAGTTTTGCCTCTATTTAAAATGTTTCAAAATTTAAAAGAAAAGGGAAATAAACCCTGGTAAAACTGAAAAAAATTGTGACATGTTTTAATCCTGCAAAATCCATGTATTCTTTGCTTAACAAGTTTTATATAAAAAAAAGTCACCCACCTCTATTCTATATTTACTTAACCCTACCTGAATCTCTGTAAGCTAGTGGTGCTTGACTTCTGATTCAAGGCCTGAATCCAGCCTGTGCTAATCTCCAGAGGTCTTGATATTAGGTGATGAGGGAACAGTGGCAGCATTAATTGCTATGGCTTTAGATGAAGCTCACAGGGGCAGATCCAGGGGCAGTACTGTGGTGCACCATAGATTTCATAGACATCAGGGCTGGAAGAGACCTCAGAAAATCATTGAGTCCAGCCACCCCCCTCTCTCCCTGAAGGGTCACCCATGATATATTTATAGGTGGCCATCAGATCACCCCTGAGCCTGCGCTTTTCCAGGCTAAAGAGTCCCGTGGCTCTCAGCCTGTTGTTGTAAAGTCTGTTTCCCTGACCTCTGATCATGCACGTGGCTCTTCTCTGGACTCTCTCAAGTTTCTTCACATCCTTTTTGAATTGTGAAGCCCAAAACTGGACGCAGTACTCCACTGCGGCCTCAGCAAGGCTGAGTACAAGGGGAGAAGGACATCCTGGGATTTGCTTGAGAAGCTTCTATGGATGCACTTTAACCCTTCTTTGATTCCTGGTCCACCCAAAGTTTAAAACCAACTTCCTGGCAGTGGCAGCAGCATTTCTAGTCAGGCAGTAATAAAGGAGTCACATGACTTCATGGTTCCTTATAATCTACCTGATTCCTTCTAAACTCTTGATTCCACGGGTGTGCTTTTTGATATTCTACTGATCAAGCTATCCTTTGTTCTTTAATTCTGCAGTCTGTTAGCTGCTCCTGGTAATGAAGCTCCAGTTGCAAAGCCCTTCAGATTGTTTTTAACTAACTCCAATGAAGTTTATTTGCTTTTGCTTCAATCTGAAACTGAATAATACAACCCTAGACCCCTAGCATATTAGTAAAGCTGCCAGTTTATTTTTTAACCGGAGAAAAATCAGTGTTTTATGTATGATGATTCACCTCACCATCTGGAACCTCTTTTCAATATTCTAGATGTTCCCATGCATCCTCAAACTTTTAAAACAGACTCTAGAGATAACATTACTCTGAAAGTAACATAAAAGGTTACTAATTTAATCACCAATACAATTTTTCACAGCAAAGTTAGTGAGACAACTCATATGCATACATATTTATAGAACTGCAGCCTTCCCTAAGCCTCAATGTACTCAAGACTTTACAGGTAAAATAATGGTTGTAAAGTAGAAAATACTGGGCAGTCAGCGCAAGCTGTAGAGAACAAACACACAAAAAAGTTTTGCTTCAAATCTGTCCACTGAATCCACTGCAACTGCAGTACATGGATATGAAATGTGCATCAGGTCACAACCTTTCAGACATATATTCATTAACAACAGTATGGTATTGCAAAGAAGTGACACTTCAAATACCTTTTTCTTAAACTCAAGTTCAAGAAATCCATGGTTCAGAAAAAGGTGCACTATCATTTGTACATTCTGGGGCAAGTACAAATCCCAGAGAGTAAGGTGTTAATTCTACTTATTTGAGAAAATCATGCAAAAATGTGTACAGAAAGCAGTTTTAGATCTACTCGAAGTGAAGCGTTAAGGTAGTGCCATTCTTTTTTCCACTGACCTTCTGATTTCCTTAGTTCAGCATAGCATTTTTAAACTATCCGTCTCTTTTTTTCCCCCTCTTAGTTATTGAATTCTAGAGAAAAAAAGTGCTAGACATTAATATCTCAGCTGGAACAACCAAGACTGCATATTATTGAGTTTTCTTATTAAAAGTGGCATTTTCATTAAAATCCCTTTCTTCCTCATGAAAAATCATGATGGTATATTATCTGTTCTGATAAAAAACGTGTTGCAGCAAGTGCCTACAAGGTAATAATGCAGTTTAGTAAAAAATTAAATATGATGGCTGGCCAAATGCAATTTTCACATTTATTTTCTTGTTGGCATGTTGTATTTTTAGCAACTACTACTTTACCTGAAGTATCAGTGCATTGCTTTCATTGCAACACAAAGGAAAGAGAAGACAGCTCTGTGTAATCCCATGAAGGGGGACAGGTTAGAGAGCCTGTTAAGAGCTACTAAGGTTGGATGTTACTGGTAAATTCAGTATATTATCTGGCTAGTGTAAAAACCACTTCAGTGATAATTAACTTGGAATAAGTAGTATAAGTGGCAGGAGTAACTGGAAATTCAGGGTATCATCACAGCGCAGAACTAAAGGGACACTTTTGACTTGAAAGTCCTTTATCTGTCCGGAAAAAAAATTGTACTTCATGTAATGCATATTTTTTCCTATTTGTATACTGTGTACATTTGATTGTACTTTTTATACAGTCATTTTCACTGTATTTCATTTTTACTTTTTAGTAACTGATCACTAGATGAACAAAGGAATTTAGATGCCTTAATGCCAAAAAGGTTTAGGAGTCTAAATTCAAAATTTAGAGCCTAACAACCATACTCAGTTGTCCTTAGCACTGGAGGTATCAAAGGCCCTGAATTTGCTGCCACTGGCATATGTACAGCCTTGTAAGTCTTGACACTGCTGAACAGTTAAGCACTTAAACCATGGTGGGATTCAGAAGCTAAGCATTGCCCCAGTGCCAGGCCCCAATTTGGCATATATTCTCAGAAATCTTGCACTGGATCAGGTCTCACATAACACAGAGTAGTGCACTGTTACAAGTAAGGGTAAGGTTACATGTTACAATTAGACCGTATTACGGGCACTTAAAATGTGATTATCTGAATATTAAAGGTTGTTAACGACGCTAAACGCCCCGTAGCATCTTAAAGTTACACCTCTGGCAAGGATTATTTTTTAACCCTGCTACCTAGCTTGAGCTACCTTAACTTTTGGCTGCTCCACTGATATAAAACAACCAATCTGCAGTCCCCCAACATCCCAGGAGGCATTGCTCCCAGCATGGGCTAGTTATCATCAAGAGCCCATCAGCCCTGGACTGACAGCTGAGAAGAAGGCAAGTGGGGTAAAGGAAGGGGTGAAGGCAGACAGGGAGAAGGGAGGAAGGGGGACAGTAGTGGAGGGGCAGGGAGAGGGGAAGTGAGGGTAGGGTGCAGGGGGGGAAGGGCAGGTAAGGAGCAGGGAAGGGGGACAGGAGTTCAAGGGAAAGGGGCCACAGAGATGGGGAGAAGCAGATTGGCAGAGAGCTGCTGGGCAGCTGCAAATGCAGGACAGGTGGACCCAGCAGCTCCCTGTGTTCCTGGATTGAGCCTGTGCTACCCTGCCAGGCCCCTTAAAGTTAGTGCATGATAATTGTAAGGTGTAACTATACCTTAGTAGTCTAGTGCAGTGATTCTCAAGCAGAGAGCCACAGCACCCTGGAGTCTTGTGTGTTCCTTTTAAGTGGGCTGTGGGATGCCGTGCAACATGAGTAGTGTTAGAGATGCAGGCACCTACAGACGATTCATAAGACAAACCCTAAGAGCTCAAATAGGAATCCATAACATAAAAAATAACTGATCTGTTAAATAACATAAACTCTGATCTGTTGCGGTCTTTCTGAGTTCTTTGCGAGAGAAAAAAGGCTCTGCCATTTTGATGTCGTTTAAAAATGACTGAAATCAGTTTTTTAAATGGTGTGCTGCTAACTTCAGAAAAATGATAGAGGCGTGCCTTCAGTCCAAAAAGGCTGTCAACCATTATTTGGAATGCTCATACCTGACAAGGGAAAACCTGGTTCAAATGCCTCCTCTGCTCGATTTGGAGCATGGAGTTAAACGCCGATCTTTCATGTATCAGGAGAATGCCCTAACAAGGGAGCCACAGAGTGGATCACTCAACATTTTTAAATATTCACTGGGCCACAGTGAATGAGAATGACTTTACAGCCTTGGGTTAATGCAGCCACCAATGGCTGAGGCTAAATATGCACATTCAAAAAGCCTGAGGTGGAAGTGGTTTGTTTTGCCCTTTACTCTAGAGGCCCTATGTTAGCTTGGGAGTGAACAAAACAGACATTTCCCCTTCGATGTGGAGCAGCATGGATGCTGCCTACACTGGCTGAGGGCAGCAGGTTAGGGACACTCCTGCAAATCTCCCTCTCCCCCAAAAATCAGCTGCTGGAGGACCCCCCTCCACCCTGTTCGTCGACCGGCCAGGGGACTCCCTGCTTGTCAACCGGCCACTGGGGGTACACCAACCAAAAAAACCTGAAAACCCCTGGCCTAGTCCAATAGTGTAGATTCCATTATGCCACTGGGCTCTGAAAAGGTAGGCACTGAAAAACTGAGCCAAAGTTGCTTTAGCTATTAGGCCTGAATTCCATGACCACTTATGCACATGCTTAATTTGAAGACATGAATGGTGTTACTGATTTCACATACTTGTTGGATCAATAACATTTCAATATTTCTTTTACTTACCTTCAAGAGGAGACTGAATAGGCACCTGGCTGGGGTCTTATGATCCCTCCCACCCCCTGTGCTCATTGCTGCCCATGGCAGGGGGCTGGACTGGATGATCTGTCTAGGTGCCTTCCGACTCATTGATTCTATGATTCTATAAAATCATTATAAGAAATAGGGAAGAAAGAAAACTACCCAAAACAAAACAAACCAACCAAACAAAAAAATCCCTGTAATGATTTTAAGGAATTTTAAGAAATGAAAAATAATCAGGATGTAAAGGGTGCTCTAGCTTGCCTCAAAAGCTGGGCATTTTTAGAATAAATAAGCTCATTTAAAATAAAGCAGGTTTATGATGTTTTACCATTGTAAGTTAAAAACATGCCATACGCCAGGGGTGTCCAAGCTTTTTTGAATGTGGGGCCAGTTCACAAACTTTATATCACACAGTGGGCCGGTGAGCCATATTCAAAGACCTCACAGGAAGTGGTATCACATCAGGAAGTGATGTCACGTGACCTTTGACACCAATGAAGTTGCAGGAAATGACAATGGTGTCACTGGTTTCAGCTCAGGGCTCGCCCTGAGTGGGGCAGGGCCCTGCAGCTCCCACCACCGCACCTGCAGGTGCCCATGCTGAGCAGCACTGTAGCTGCAGGGGCCTGCAGCTCTGCAGACTAGACAGGGGGACCCCAGAGGTGCCCTGGTTCATCAGTGATTCACCCAAAGGCAGAGAGAGGCCCTTGCCTCATGTCTTCATTCCTGCAACCTGTAATATCAGTCCAGCATGTTCAGTATATCTCCCAATTAAAAAAGATGCTGGCTCCAAATTTGAACCAACTGCTTGTCATCTCCTCCTCCTCCTTAACAAGGACACTTCCCTCTTCCCTTTCACAGCCCCCTTCTAAGTACCTGGTTCCCAAGGTCCAAGAGAGGAGCAAGGAGGGAGCAGAGCAGGCAGGTGGGGGGTGTCCTGGGTGAGGGGGGCAGGGGGTGTCCATTTAGTTACTGTCTCCTCCACCTCTTCCATCCCCATGGGCCGTGTGTCCTCTCTTGCTGTTCCCATCTCCCCCTTCCCCACAGGCAGGGAGAGGATTTCTCCTTTCATTTAATCCTAGCCCTTCCTTTGCCTGTTCCTGGCCCTGGTCTGGTATTCCTTCCCCAACACTACTGCCTCCTTCCCTCTGATTCGGGGTATCTCCCCAACAGACCCCTGACCCTTGATGCTGCCTTGTTTCCAGCCCCACTCCTGCTTGCCCCTCTGCCCCATCTCTGCTGTTGATAGTGGGGCAGTACCAACAGGGGGGAAATGCAGAAGGGGAGGGAGGTACGAGAGGAGGGGGCTAAAGTCACATCTGTAAGTTCCTGTGTGGAGCTGGGGGTGCCTCGGGGCCGGGCCAGGGCTGCGGGGTGTGCGGTTGCCGGAGCCGGGCTGGGTGGGAGGCAGGAGAAGCCCATCTCAGAGGGGACAAATGCAGCCTCTGGGCTGGGCTCCTCTTGCCTCCTGCCCAGCCCAGCTCTGGCAACTGTGCGCCCTGCAGTCCCGGCCCAGCCCTGAGGCGCCCCCAGCTCCACATGGGAACTTACTTCATGCCTCCATCCACCATGCACGTGGGCAGGACACAGACCATGCTGCAGCTCCCCCAGCCACGTGTTGGGGCAAGGGGCAGAGCCAGAGAACAAGCTGCACGTGCTGTCCCCAGCTCGTCTAATCAGGCATGGCTGGGGCAGCCCTGCGCCATGCAGCCCTTGAGGCAGTGGTGGCAGGACCTGGCTCACTGATGAGCCCAGCCCTGCAAGGCAAGCAGCTCCCCTCCCCTTGCTGCCGGCTGGGGCCCGCGGGCCAGCCCTGCCCTCTTTGCCTCGCCTTGCCTTGGTGCCCTGCCGCCGGCACCACCGCCGCCAGCTCTGCACTCCGCGGTGGTGGCGGAGGCACCTTGGTCCACATAAAATGGCTTGGCAGGCCACATGGCAGCCCATGGGCTGTATGTTGGACAAGCCTGCTTTACGCATACTATAAGATACTGTAATTTAACAGAACACTCCAGCATTCTCTTTCATAAGAATTTATATCCAATTCTGAACACTCCTTAATAATAATATATTATTACCATAGCAATATCCCTTTTTCCCCTTAAATAATTGTACAAAATATATTTTTAAACCAGTAAGGCTCTGATTCTGCAAATACTTATGCATATGCTTAATTTTACTCTTTATTCATTTGAGTTGTCCCATTGAAGTCAATGAGGCTATTCTTGTCATAGTGGCCTAATGTTGCATATGTGAGGACTGGAACTTAAGATAGGCCCCAATTCAGCAAAACACTTCACCATGTGATGAAGTCCCTTGTTATCCACCAAATCACCATAATGGAAATTAAGTGTGAGCTTAAGAGCTTTACTGAATAGGGATGGTTCATAGAACTGGGGTCAAAGTGTATAAAATACATTATCATCTAGATATGAATAACATTTCTTGCATGTCGATTATATTTGAAGTATTTTTTCTTCGTCTTACCACTGCTAAATGCAAAATTGCCTCACAATGACTTTATGCTGCAAAAGTAACACTTTTCAGTCAGTGGCTCTGTCTGTTATAAAATAAAACTAGAAATAACAAAGAATACAAGAAAAATAAGTGTATTTTATACACAAAATAATTAGGGGAAAAAAGATTTATCATTTCAGCAGCCAATACATAAACACTGCTTCACGTCAAGCCAAAAATGAACTTTTTTGAATTTTTCAGCAAAATAAAAAAGAGGCTCAAGTGAAATATTTTGTTCAACCAAACCAATATGTTTCATTTCATTTTCAGATTATTTAACACTTGAAAACCTTGTTTCTTTTCCCCCCCAACTGTTATATTTCAATGAAACTTTACATGAAAGATGCCATTTTGAAATGGCAAGTTGAAACCTTCACTTAGAAAAAAGTTGGAGTTGTAATGTTTGGCATTTCTGAAATACACACTTCATTTTGAAAAGGATAAAATGAAATGTTTTGAACAAGTGCCTCTTTTTGACCTAACTGCTAAATTTAAGCAGCATCTGTAAAATTTTTTGATCCCACAGAAAAGCATATATACTAACTGCTGAAAAAAAAATTTAGCCCTGTCCTAATTTCAATTATAACATTTTCAGGTTTGTATTTGAAGACAATGATGAAACAGGCTGCTCTTTAAAAATCATCACACGTGTCTTGATGTTGAAAACGAAAGGTCAGACCTCCATGTAGTGTAAATCAGGATTGCTGTTTTTCACTTCAATAGCCTATGCCAAATTGTATGGGTAAGGAACTTGGGCCTGTGTGTGGTTTGTGTAATGTGCCACTAAATGAAGTGATGGAAAATCCTAGGGCAAGATTTTCAACTCTAAAACCACTCCTTTGACTTGTCAAAGTTTAAGGTCACTTTTACACATGTTCTTGAGGGGGGTCTTGAGGTGGGGTGCTTTAATTAGAGCAGCTCTGAAAGTCATTCTAATTAAAACAGCACAGTGTCTCATGTATCAGTATCCCCACACTTCAAAATGGTCTTGGGGGTACTTGCACTAAAGCCCGTCGAACCCCATTTTGAAGCACGGGGATGCTGATACACGAGATGCGGGAAGGTGCTGGAGCGCAGTAATTGCCACACTCCAGCAGAATCAGTTAATTGAGTCTGCTCTGACACTATAATTACAGTGCATTGGAGCAGCCTCACTGCTCATTAACAGGCATCCTAAGTGCCTCTGTGAGCCATTAATGCAATATACTATGCGCTTCTATATGCTCCCTAATACTTTACATCTATTATGCAATTAACTAGTTAACCATGCAATACATTTAGATAAGCCACACATGCAAAGTAACTATGACACCATAAGAATGACTGTATCCAGCTATAAAAAGAGCAAACCAGCTATGAAGTAAGTGCTTGAAAATGTGTAACAGCTCTCTAGCTGGTTTCCATCCAGCTTTAATTTAAATGTGTGGCAATGCCCTGATTCCAGATATCCCAAATCTTGCATGAGAAAGCATGGGGAATTTTCTGGGTGTGAAAGCATGGCTCTGTGCCATAGCTATTTAGGTCAATCCCAGCTTGGGAACATTCAGGGTTTTGGTTGGTGTTTGCACTGGGGTTCCCAGTCACTGTTGCTCGCAGTATTTCTTCTTTCCTTTTTAGATATTTAATTAATGAGGGTTAAAATTATTCCTGCTTGAAAGCTTGAAATTTTTTTCCTTAAATAAACAAACCACCAGCCCAATCTTTTTTGTGTGATTTATTTTTGCAGCTACTGCTGCAGTCTCTCCAGAACAGAGAGGACTAGTGCTGTTGTGCCTCGCTCCTCTCCAAGCACACTTGTATTCAATTTGCTTCCCTGTCTTCCTTCTTAAGAAGCCTCTTCCCTCACTTTCTGTTCCAAAAATGTCCCTTTTCTGTTTCTCAAAACCACTCCAAAATTAGTTTCATTTTTAAAAGGCACTCCCCTCACCCAAGTAACTCCCTGCCAAAATCTTGGTAGAAACACATTTCTCTTAAACTATTTTCATTCTTAAATAAGCAAAAGAATTTCTTAGTAAAATCAAGCCCTACCGACCCTTTATTCTTCTCCCCAGCAAAAGTCCATTTACTTCATTTAACTATCCTCCCTCCTCTTTATAAAACTGGTGGTAACAAAAGAGACTATCTCCTTCCTCCCAAGTCTTGGAGGAAAGGGGAGACACACAAAAAGGAACTAAACCAGAGATTAAAATCTGATAACAACAGTTTATAAATCTAGAGATGTGCTTCCAGCCCTCAGCTATGAAGCAGGACTTTCATTTGTTCCATGCACTGGGGAATGGAGACTTCCAAAGCACATGGAGTAGTTCTGATTGAGGGACTTGTTACACCTTACACTGTGAGCCACACAAATGCTTACTGGTGTGCTAGCTTGGAGTTTGGAGTAGTTGCATACCCTTAGTCTAGAAAACTTCTGACTATTCCCCACATATACACCCGTAACTTGCCACTAGAGCCCTAGTGAGCAGGGGCAGGACTAGGAGCTGTTGTTGTGAGTTGCCACTAAAGAACTGGTGAGCCAGAGCAGGCTTCTATCCCTGCTCCATGGGCAGGAGGGTGAGAGATCCTGGGATACTGGCAGACTTCAACTTGGATGGCACATCTGTGGAGTTTGGCCAAACCGTAAATAAACATGAGCTAGGTAGTGTAGATCAGACAATCTTTCCCTGGAGTGGCATAACTTGGAGCTGCATAATGGCTGGGGACAGAAGTTACACATGAACCAGTTCAAGTAACCAGAAACTGGTTTAAACCAGTAACAGAATAGAAGCTTAGTGCACATAAACCAGTTTCAAAACGGCTGAAACTGGATTAAGATAAACCCGGTTCAATGTAATAGGCCTGTGCGAAGCAGCTAGTATTCACTTCAGATTTGGATTCGGCCAATTCAAGGGACAGTGATTTGATTCGATGATTCAAATCACTGTCCCGATTCGATTTGGCTGAATCTGATTTGGAGATTTGGCTGCTGTTGAATCTCCCAAATCTCTGAATTGGATTGGCCCCATTACCCGCCCGCTCTAGCAGTCCCATCAATGGCTGCCCCACGTGGCCCCAGCATCTTGGCTCTTTAAAAAAAAAAAGCTCGGCTGTTTCAGGGGAGGCGATCCCTGCTTCCCCCCCACTGTTCTGCGCTGCATGGGGGGCTCTGCCATGAGTCCCCATTCCCCGTCTGCTCTCTCAGCCCCAGCTCCCATCTCTTTAAAAAAAAAAAAAAAAGCCCCCATTTACTGGCTCCAGCCAGGTGTGGGGGGTAGGGTGATCCCTGCTGTACCCCACTGCCCTACACTGTGTGGGGTGCTCTGCCACAAGTCCCTTGAACCCTGCCCACTCTCTCAGCCCCCCCCCATGGGTGCCCCACCTGTCCCAGCTCCTGGCTCTTAAAAAACAGGCCAGCTCTCACTGGCACCTGTCAGGTGTGGAGGGGGGCAATCCCTGCCCCACACTTCATGGGGGGCTCTGCCATGAGCCTCCTGAAGCCCTGACAGCCACTGCAGTAGCTGGTGAGTTCAGGGTTTGTTTGTTTGTTTCTTTTTAAAGAATTGGGAGCTGGGGAGGGTGGGCCAGCCATGGGGGAAGGGGACTTATGGAGCAGGTGGGGGATTGGGGCTCATGGCAGAGTCTGCCATGCATCGCAGGGCAGTGGGGGGAGCAGTGGGGACTGCCCCCCCTGCTTGGCAGGAGCCAGTGAGTGGAGGGGTTTTTTTTCTTTTTAAAGAGCCAGGGGCTGGGAGAGTGGGTGGAGGTTTGAGAGGTGCTCAGGGGGGCTGGGGGAGCAGGCAGGGGATGGGGCTTGGCAGGGGTCCCCCCATGGTCCCTTCCCTCCTCTTCCACACCGTTTTCCCTCCTCAAACTTACTGCTGGTTGTGACTGTGGACTACAAATTCCAGAGGCACTGGGAAGCAGCCCCTGCCTGTGCCTAGAAGCAGGAAGAGTGCTGTTGTTGGGAGTCTGGACTGCAAATCCTAGAGTCCTTGAGGGCACCAGGAAGAAGAAATGACACAAAGCCCATGCTGGCTATGTGCCAGAGAGCCAAGCTCCAGAACCTCCCGGGCTCCTGGCTTGAGCCACTGCAGGCATATGGCTGCATTTCCTGAATCAAAACTAAATGTGTGCCCAGTTGTTTCTCAGTTTAATCTCTGAAACTGAGACTATCCTGCAGAGACTGAATTGATTCAACCTTAGGCTTTTTGACTGTCTGTACTTAGCCAATCAGTGCTTAAAAACATTTTAAGGTGTTGATGAGCAGACAATCCAGGGATCAAAAGCTCCAGGAGTTGCCCAAAATTACTATTTAACAAGGCCCTGACTGTCTTTCCCCAAGAGACAAATGAATGGATTTGGCAGCCAGTGCAAAGATTTTTCCATAGGCTATGAATTTCCTCTGCAAATCAATAGCAGTTCTTGAACATTATTACACTACAGAGAAATCCCTGAGAGTTGACAAGAGCAGATTTATTTTATAAGCATACTTATTCCTTAAACAGAAGAAGGTACACATTCTAAATGAAAAAACAGACATTCTGCAAGTAAAGCGCAAGGACAAAATAATGGACTCCCCTCTTACTGATTATGTTAAGGATGCTACCATTTTGTATTTACCATTAGATAAAAGTGTGCTTTTGCCATTTTACTTGTCTTTCACACCTGGTCTAAAAATATCAATTAAACTGATGTGAATAAGCTGAAAGCATACTTGAATGATGGCTGGACAAGATCTTCAATACTAACATTGTTCTGAATTCATGTGCCAAGTTCACATCTGACTTGAAACTTTCAATTATATTGACATGTTAATTGCCACACACCTTCCTTTTTTTACACACATGGTTTAGAAACTGCACCCATGGTAACCTGGACACCATTATTCTCCCAGGTTTGTTTTTTTTCAATAGCATAATGAATAAAATAGGAGTTATTTTTTTGATTTTCAGATAATTTTTCAAGTAAACTATCATATGTCAATATAATTGTTTGTTCTTTTACAGCTAAAAGAAAAAAAGGACTTGGGCATCTTGGAGCTAAGTGTTGAAGTACCTGTCATTTAGGTGCCAGGGGACCAATTCACGGAGTATTCACATGTCTAATTTACCACTGAAGTTAGTGATAACTTAGCTGCCTAATGTCTTCGTGAATCTGATTCTTCTTCCTTAGAATTCAAGATTTATTGAACCAGAGAGAGGTAACAACAGTGCCTAGTTTAGTGGTAAGTGCACTGATTTGGTGGCCTGCTCTGAGGACTATTTCTGCATTTTTGGCAATGGCTGTTTAATATAAAATATATAAACAGACTCTGGAGCTGGGACTGGAACCCAGAATTCCCTTTTGCCATGAGTGCTATCACCACTTGGCTACTGAGGCATGTTCAACTACTGCTTTAAATAGGCCACTTTGTACTATCTTGAGGGCAATACCAGCAGAAAAGAAGCCTGTAACTTTCTGACCAACTTCAAGTTATGACTTTCAGTTATTTTTATGGCATAAACACAGACTGATCTTTGCCATATTTTGGATGTCGGAAATGAACAAAGACTCCTCCTGAATGTAGCAGATGCTGAAATGGTGCTGGGAGGCCTGAAACAGAAGCATAAATTATCATTGTGACTGTATTTCAATGAGGATGATGACATAAAAATGTCTCATTTGCAGGATCATCAGACGCATCAATTTTCTGTTCTTCAGTAGACAAGTTTCAGTCAATGGTATATTTGATCTTGAAGAATCCAAAGAAACTGATTTCTGCACTCTGAGATGAGCACAAACAATTTCTATCTAACTATTTAATCTTAAAATAATGATCTCTACTTATTATTTCAGACCATTCATTTGTTTGTTTCTTTCCACCTCTTCCAAATTTAGGCATGTTTTGTTGGATAAATTCATGTACCAGTGTCTGGTAATCACAAATCACTTGTTTATGATATTGGCTAGAAGCTGTTACAGTTAATATAGTTAGCATTCCCAAATTCAAGACTGGGAAGATTGTCAAACAACTTAGCATATATTAAATAGAAACATGACATCAGTTATGTTGCTCAGGTGTTAGCCAACTTTATCACATCTGATTCTTTCACATGTCTTGAAAGTGGATTCCACCCAATAGCCTATTCTCGTCTCCAGACACTAATGGCTGCATCCATTTTCCTAGCTACTTAGTTAACTCTGTGCTTCATTTATTCTTTTGGAACAAATATTTAGTCTAGTGGAAGAATTTTTCAACCTGAAATGATACTTAAACAGCAAACCTGCTATCAAACTCAGAAACTCTATTAGGTATCCTGAATGCCCCTGGTTTTAGATAATAGCTAGGAAGATTCTAGTAATAGATTAAAAACCATGAGTTTTGTTTCCATTGGCTTCTTTTTACCTGGTTATTTTAAACTTATATCACTATTATTTTGTCAGTAACAAATGAAAATAAATCATTTGACTGAAGAACACAACCTCTGCTTTCAATTCCTTATTTATCATCTGAACAATAATAAAGCTGCCTTCTCTGTGCAACTGATAGAATTCATTTCCCACTGTTGCCAAAAGCAAATCCAAATGAAATGATCAACTTACTAGGAAAAGAATTCTAATAAGGAGGGCAGAGCAGCTATAAAGCAAGGTTTTATTTAGAAATGTGTCCAATTCTTCCTAGAAAGGAAATATTGATAAGCAGGGATCCTGGTTTTCTCTCTCAAAAAAAAAAAATTCAAAATTCTCCAATTAAAACACGTTTTTCTGCTATGACAATGAAACACTGCTATATACATAGGTATCAGTTGAATGCAATGTTTTATTGATATATTTACAGCTTTAAAGCAATTTGGAAGCTCACCAGTGCTTCAGTCATTATAATAAATTATAAATACCTATGTACTTTGGTGTTTGATTTTGATTTATCATGGAAAATCAGAGCTCCTCCTGCCCCTTTCGCTCACCAAGAAACAGGTCCTGCTGTGGCTGCTTCCCACCACCTCTGCTTTGTGACACTGAGCAGCCCTGATATGCTGGTGACCTGCCACTGCCCATGCTGTTGCCCCTCACTTTCAATTGCCAGCCCTGCCAGTGCCCCTCACTCCTGACCTGCAGCCCCCAAGGGGCACTGCCGGTGTCCCTTACTCCTGACCAACAGTGCCCAAGCCCTGCTAGTGCTTGGGGTACATGCGGGGGCACATGGCCTCCCAGATTTCTGTGCCTACCGCAGGGCATACAGATGCAGCCTGGCCAGACTACCAGTGGGCAAGAGCCACTTCTATGGCCCAGCAGGCAGGACTTGGAGTGGGATGGATAGATTGCTGTGCTGCTATGGCTGCCAGGATGAGGTGCCCCCTGCCTGCCTGGCAGCAGCAGGGCACAACACCATGCTGCTGCTTCCAAGAGCCCCACACCAGTTGTGCCACCATGGTTGCCAAGATGAGGTGCCACAGCAGTGCAGAGATTTGCTCCCGCTGCTGCTGGGCAGGCAAGGAGCACCTCACCTTGGCAGCCATGGCAGTGTGTCACTCCTGGCAGTGGCATCGGTGGTGGCAGTACTGAGACTCTCCACATCACCCTGCCCTCCCATGATGGGTCACCCTCACTGAGCTAT
Organism: Crocodylus porosus; assembly: GCF_001723895.1. Taxonomy (NCBI): domain Eukaryota; kingdom Metazoa; phylum Chordata; order Crocodylia; family Crocodylidae; genus Crocodylus; species Crocodylus porosus. The sequence continues at coordinate 100,556,720 of NW_017728918.1, read as the reverse complement.
GCAGGTGGCTCCTGCCTGGTGCAAATGCATATAGTGGTGGGGAGCCACCGTCTCCCCCATGCCACCTGTGCCTCTGTCCAGCTCCCTGGCCAGTCCCCACAGTTCTGTATTCCTGCCTGCTCCAGCTCCAGCTCCAGCTCCAGCTCCAGCTCCAGCTCCAGGGCTTGGACATTGCACACCCCCCAGCTGGGCAGTTCCCCCAGCCCCAGCCACCTACTGCCAACCCTGCCCCACTCCCTCCATCATTGTGCAGGTTCAGTACAAGCCGCCGCTGCCACCTTAATCTCACCAAGTGTTCCCTATGCTCCCCTCTGCCCCTCACATGCTGCCTATATCTGCCACCACCTCACATGTCACCTATGCCTCCCACCCTGTACACTTACCTGCAGGGAGCTGCAGGAGCTGCTCTCCGCTATGCTGCCTGGCTGTATAGCTGGCCATGTGCATGTGTGCCTCTGATCGCCCTTCTCCTGCTCCCTCTAACCCCAAGTAGCCCCTTACAGGCTGGAACCCTGCCAGCCTGCAAGGGGAAACCTGCCATTTCCCATGTTTTCTTCCTTTAAAGCAGAAAATCCAGATTTTTCAATTGGAAATGGAAAACCTGGATCCCTACTGATAACAGAAAAAAAACAAAATTGCTGGTCAGTGTGGTTATGCTACCATGGTTAGGCTATAGACAGTACTCTTGCAGAAGAGTTTGATATAATCAACAAAAGGTACAAACAACATGGTTCCACTGAACCTTTGAAATTCTGAAACTTACAGGGTGATATTACCAACCCTGATATAACCCTTCAGAGAGAGGACTAAAAAAAAGAGTGAAGAGGTCCTAAAAGCTCTGGATTGGGTCAAGGGAGAATCCACTAGTGGGGGGTGGGGAATGAGGGGCATGGCAGCAAACTGCTCTCCCAAGATTGTTACCCAAGCCTTGGCCCTGCTAGGAGTGAGGCTGAGAGAAAGAACCTTTCAAGCTGTAAAGATTCTTGTCTGCCAAGAGAAGCTGCTGATGTCTCCCTCCTTCCCCTGGGACTGTCTAAATCTGTCCAGTCTGTATAAATGTGTCCAGTAGGGCACAATGGTCAGGTCCCTATGAGCAGGAACATGTGTTACCTAGGGACAAACAGCAGTGGCAAATAGTTGTGCTAGTTGTCTCCGTGGGATGCATGTGGGCACATACTCTGGCACAGCAAGTTGCCCTGGGTGGGGTAGGGGAGGCTGGGGTCAACACCTGGGATGGCCCCAGCAGCCTTACCTTGGTTCCTGGGGCTCCAGCAGTGGTGATCCGGGCACGTGCAGCTGAAGCATGGCTCTGGCCAGCCAGGCTCCTATTTCAGGCAGTGTACACTGCTGCCACATGCCCTGCGGCGTGGTGAGTTTTTTTCTGGAGCGAGTTTTTTTGAAGCCCAGTGTCCAAAAAACCCACTGCACTGCAATTTAGTAGCACAACAAACATATATGTGTGGCATGCATGGTTTGTGGTGCCCCAGATGGGTCTGCGGTGCTGTAAACCACACATGTGCACTCATCTGGATATACCCAGTGTGTCTTAAAAATCACCTTAGCCTCATTCCTTTTAGGTTGTAAGTGTAGCACAAAATATCACACAAAGAATTTCCCAGATGATTGTTTTCCTATAGAATTTTAAACCATCCTCTAGGATTCTGGAATTCTCTCACTGTTTTTATGTTTTCCACTTCAATTCTATTATATCTATTGGGTGAAATGGCATTACATACTGTTTGCAAACGATACAGTTTGGATAGGGATTTCACATTTTCTAAAGTGGGAGGGTTGTATGGATTGATTGGTTTTGGTTTTACCTATTTTAAACGTGTATTATTTGAAACATTTGAATCTGGATCTTGTTTCTGACTGTGAAACTTTGCCACCAAAATTAAAGAGACATCTGCTTTTGGAAAATTGGTTCAGTCACATCTCCATCCTTTATAAATTGGGAGATACTCAAATATTTATATGAAGAGATTATCCGAGAGGGTACCTGCTTAAATATAGCAACCATATAGTAGTGCTAGAACACTCTTTAAGTAATGAAGCAATTGTTGAATATGTAATTCAACAGCAGACGAACTGCCTGAATTATGGTTTGTTAAATTCAAGTAAGTTCCCTAGTAATCCAATCTTTATTTCTGGAGAGAGGAATGGTGATAAACATACCTGGGCAGTATAGAGCAGTTGAGTCTTTGACAGCATCGTGTTTTTTAACCACTACAATTAATTACCCAAGATGCTGGCAGCAGTCCCAGGTCCCCTTCTTGAAGAAGATAAGCATCAGTAGAGTATTCTGTTTATTGCTAATGCATTTCATTTTCTGTTACTTGATAAAATCAGGCTAGGCATATCTGGTGTAAAGCATAAAGTATAGAGCATCCTAAACAAAAATCTTCAAATTAACCTCTTGTTTTGGCATGTCCAATGACAAGAAAAACAAATACTTCATCATGAAGGTGACTTCTTCAGATTTCTGCGAGAGGATAATTAATGGCCTAACTAAAACTCCTCTAAAAAGCCTTCCTTCTTCTTTGCCTTGGTTTTCATGCCATTGTTTCATTGCTAAACTATTAGATAATAGCTGTTAGCATCAGCTTGCTGAGGCAGAACTGAAGCTAAGGACTGGATCAGTACAGACTACAGCCTGCAATTGAAATCCTAGGATAATTTATTTTATTTATTTTATTTATGCAATTTATATGCTGCCCTTCCCACCAAAAACTCAGGGCAACTTACAGTAGGCAACAATGGAACAACTTAGAAGGGCAACTCGAATAAATAAAATAAATGACAAAATACAACAAAATAAAGCAGAAACCCACAGAACAATGGCCTAGCTTTGGTTGCTAAATGCCTGTCTGAGTAGGAAGATCTTGGGAGTCCTTCTACATCCCTAACAGCATGGGATGGCTGCAGGAGCTCCACAGGTTTGTCTCTCTGAGTGCTGTCCCATGTGCCCCATTTGCTTCCTTCCTTCTGATACCTTGTTGCGTGCAGGACTGCATCAGCTGTGGGAGAGTCTCCAGGGAGAAGACTTTCCAGTCTCCCCACTCCTCAGCCAAATACTTTACTCGTTGCAGGGCTGCATCTGCCCAGCTCCTAAGGCTGGACAGTGCTGGGCTGTGTCTGCTGTGGCTAAGATTCCTGAAGTTGTAGTCATACTCAGCATCTGGAATTGGTTACTTCTCCTCCCCATGTTACACTACTACAGAATGGGCACAGGTCCAGGGCACAGCTTTTTGCTGTCACTCCTCCAAGCACCCCCTCTGCATCAGCAGATGACAACAAAATTAAATGATCCATATAAACAGGACAAGACTGGGCTTCCTCAACCCTAAACTCTGACTCCGCAGCAAAGTGGAGGTCCCAAAGCCATTCTGGATACCAGCAATTTGGTCTACAAATTTATATTTACATTGTCCTCTGAGTAGCTGCAAATCATTAACAGATAAAAGAGATGCTTTAAAAAACAAACATTTCTGAACTGCTGCTAAAAGCAACATGCTTAGTAATGAAAACCAGCTCTGAAGCTCACACTGAGCACAGACCCATGGGCCGCATCCAGATGTGCTTGGCCATGCAGTATGTCATGCCACAAACACGTCTGCGGTGCCACATACTGCACATTTAGATGTTCTCCATGCTGCAAAGGAGCGCTGCCCATACATGTGCTCTGCTTTTTTTTTTCCATGGGTTTTTTGACCCCTGGATATCCATGGGAAAAGAAGTGGAGCAGCACATGCACAGGCAGTATGTGCTACTCAAAAGTGGAGTCATGTGCTGTGGCTGTTGGCCCCAGGACGCCCTCAGGTAAGTTTGCTGGGGCTAGCCCAGTGCTGGCCCCAGCCTTCCCTACCCCACCCAGGATAACTTTCACATGCTCAGGGAGAGCAGGGTCTGACAGTAAGGAAGTAGGGGAGGGAAGTGGCTGCAGGGGGAAGAAGGGGGGGGGCAGAGGTACTGACCCCCACCCCCCAGACATATTTTCCCTGCTGTAACAGTGGGAGGGAGACAAACTTCAAATAATTAGATTCTATACCTGGAAAATCATATCAAATTTACAAATATTCCATATATGAAATATAATTACTGGGGTGGTCAACTTATAATCAGGGTTGTCTTATATTTGAGTAAATATGATAAATTAGCAGATCAGTGATCATATGACCTATTCTCACCTATTGGTCATCTGAGACAATATTTTGAGTGGCTCAGATCCTCTCCACTGGAAGAAAAAACTACCATTCACCTGTCCTGTTTCTGACCTTTCCTAAACAGGTAGATTCCCCCAGATGTCTGAAAATGAACATTTGGAATTGGATTAGCCTTTTACAAAGTATCTTCAAGGCAATTCACTACATCCAATATTCAAAGTAGCTTATAACACACAACGCATATTTGACTTGTTTATTTTTCCCCACTATTGTTCCTGTATTAAGCAGGCAATATGATTATAAAAACAAAAGTGCAAATACCTTATATTGCCTCGTTAAGGTTATGGTCTAAATTTAATTATGGTAATTTATGGCCCCATTGCACATGGTTGTTAAAATAGGGAGAAAAAACATGCACATATTGCACTGGCCTATAGGTTGACACAAACTGGCAGTATACTTTTAACTAAACTACCTCATTAAATTTTAGGAGTCTATTATTTCTTGTCTTGTTATTATTCTAAATACAGTACTGTGGTTTCTGTGACTCATGCATAGTAGCTCAGGACAGATTTCTTTTCGATGCATTAGTCATACTTTTCTCTGAACAAAAATGATATACAGTGTAACCTCTGCACTTCCAAATGTATTTAAGAAAAATACAACCAGATTATTTGGTGCCATAATTAACACTGGATTATAAACAAGTGTCACTCCAGAATAGCATTTGGGATTCAAACAGGGCTTGGAGTACGGAAGAACATTCTCTTTTTCTAAATTCTTTTATGGATACTGCTGAGGAGAATTCATTATTGCTTGTTATTATTCTTCCATTCTTCTGGATATATGAGATGAAAGGGGAAAGTATAAAGGGCAGAGAAGATTGTTTCTCAGTAGATGAAGTTAAGCACCATGAGCAAATGCTTATCATAAACCTTTTGTTCTAGGAAACAAAGGACACCCAGACACTGGCACTCACTGAGAACTACTGGATTTCAAAATAAAAAGATATGGTTCCCCATCCTTTTACTTGGACCAGATTCCTATGAAGTCTTCATTTATTTGTGGCAGGATCTGGCTAGCCTATATTACTAGGACAGCTGTCACAAGAGAAATATAGGTGGCTCCTGGATAGAGGATAACAGAATTACAGCATTTGTGCAGTTGGTAAGTTGAGTACCAGCAAGGACTCTAGAAGAACTGATTTTTGTTTTGGTGACTGAACTAACATTTTGAAAAAAAAATGAAAATGGAATGAAACGAGACATAAATGGAAATGAAGGGCTAGACTGAGATATCATTTAGAAGTACAATTATACAGTAGGCCACTTACATTCAGTATCCCAGTGGTTGAACACTTATCCAGGATGTAGAAACCATGGGTTCATTTTCTTTCTTTGTGAGAGGTGTTTGAACCCACATCTTCTAGGTGAGTGCCCTAACCACCATGCTACAAAGACTAATGGAAATTAGTTATTTCGCACATAGTGGAATAGCTTCAACAGGAGAAAATTAAAGCAGCATACCAAAGAATATCCGATAGACTGGTAACTAAGGTATTCTGTTGGAACATATCCAAGCCGTCTCACATAAAAGGGCAATTATCCACACTATGGAAGTCAGGGATTCATTTCCCTTTTCTCTTATCTGCACCTGACAGGATTTGAAACTACTTCTTCCTGGGCAAGTGCTTTAAAAAGCAGATTAAATAAAAGCTGCAGTTCCTTTTTCCTAAATAGGCCCTGATTATTTTTGCCAGCAAAAATAATTTGTGAATTTGTCCAAAAAATGTGATTACTTTTATATGGACTGAAATCACACTTTGGGTGAATTTGCCAAACCACCCCTAACCCCCTAAAATACTAGCCCCAATAGCAATCAATGTTCCTATCCCAACAATACTTATTTGTGACAGAAGGTATCAGAAAGGTTAGTTAAGAATTAACTGTAAATTGCTCTGAAGTCATTATATAAAAATCTCACTTATTGTGAAAATGAAAAATGCTTCCATATAGCATAATGGTGAAATGACGAGATACTTTATTAAGTCAGTTTTAAGGATCTCCAGTCTTAAATCTTTTGTGAGATATAGGGTCATAAGTTTGAAAGGAATGTTAATGGTCATACAATCCAACCTCCTGCATAAATGCAGGATTCATTATTCCTAAACTAGCCCAGATATATGCATATCTAGCCCCTTGAAAGTCTTTAATGCAGGAGATTACACAACTTGCTTGTTCCGCTGCTGTATTTCTCTTACAGTTAGGAAGTTTCCCTGTGATTGGATAAAACTTTTTTTCTTTGGTTTTAAACCAATTGATTCTTGTCCTGATCTGTGAGAATATGGAAAATGATGTTTCTGTCTCTTCTTTATGGCAGGTTTTCATGTATTTATCATTTTCAAATATTTGAAAGACTGCCATATAGAATAGGACGTTACATGAGGCACTGAGCTTGAACTGTATCAGATCTCAGGAGAAACTTTTTATATATAAAAGCAGTAGACCAATGGAACAAGCTGAATTGTGTAATCTCCTTTCTTGGAAGTTCTCAAGATAATGGTAGGTAGACATTTGCTTAGCACAGTTTAGGAACAGTGAATCCTACCTGTCCTTGAGGGCCTGGGGTGGATGACCCTTGGCATCCCTTCCAACCCTGTGACTATAATCTCCTAAGAACATTTGTGGGAACTATTTCTTATTGTAATCAAAATTATTTTTACAGAATTTATGACATTTAGCCAAAATCTTTCTTTGTTTAGGTTCATTCAGTCACTCCTAGTTATTCTAAACAATTCCTCCCTCATTTACGCTTTTAAAGTACTTTTAGATATCCAACTCTCTTTCATTACTTGCTATTTAGACAAGCGCTCCATATTTAGCTCTTTTACTTTTCCTCATAAATCATTCTTTTCCAGAGCCTTAATCATTTTTATTACTTCTCTCTTAACTGCTGATAGTGCCTGTAAATGAAGTGTCTACAACTGCAGTAAGTGAGAGAAGGGAAACAGGAGACCAAGGCTGAAATGGTGCCCTTAAGATTTAAGTGCTGCCGTGACAGTGTTTCTGTTAATATATGAATTGATGAGAAGGTGGTAGTACGTGGGTTATTTTAGTATATGTACATATATTCTTATGTGGAGTTTTTAATATTTCATACATGAGAGAAACTCTTTACATCAAAAATTATATTTCATGGGGATAATAAAAATAGACTTCAAGCCACTAAGATTGTTTTAGAACTCAGAATATATCCACAATAATTCCTACTATGTAGCAATACTCTGAGCTATATATCTAACCTTAATTTACATAAAACTATTTCATGGACTCGTTTATGGTATTTGAGATCTATTATTCTTCAAAATTAGTTATCAGCTTTTGTCAAGATATGACTTGGCAGACATATGTTGCATTTTTTACCCCAATATCAATAATGCCCTTACCTAATAACTTCAATGTTAGAACAAGGATGCTTCTTTTCCCCCTGTGAGGGTAATGCATATTGGAAGCCTGGCATTTAAAGTTTTATGGGTCAGATGTAAGTTTTAATGAAACTATTCATAAAATGGGATCAAGGCCTCTGATGAGAGATAGGACTTATTACTTACTATCTTTCTCATAGAGTTGGCTTTACAAAAAAGACCATTTTCAAAGATTTAGCATATAAGTGGCAGAAAGTCCCCTGAGACTTCAAGACAAACATCTTGTCTTGTAGTTCACTGAGCAGAGCATATATTCACTCAGTCAGTGAGGTAGATGGATACAACTCAGGTATTTTCTGTGTGCTTGTGTATAAAGAAGTCCACATACATCCACACACAGACAGAAAGTGGAGGCGCAATGAAGAACAGATCTGTGCAGATCTATTATTATCTCATGTTATTGTGCATTTGTTCCACAAGTTATAAATAAAGAGAATTATAATAACTGGAATGTTAAGAAGGATTTTTCCCCTAAAGGAAACTCATTAAAATGTACTAAAAATAATCCATTTCAATTTATGGTAAGTTATAATAGTGTGGCTTATACTAGCTTTACTCCTTTGTTATGGGCCTAGCAGGGTCTTATTGCAGATCTAATTTTCTGAGGGGTTTAAAACAGTAGGTTTACATTTGTTTTGGTATGAAATCTGGCACAAAAGGTTATGATTCTGGATTAATTGTTTTAATTTCACTGAAGTGTTTTGCCTAATGCATTAAACAGCCTTTTCTATTTACAGACTAAAGGTGTGTAGAAAAAGCACAATTCTCAAAGCTTAAAATGTGTAAAAAGATAAAACAAATGCATATATGGAAAAACCATATTTTCCCTATATTAAATATTGGTCTTTTTGAGATCCTTTATTTCTACAAGGTTTGTTGCATTTACTTGACTTGTGGGCAGGTAGAATTTTTTTAAATGAACGTTATATATACTTTCCAGGAACAAATCTAATCTAAAGTGATGTAGAGAGGACAGTGTTTATAACTATTTAGTCCAAAATGAAATTCTAACTTGATCTTAGAATTACAAAATTTTCACTCCCACCCTATCTTGTAGCAAGTGTCTTCAGATACAAGATTTAAAATCTGCTTGATGAAGTGAATGCATAAATGGCAAGCAGAAAGAGATGTTGTCATGCAAAAGGAACACTTACATCCCTTATAATTTCAATTGGAAGTTACATAAATAAGTCTATTTAGATAAATACAATGGATTGCCAAGGAAGATTCTCTGTTTGGTTTTTTTAAGCAGATAAATGCACAGACATCTTTAAGCAATGGGCAATTCATCCAGCTGAGGTTCCTAAGGTTGCCCTATGAGCTTTCAAAGTATTTGCTTCTGGACGTTTTGTTCAACATACCATGAACACTTTCTAGAATGGGTCTGACAAAGATTTTATGACTACTAAAGATTCAAGTGGGATAAATGAATCCAAAACCTACAAGAAGTGTAACAATTACAACTTTGTAAATTTGGCAGGATTAACTACTCCTAATTCATCAACATTTATCACCAATCTTTCACTCCCATAAATGAAGAAGCAAAGGATACTGAAGACTGCCATAAATTATGTGAACCTGACAGAGATCCTCTGAATAGTGCAGTAGAAGTGATATTTTGCCAGTTTTCTGAAGAAACAGCTATGTTTCTGGAAATCAAGGGGATTGTGAGGACAAAGGGTTTTAAAAAAACAAAATTCCTCAACATTTGAAATGAGACACTCAGGAAAATAGCAGCTTCAGCCTAGGCAAAGAGTAATGATCCCAGATGCTAAGCTATATCTGAAATGATTTAGTTCCAGATAGTTATGTTGTTCCACAAGTGGGAATGTCACTACAGGAGAGCACTGAATTAATAGCAACTGTCCATCTAGTAATAGGTCTAATGGAAAGAATTCCTCTTAACATTGAGGAGCAAAAAGTTGTCCTATATCCTGAATGTGAAGATTTTAATAAGGTTTCTTCTTCTTGTTTAGGTGTCTAATACAGGAAGAGAGGACTGGCAGGGTCATCAACTCTAGTCCCTTGAAACAACAGACAGACACATCATACACTTGTTTTCATAAAATGATCAAGATGTATTTTTAAACTACTACAATCAATCAAGAATATACAACTGCAACTTTATAGAGAATGATCATACCCCTTTTAGCCTCTGTATTCCTCGGCTAAGTAAGACCAAGCCTTCATTTTTAGGCTCTCTACTCCCCTGATCATCCTAGTTGTCCTTCTCTGCATCTATTCCAGTATGAATTTCTTTCTTGCAAATGATTGATCAGAAATATGCACAGTATTCTAGCTGAAGTCTCACCAGTGCCTTGTGCTGTGCCATTCATACTTTCCCACCTCTACTGAAAACACATTGCCTGATGTATCCTAGGATGTCCCTTGCCTTTTTCACAACCACATCTCATTAATAGCTCACAGTCATCCTGGAATCAACTAAGGAGATGTCCTGCATCAAAAAAGAGATAAAGGTGCTTTTTAACGTCGCAGATTGAGATATTTCTGTTTCAACACAAAGATATGGGTTTTCAATCCAAGCTTAGGTCATTGAGGTTGAAACATTTGGGCAGAAACTATAGAAATGAAAAATCTCAATGAACATTGGTAAGACATGAGAACAACAGAAGCCAAAAACACTGTGAGGTAGAAGATTTTTTGCTGTTGTCTAATGTCCTAAAATGTTCAATCTTATTACTCTTCTCAGGAATAAGATTTATAATTCAATTTCTTGCATTTCTTTGTCAACAAAATCCCAAATTTCATTCTCAACACATTCTAGGACCTAAGTACCAACCTCAGGTAAAACAATGTAAACCTAGAATAAAGTCTTTTGCTTTTGTGGGGTAAATCCACATTGTTCAAATCACGGCACAATATGGCCTATTTTTTTCCTATACACTTCAATAGATTGGGCAGTGAAAGGGCATTATTTGAGTGGCTGAATTTTTTGCTCTTAAAAGCAGACATGTTGTAATTATGCTTAGCAGTTAAGACACCCAGTCACTGAATATTTTAAATTCTGAATGAAATCTCTCACTCTATTGTTATACAGCAATAACATGAAAATACTTCACTTGTACTTGATTGGCATATAACAAGGTATGAACAATCTCCGTGCATTGTAATGAAATGAAGCCTGTGACCTTAGAAGCTGGAAGATGCTGCCAAAAATTTGAATTGTATCCAAAATAAGAATGTCTGTTTCCCCATACAATCTGCTTTCTACAGAATATATTAGTATCTCAGCACTGCACAGCTGTGTTTTTCTATCGAAGGAGGATAATGCCTGCTTTCAGATTTGAGGCAAAAAAATCCTCCTAATTGGGTTTGGTACCTTTATCTGCATTCAAGCTGCTACTTATTTATTTTTAAATAACTGCATTCTGGCAACATTTTACATGCCTCAATGGAACAAATGCTGTTAAGAGGAGTTACAAGTTCTGTATCAACTTCCAGCTGTGGTGTTCCAAGAAAAAAAACATTCTAGAAAAAATGCTTATAAAAGGATCTTGCTGCTTCTTGACCTTTTAGTTTTAAGCTACGACATCAAGCAAAATTACCTCTTGATCTGAAGAAACCATAACCCAGTGCCCAAAGTAGTCTGGAGTTTTTTTTTCCATTGGCTGAAATAGCTTTTATGACCCAGGATGCTCCTCCCCTTTGTTCTCACAGAATACTCTCTTGCCTAAACCCCACTCATATCTTACTTACCCATGCCCTTTCCTATACTCCCCACAGGATGCAACACAAAAAAGTTCTGCTGAACTGAACTATGCAGCACATTTAGTTCAGTCTACCCAGTACATTCAATTCACTTGCAAAATTCACTGGATTTCTGTCTCCCTCTTCTGCTGCCAAACTGGGCTCATTTTGTCAAGGATGGATCTTCCTTCCCCATGGAGGGAACCTTATTCAGCCTGCACCTGCAGACGGTTTGAACTCACAAAGCCCAACTTCTTTTTAATTTACTCAGGGCTATAGATCAGGAGAACTTCACTAAGTTAAATTGGGATAACACTACTAGAATTCAAAGCCTGTGCAAAATGTCAAGAAGCACTTAAGTACAAGTGTAAGTCCATCCATAAATCTATCCATATTCTGGAATTCAATTGGACTAAAGCACATGCTTAACAAGAAGCATTTGTTTATGTGCTTTCCTGAAAAGAAATGTAGTCCTAAGAAAGGAACTACGGGAGAGGAGTATTGGCTTATATTTTGAAACTCAGGCACCAGATTCCCAGCTGGTATAAACAGCCTTGACTTCAGTAGAAGCGAGGTACCGGCCCCTGTAAGATGAGAATGTCTATCCAGTGTGTTCTTGCCTCTCTTGCATTGATAGAGCTGCTTCCTTTTCACAGTACTGTCTATGAATCACAACCTTACAGTTTCTAACAAGATTTATTTGCACTCTTAACTCTTGCAGTTCTATCTGGCTTGATTAGGATTTTTATGCTCTGCCACTTTGGTATTTCAGTGCTTTGTAGCATTGTACAAAATGACACAGGTACCGTCTGTCATATGTGGCTCCTTTTCCATTTCTCTACCAAGGAAATGTTCAAACAGGTTTTTTTTTTGTGTTTGTCTTTGTTTTTTTTATTGAATGTTATCAGTTTAGAATATAGAATCATAGAAAATTGGGGTTAGAAGGGACGCATCTAGTCCAATGCACTCTCTCAAGGCAGGGCCATCCCCAACTAAAACATCCCAGCCGACTTGTCTAGCTGGTTCTTAAAACCTCCAAGGATGGAGATTCCACAACCTCTCCGGGTAATCCATTCCAGTGCTTTACAATCGTCCTAGGAAGAAAGTGTTTCCTAATATCTAACATAAACTTCCCTCACTGACACTTGAAACCATTGCCCCTTTTTTGGTTATCTGCCACCACTGTGAACAGTCTAGTTCCATCCTCTTTGGAAACCTCCGTCACGTATTTGAAGGTTGCTTTTAAATCCCCTCTCAGTCTTTCTTTCTCCAGACTAAATAAACCCAGTTCCCTCAGCCTCTCCTCAGAAGTCATGTGCCCCTAGCCCTCTAACCTTTTCCACTGCCCTCCACAGGACTTTCTCCAATTTGCCTGCATCCTTTCTGAAGTAAGGGGCCCAAAAATGGATGGTTCTCCAGATGTGGCCTCATCAGTGCTGAATAGAGGGGAAAAATCACTTTCCCCAATCTCCTGGCAATGTTCCTACTATTGCATCCCAGTATGCCATTTGCCTTCTTCACAATAAGTGCACACTGTGTGCTTATTCCTGAATATGAAGAATTAAGTTTTTTCCTTATACTTTGTCTATATAAGGAAGCAAGAAAGGTGCTCTGGTCTAAATTATATATTTAAATTGGTTCATATCCACATGCAAACACCTAACTTGAGTGGCTAACAGAGGTTTAAAACAGGTTCTTAAGCAACTTAAGATAAACCCAAAAATGCCTGGTTTCAACCAGAACATGGGATTGTACTACCTTCTGCACTGACTTATCTAAATTAGCTTAAAATATACCTTTAGTTGAACCAATGCAAAAATTTTATCTACCCAAGACCTAAATTAAAGCTAATGAGAATTTCATTGTTGTTTTATGAGCCAGAAACAAGTTAAAATACTGTGGAGAAGCTACCTTAAAAGCAGCAATTTATTCTGAAGGAGAGAGATGGTTTAAAGGATGTGCTTTTTATGAAGGAGAGTTGGCTTCTCACTAGCTTTTTTCCTCCTGAAGCATTCCCTTTTGAAGAAGCACAAGTTGAGAAAAATGAACATTATCTCAGTCCATTAGGCCTTATCTAAACTCCTGACTACACTTTGGTTTAAATCCTATTTCACCTTTATGGCTAAGTACAGTGGTTCAAAAAGCCAGAGGTGGAATTGATTCAATCTTTTCAGGTTTTTCTAAGCTGGCTAGATAGGACTGATAACAAACTGAATTGATATTTAGTGTTTCAGTGGCCAAAGCAAGTAGAAGTCTCCACTGGTCCAGGCCAGGAGTCTGTGGTGCTCACATGTGCTTCCCGTCTTGCCAGCTGTTTGGCAGCCCACACCTCTTTGGCCACTAGACACATGATCCCACCCCCTGTTGTCAGCCGCAGGGTGGGGGAGAAACATCGGACAGTCTCACCCCAGCACTGTCCCCTCATCAGCCACCCACCTCTTTGAGGTGGGGAGGGCAGAGGAGGGCATGCTGTTGGCCCAGAACCAATCCCCCAGTAGGGGCTTGCATGGTGTGAGGGAGGGGAGCCCTCATGCGGAGACTTTTCCCCCTGCCTGAAGCCCAGCAAACCAGGTTGGCCCCAGCCGTTCACCAGCCACTAACCTGAGAGGTGGGGATAGAGGAAACGCAACCCCTGGCCCAGGACTGGCCTCCTTCCCTGGTGCCAGGTTGGAAGGTGTGTTCCCCTACTTCTCAGAGAAGCCAGTGGCTGGTAAGGGGATGGGACTGGGGCTTTCCCAACCCATGGAGCTGGGCTGAGGGTGGGGAGAAAAGCCCCTCTATGAGGACTCCTCCCATGCAGACCCTTGCCAGGGGGGCTGATGCCAGGCTGTTGGGGTGAGTCCCCTCCCCCCTCAGAGAGGCTGGCAGCTTGTGAGGGGGTGGCGCTGGGGCTGGGGCTTTCCCAACCTGGCTCACTGGCTTTGGGCAGAAGGAAAAGTCTCCCCACCATGGGCAGTTGGTGAGAGGGTAGGGCTGGGGCTTTCTTACCTTTAGGGCTTGCTGGGCTGGGGGAGGGTTGGGTGGCTTTCCCCCATGTTATGTAGACCTGGACTGTGGGGCCTAGGGCTTCATTCCTGCACCCTCCCATCTCACCCATCCCACCAGGCTGACAGGACACAGAAGTTTTACTGCCTCAGCTCTGTGACAGCTGGGGCACAGCCCATGGCTGCAAAGCATCCTGGGAAGCTGGGGGGCTGTAAGGTAACTTGAGTTGGGAGGGGGATCTGGGATGTAAGTTCAACAGACTGATTTAACCTAAATCAGTTAGCTCTGATACTATGTGGGGGCGTAGCTCTCTATGTCAAGGAAAGCTACGCATCCCTGCAAGCTGACATTGGCACCCCTGACTTGAGACCCTTTGGGTTAAAATCCATGGAGAACATGGCACAGGGGACACTATGTTGGGAGTCTACTACAGACCCCCTACCCAGGGTCAAGATCTTGACCAGGAGTTTGCCAGGTAATTGGCTGAGGCCGCACACTCCCGGTGTATGGTTGTCATGGGAGACATTAACTACCCAGACACCTGGTGGGAGGAGCGCTCAGCCAGATCTGAGTGGGCACAAAGCTTTCTCTCATGTGTGGATGACCTCTATCTGACACAGAAAGTCTACAGGCTGATGAGATGTAAAGCGCTGCTTGACCTGGTATTAGCAACTGGGGACAACCTAATCAGTGACCTAATGATTGAAGGGAAGCTGAGTGACAGTGACCACAAGCTGATCACTTTCACCATCCACCATAAAGCTGGTGAGTCAGTCAGCAAGACAGAAGTCCTCAACTTCAGGAAAGCTGACTTTGACAAGCTCAGGAGGCTTGTCAGTGAGGCCCTAAAGGGCCACAACCCAAAGGGGAGGGGAGTTCAGGACAAGCGGTTGCTCCTCAACGGAGCGATCCTGGATGTGGAAGCAAAATCTATCCCAGCAAAAGGGCACAGCAGTCCCCTTGGCTCTCCAGGGAACTAGCAGACCTCCTGTGTCTTAAAAGGAAGACCTACAAAGGATGGAGGACTGGAACCACCTCAAAGGAGGAATACTCTGCTCTGGTCCAGACTTGCAGAGAGCAAACTAGGAAAGCCAAGGCTGTGATGGAACTCCAGCTAGCTACAAATATCAAGGACAATAAGAAGTCCTTTTTTAGATATGTGGGGAGCTGGAGGAAAAGCCAGAGCAACATTGGACCCCTGCTAAACCAGATGGGACAACTGATAACCAAGGCCCAGGAAAAAGCCAACTTGCTAAACGGGTGCTTTGAGTCAGTTTTTCACCAGTCCCATGGGACAACTCTGCCCACTGTGGGACAGGGAGGCCTGGATGAAGGAGCTTACCATCCATCAAAGCTGACCTTTTGAAGGAACACCTTAACAGGTGGGATACCTTCAAGTCAGATGGCCCTGATGGTTTACACCCAAGGGTACTTAAAGAACTGGCAGGCATCATAGCTCAGCCCCTGGCATGGATCTTTGAGAACTCCTGGTGCTCTAGTGAAGTGCTCGAAAATTGGAAGAAGGCCAGTCTGCTGCCTGTCTTCAAGAAAAGGCAGGAAAGTAGATCCAGCAAACTACAGACCCATCAGCCTGACCTCTATCCTGGGGAAGGTCTTGGAAAAGATTATCAAAAAGGCCATCTTATACAGGCTAGCTGACAGCAATATCCTGAGGGATACCCAGCATGGGTTTGTTGTGGGTAGGTCTTGCTTGACCAATCTCATTTCCTTTTACAACCAGGTGACCTATCACCTGGACAAGGGGGAAAGAGATTGATGTCATATATCTTGACTTTAAAAAGCCTTTGATCTGGTATCCCATGATCACCTCTTGTCAAAACTGGCTGATTGCGACCTCAACCTCACCACCATCCACTGGCTGGGGAACTGGCTCCATGGCAGGACCCAGAGGGTGGGGATTGATGGAAATCAATCGTCGTGGTGCCCTGTGACCAGTTGGGTCCCTCAGGGCTCTGTCCTAGGGCTCTTACTTTTTAACATCTTCATCAACGATGTAGACATTGGTGTCAGAAGTGAGCTGGCCAAGTTCACTGATGACACCTAACTCTGAGGTAAAGCATCCACACCTGAGGACAGGAGGGTGATCCAGGCAGATCTTGACAGGCTCATAAAATGGGCAGTTGAGAACCTGATGGTGTTTAACACCAAAAAATGCAAGGTTCTTCACCTTGGGGGGAAAAATCTGCAGCATCCTTATAGGCTTGGCAGTGCTACACTGGTTAGCACTACAGATGAAAGGGACTTGGGGGTCATGATTGACCACAAGATGAACACAAGCCTTCAATGTGATGCTGCGTCTAGTAAAGTGAGCAAAATGCTGGCTTGCATCCATAGATGCTTCTCAAGCAAATCTCAGGATGTCATTCTCTCATTGTGCTTGGCCTTGGTGAGGCCGCAGCTGGAGTACTGTGTCCAGTTTTGGGCTCCACAATTCAAAAAGGATGGGGAGAAGCTTGAAAGAGTCCAGAAGAGAGCCACGTGCATGATCAGAGGTCAGGATAACAGACCTTATGAGCAGAGGCTGAGAGCCATGGGACTCTTCAGCCTGGAAAAGTGCAGGCTCATGGGCGATCTAGTGGCCGCCTATAACTTTATTAAGGGTGTTCAACAGGATCTGGGGGAACATCTGTTCACCAGAGCGTCCCAGGGATGACAAGATCGAATGGTCACAAACCCCCTGTGACCATTTCAGGCTGGACATAAGGAAGAACTTCTTTACTGTCCGAGCCCCCAAGGTTTAGAACAGACTGCCACCGGAGATGGTTCAAGCTCCCAGTTTGAACACCTTCAAGACACTGTTGGATGCTTATCTTGCTGGGATCCTATGATCCCTGCTGACTTCCTGCCCCTGGGCAGGGGGCTGGACTCGATGATCCTCCAGCGTCCCTTCCATCCTGAATGTCTATGAAATGTCTATGAAATCCAACCAGGTTTGTCTTAAACTGGGTACAGCCATTTTGAAAGTGATTTATATACACTGAACTTCTGTTATATTACATGTTTGAATTGGTTTCCAATCACTTATACAAGTTTATGTCCAACCTCTGTCCCTAGATTATATGCCTAAGTGATACTTACATAGCTGGGTAACTGCAACTTTTGACACTCCTGTAAAGTTTGGACCCTACATAGGTATGTTTGTCCTGATCTTCCCTTCTGAGCATGCTCAGAACATTGTATTCTGGATGTACAGGAACCTAGGTGGAATAGAATTGCATAATTAATGCTTACTACCAGATAAGTTTCAAAATTTTAACTGCAGAAAGGTCATGACTAGAAAGTGGAGGAGGATAAGGTGACAGCCCAATCTTTTAGCCCAATAGCTTAGGGGCTAGAGAGACCCCGGTCCTTAAGCCTCTTCAGCAAGAGGGTTGAACACTAGACTGCTATTGGTCTAAAAAGAGGGACAATCCCTCTATCATTTTACTTTCAATATATACTTGTATACTTCTGTAAGCTTATCCTGATGTAGGTGGCAATACCCAAAGTACCACAGATTGCAGTAACGTTGCAACATAAAGATGAAATAAGCTTCAGCCCTTAAACTTGTAATTAGACAAGGGAACATACAACATTGTTTCAAGTTGCAGTATAAGCAGGAACTGTTTCACCAGAGCTAAATTAAAACATTATATATTTCAAGATTTAAATTGGTCTTGTTTAACTCCATCTATTAATCATGTTGGAGCAGGTCAGTTGATTAGACTATAGTTTAACTGCAAATGGTAAACAAGTGTTGGATTTAATATTAACTCACTCCAGCACTCATCCCACAGGTTGTTTCATAATCCATAAATGCACGCACACACACACACACACACACACACACACACTAGTATAGTATGTGTGTGCATTTATACCATACTATATTCTTTTCCATATATTATGGGTGCATCCAGATGTGTGCATGTGCAATTTGCAGTGCCTCAAAGCTGTTTCAGGTGCTGCAAACTGCATGCAGTGCACATGAACCTATTTACTGCACTGCTCATTTGCAATGTGTTGCCAAAATTTGATAGTGAGAGATCTCAGTGTAAAAAAAATTGCCACTAAAAAAGTGGGACAGCAGGCCTGGTAGCAGCATGCACCACCAGAAACAAAGCCTGGCCAAGCCTAGATTGGCACTGCTGCTGCTGGGGTCAGTACAGATGCTAGCCCCAGCCTCCTCTACCCCACTTGAGACAATTTGCCATGCACTGGAGTGTGCATGTAGGGGATGCCCTGGGGCACAAAGCAGTGGCACAAATATATGATGCTGCAATTTATACCATGGCAAACACACATATCTGCACAGGCACACTCATCTGGAAGCACCCTATGTGTGCATACAGATGTTCAGAGGTTAGATCAGATAAAAATGGACACCCTATTGAACGTAGTTAGCTCACATGTGGATTTTAGATTTAGATCCCTAGTGCCAAACTGTACAGACATTCCCCAAAAGTTAGATTGGTCAAAAAATGGTGTCCCAATCTAACTTTAGTTCACCTGAGAGGTGCACTAAGTTAGATCAGGCACAGTTAAATCGATCTGACTGAACATCTGCAGACACTTGGAGCACAGCTGCAAGTCTGGGAAAACACATCTGCTTGCCTCAGCCCTGGGGCTTGCACTTTCCCTACTCCCCCCCAACCTGCACTGTGAGCAAGCTATTTTTAGTTTCTTGACCCCTCCCCCATCCACATATGAACAACTACTTTAGACTGCAAGAGTGTGGGAAGGAGCTCTCCAGATCCTGCCAACCCCTGTCTGGAACTCACCCCCAGAGCCACTAGTCCCATGTTCTCACCAACACTCTTCCTGCAGAGCCACTAGTCCCCCTGCCAACCTGCCTTGCCCTCCTCCCACTCTGATTTAGTTTGATCAAACTCCCAGTACTGGTGAATGCCTCAGAAACCAGAGCTGGGAATGGTTTGTGAATCAGGGGTGGTTCAGAGAGATTGAAGAGGCTGGGGAGTTGGTGAGTCTGGGGTGTTTGGTGAGATCAGAAAGACTCTCTGATCCTCCTAACTGCCCCCCACCCTGATTCAACCAAAACCTCCTTATGAACTGTACTAGCCCCTCACACCCTACTAATGCCCTCCCAACCCCACCAACCCCCTATAGCCCCCCCCACTAGCTCCCTGATCCCTCTAAATCCCACTGTAGACCCTGTTACATCCCCAATTTTGCCAACTACCCGCTGGCCCTTTCCCCTGATTTTGCCTGCTCCTTTCCCTACTTTGACTTACCTTAGACCAGGCTCCTGGCACTTATCTAATCACTGGCATCAGACACCAATCTTTAATCTGATCTAGCCTCCAAAGCTTCCAAGTGTAATGTCTCTATGCACCCTATGGCATGGCATGGCTGTCCAATATCTTGACAGATCAAAGGAGACATGACAAAATAAGTCAGTCAATGGTGCTTGGCAGTGGTGTGGGAGAAGAGCCCAATGCAAAAGTGGCAAGCCTTCCCACAGTGTCTACAGGCCCAATCGTGAGATGGAGGTTGAAGCACCCTGTTTCTTGGCTTGCCTACGGGCCTCAGCCTGGGCTCTCTGATGATACTCTGCAGTGACTGCACCAGCTTTGACTTGGTTTCTGCAGACTGAGTGGTTGTGGGCAGGGTTCTCCTTGTCAGTGGGAATGCTGAATTTCTTAAGACCTTCTTTGCTTGACCTTGTTGCTGTATCAGAGCTTTGGCTTTCCTCTGCAAGGCATTTCTTGAGTTGGCCATAGAGCACAGATTTTGGCAGATGATTTTGAGGCACGTACTACACGTGTCCCAACTAGTGAAGTCGATGTAGTCTGCATAGACTGTAAGCTGGTCCTCTCAAGGATGTCATTGTTGGTGATCCTTTGGTCCCAAGTGACTCCATGGATTTTTCTGACACAGCAAAGGTAGAAGCTGCTCGATCTCTCCTCCTGCTTGGAGTAGGTGACCTAGCTTTCACAGCCATAAAAGAGGGTAGTGAGGACAAAAGCCTGATAGATGGACACCTTTGTGTTCAGGGATAGCAGCTTGTTGTTCCAGATACACATGAGGTAAATTTGCCAAAGGTGATAGAGGCTTTGCTAATTCTCAGATCAAGTTCTCTATCAAGGCTAAGTAAGTTAGTAATAGTTGAGCTGAGACAGCAGAAGTGGTCTATGCTATCCAGAGCTTCATTATTAACATAGATTTTGGGTGGGATGTTGGTGTAACATGACAACTCATTTTTTGATACTGATTGCCATGCCAAACTTGATGCATGCATCAGAGAACTTGTTCACCATGATCTGCAATTCATCAGGTGAGTTAGAGACAAATGCAGCATCATCTGCAAAGAGCAGATCCCCAACAGTGACCTGCGTGACACACCTTTTGCCCTGAAATTGCCTGATGTTGAAGAAGCTGCCACCCAGCCTCAATTCAATTAGTACATCATACTGTTCATTTCCAAAAGTGTACTTAAGAAGGATAGAGAAAAAGTTGCCAAAGCTGGTAGGCGCTAGAAGTCAACCTTGCTTTATGCCAGTATCAATGCTAAACTCAGATGATGTTTCATTTTCATACTGGATGGTTGCCTTCATTCCCTCATGAAACTCCTTGAATAGGGAAAACACCTTTTGTGGTATATATCTTATGGTATACTACAGAAACTATATAAAATATATATAAAGATATCTATTGGCAAGTGACAATGGAACAAACTATATCTCCATCTGTGAAAGGTATAACATTAACATGAGTGATGTGAAGATGAATTAGTTAATATCTATAAAGTGCTCTGAAGAGAAATAAATATTATATTTGTGGTAAGTTTTATTAACAAGAGCTAAATAACAGGGGAGGGGATGGTGTTAAATGGGTATTACTTGCTCATTGTTCCACAAAGAATACATTCAAGCTGCTGGAGATATCTGTTTAAGTACATAATTATAAGCTTTTTAACATAAGCAATATTTCTTCTGTTAGCTATAAAGGTCATCAAGGAGCAGTTACAATTCATCAATTCATCACATAAATACATATTTGGAAAAATAGGTAAGAAAATGCCTCAAATAATGTTTTGAGAAAAGTTATGATTGTGCAAAGTTATTTACTCTTTAAAACATGCTATGAAACTGGGATTTTTTTTTCCTTTTCAAATCTGTGAACAGGCTTTAATCATGGTCTGGATCATTCTACAAAATTCGTGATTTTTTAAAACAAAATCAGTATTTCTGAGCAAAGCACAACTACCAAATCATATTGAAAATAATTCACTTCTATTTTTTACCTACTAGTAATATTTTAAGGGGTAAAAATAGCTTCCAGGTTAAGACTGTGAATCAAATTGTAACATTCTTATGTCAGAATTGAAAGTCATAACATTTTTAATTTAACTACTAGTGGACCGTAAAGAATAATAGTGGAATTACATGTGGCCAGGATATGCTGAACTCAAGGTTGGCTGTATTTCCTTGATTAGAAACATAGAAATTCACACACAGAGAGAACACTGTATTCCGATTCGAATGGACTTGCAATTATGTTAACTTTTGAGAAGGGATATTAGGTAGTAAAAGCAAAATGAAACTTTTACACTCAAGAGACAGAACAAACATTAGTAGACCAAATGACCAGATATTTGCTCTGGTGCTGCTCATCTTAACAGTGTTCCAACTGTTTTTCAATCTTCCTCATGTTCATTAAAACCCTTGATATGATCATGCTCCTATATCTGTCATTCCACCAACCCTCTCAGCTGCTTAAATTTAGATATCAGTCAAAATAATCTTAGGGGGAGGGACTACATTTATTGCCTTGGTTTAAAACTTTATTTTTTTCAAATAGTCTTTGTTTTTGAAAATATGAGTGCTCTTAAACTTTCCACCACTAAAATCTGGAGGTCCCAATTCTTAATTTAGTATTCCATTAACACCTACTTATATGAAGCTGAATGGACCTGATTTGTAGTGGCTGTTAACTTTTTTTGCCAGAGAATCCTTTCCCCCCATATCAATTACAATTTATAACATAAATAATACGTTCAAAATTTCCCCACTTTAGTTATAATGCAACTGCAATAGAAAATGTTCAGATACCTGAATCACATGCATTTTCACATATCTGCAAGCAGTCACAGGCATTCATACATATGGCCCAGAAGGCAAATCTCCAAGAAAATGAGCTGAGAAGCTCATTCCTGCTGAAGTGAGCTTTGAAGAAGGCTTTACAAAGCACAAGACTGGTCTGTGAGGTAAATCAAGAACAACCAACATAAAAAAATAAAGAACCCGTAAAGTTCTTTTGCTTCTTAAAAGGGGAGAAACTAGCTTGTAATTAGCAGAAACTATTAGTTGGTGAGGTCTAAAGAAAGCAAAAAGATCCTTTTTATTCCTCATTTAGTTTGTACTTACTTTTGGCAGAGGGGGGAAAACATCTGCAAATTGGAAATTCCATTTACATGCATTTTCATATCAAAATAGGTATCTTCACATAAAAGTCAAAGAAACCTTTCTGAAATATGAGCTTTTTAAGTTGTTCAAAGAATTATTTTCAAAAAGGCAAGCACCTCATCAGCTCTCCCACAGACAAATCTTCAAATACTGGTTCTGAAAAATTGCATTTAAAAGTACGTTCAGTTATATAGCAAGCAAGAGAAGCTGCAGAAAAGTCTTTGAATCTGAACTACAGCTCATCATAATCTGGTTAAAATTATCTTCAGTACCACCTGTCATTATTAATGCGGGGAGAGAGGTGGAAAAATACCTTCAGCCCAGCTATGTTATTGCAAATAGGGTCCATCTGCTTCTTGCTGTTCTGTCATATAATAATAGCAATTATATTTTTGATGGATTTAAGAACTTGCCTGTAGTGGCTGAATGTGTAACTGCTTTTATTTAAAATCCTCTTGGCAGCCTTTACACTCAATATCCAACATAAAATTACTCAGTTGTTAGCATATTTTAGTGTTGGGTTAAAAAATGCCTCACCCCTTTGGTCTTTTTTGGTTAAAATGAGTATGTTAGTTAAATATAAGTTTTAAGTCGAATCCAGTAACAAATCTGTACATCAGCATAATGTAAGAGGAACCATTGTTTTCATACATAAAGGGTTTTGAATTGCAAGGCGCTGAATGTTCTCAATTCCCACTGAGATTATTAGAAAACTGAGGGCTGAGTGCACTGTCCTAACAGGACTGAGTAGTTTAGTTCAATATATGGAAAATGTTCTTCTACTCAACTTTTTGTAAATTCACATAGGATTACTAAATTCACTCAACAGTGTGCTACTACTACCAGTATGCAGGTTATGACAGAGGTGGGAATAACTTGCTCAGGGAACAGCACTACCTTTCAGGCTTGATGTCAAGTGCTTCAATTTACACTAAAGACTCATTTGTCCAATATGCAGGAAGGAAACTCCTCAGGTTACCTTTCCTTTCCCTCCAAATTTTTTTTCTTCCCTTCCTGGAGTGTATAGAGAGATCTTTGACAGGTCCCAGCCTTACACATCAGCATAGTTCTTCATGATTTTTATTAGCTGTTATTATGACATGTTTTTTTAAGACTTTCTTCACCCTGATATTTGGGAGTACTTCACAGGATTTAAATCTGGAACAAAATGACAAGTGACATTTTCCTTACAACTGGGATAATATACTGAACTGTACATTGCAGCAAGTGAACTGACTTCCTGAAAGGATCACAGGACTGGAAATAACATCCAGTAATCTAAATGCCAGGGGATGCAAAATAGAAAACCTGAACATAGCTCATGGCTTATCTCATTTTCCAAAAGTGGTGACACATGCACATATTTCCAGCAGGAGCAAATTCCACAAGTGTGAACCTATCACTATGAATACTCGCTGAACCTGACAATGCTGCCCTTGGGACAGACAACTTATCATAGGTATTAGCCCTGTATAGAGATTAAAAACCAGTTTATCAGGCAACCTAAACCCATTTAGATTTCTTCAGCAGCTCGCATTTCACCTGGAAGTTAGTTGGTAGCAGTAACAAAGCACAGCTGCAATCTATGTTGGACATAGCTACCCTGCTCATGAAGCATAAAACACCATTCTCTGTCAGCTGTAGTTTCCAAGTGGAGTTCTCTTTAAAGGTAATCTAAGGAAGAATACATTGAAATAATATAGCCTTGAGCTGACAGCAGCATAGTTAGCTTCCGTGGAGAGAATGAGAGGAAGTCTAACATATGATAACTCTCTCTAAATGTTATGCCCACCTTCCATTTATGAGGTGCTGCAAAAATATGAGAGTAGGATTACTACCTTATGGATATGCACAGACATTTGGAGAGGTTAGATCAAGTTAAAAATTGCCACCTGATCTAAGATAAGTCACAGTGGGGAGCGGGGGCTAATGGGTGCCTTTGTGGGGATGAGGAGAGCAAGGTCCATGGTGGGGTTGGGGGGATGTGGGTGGGTTTGGCAGAATGGTGGGGAGCAAGTAGGGCCTACAGGGATGCTTGGAGGATCGGGGGGTGCTCAGGGTCTCAGGGCAGCTGGTGGGGTGGGGTGTAGGAGAGTTTGGCAGGATTGGGGCAAGTGGGGTCTGCAAGGGATGTTGGGAGGATCAGGGGGCTTGCAGGGTCTTTGTGGGGATCACTGGGATTTCGGAGGGTTTGGCAGAATCAGGAAGCTACTGAGGTCTGCAGGGGAGCTTGGGGAAGTAGGAGGAGGTGTACGTAGTATTAAAGAGGCTTTCTGATGCTGACCCCCTGCCCTGGTCTCCTCCAGCCCCACCTCTTTCTGCAGGCTGCTCCCAGGTGATTGAAATAAGTCAGGGTGTATGGAGGGGTGGGTGGATCATAGGGGGTTGGTGGCTCCATGTGGCAGGTTTGGTGGGACTGGGGGGGGGGGCTATCTCCCCCCAGACCAGGGCCATTTTTAGCCCCTGATTCCCCTCTACCCCTAGATGAATAACTCCCTCCCCAGGTTAACAAGCCTTCCCATCCCACATGCCTCTCTCACCTGATCCCCACTTACTTCCTTGGCTCCCAGCACCAGCAAATACTGGTAAAACCTGCACTGGGAGTCGCTTGCAGGATGTGGGGTTTTGGTATGCTTTAGGTAGGGGGTGGCTGGTGCACAGGAGGGAGGGCTGTCTGTCTGGGAGTGGCCAAAGGGCTAGGGAGTTAGTCTGGTGCTGGGTAGGGGTACGAAAAGTGCAGCCCCAGGGCTGGGTCTGCACTGGGAAATGTACAGAAATCAGTTAGATTTCTCTTTGCTCCAATCAAAGTTAGACTGCCTCTTAGGTAGGGTTAATTAGATCAGGTCAGCCATTTTGAGACCAGTTTAACCTTCCTGAATGTATGCACAGTTTATGCTTAGATTGACCTAACTAGGGATCCAATTGTAAGGTCTGCAGCTGGGCAAACTAAGTTAAATCAGGTAGCATTTTTAATGTTATCTAACCTCCACCTAACCTCACCAAATGTCTGTACCTAACCTGAAAGGATATTCTGACTTCAATATTTTATTTTATTTTGTTTTGCTTTTAAAATTAGTAGGCTAATCATTTGAATTTCATTACATTCACATGTACCAGATTTAAATTGGAAATGTGCAACAATCATAGTTTCACTTGGCCAAGAAGCCTGATACATGTCTTTTCATAACAAGAATTGACATATTTCTGGTATACTGTAAATATTTTGAGTAAGGATGAAAAATTCCACATTTCTAGAGTAGGAAAGAACAATTTCAAATGATTACTAGATAACATTGTGCAACCCTATTATTTAAAGATTTAGCTTCATTTAGAATTATTGCACCACTTACCTTCTCTTTGCTGATAAACATTGAATAAAAGAAATAATGAAATTCTATGTGAAACCATAGCGAAAATTCAGTTTACTAAAGATGAAAAACCAGGTAGCACTCTCAATCATAACTGCATAAACCTGAAAAAACACCAGAGATGCTTACAACTTATCCTCTGAAGAGGCAAAAACATTCAACACCTATTAAAATTATTTAATTATTCATGCACTCTCCTAGTTGACTTGTCATTAGAAATAACGGCAATGCCTCTGTACAACAGCAGTCAACAATTATTTTTTGCTAGTCTATACAATACCTCAAAACCGAAAACCCAAAATGGTACTCCTCATATAGTTTGAGGTTATATCAAGTGCTGTCTTTGATTTGGAGGTCATTAAGGATACTGGTGGCAATAACTGTTGAGCGGAAAAGTGCATTACATAGGCCACTTTTTGAATGTTAATAGGTTTCTTTTGTAATGTTACCAAGTTTTTATGGAATGCTTTTCTGTGAAAGCTTTATACTCTGAACTTAAAATGACAATACAGTGTATCTGTACTGAAAGACAGTGAAGCAGTACACTATTTGTGTTTTCATTAGTGTTATTAGTTGATGTAGTATAAGCTCAAAATGGTTTGATGTCCACCATGAATAACAATAGTATAAGACTCATCCAAGGTAGTTTCTCTTAAGATATAATTGTGTGTAGGGGCGGTTGTTTCAAGATGACAGAATTTGAAAAATGAAACACATTAACAAGAAAACTCAATTTAATTCCAAACAAAATGACAAAAAGGAAGCAGAATTTATTTGACCTAATTAATTTAATATGATTGTATTGTTGTATGATGACACTAGCATTTAAGTCATAAGTTTGAATTGGCGATACACATGCTATTTTTCTACTTTCTTGCATGATGTAAATACCAACATACAGGCTTTCTTTGGTATGCTTTCAGTAGTATACACCAATAGCTACATCATACTTTAGGGTGAGCTGTAGAGTGCAAAAACTGCTCCTCATAGAATTTTTTTCTTCTAAGCCTGTTAGGATCTTAATTATCACCTAATTACAGCTAATTATTCTCAGTATAGCTATTAGGGAAAAAAAGATCACATCCAGAATAGTCTTTGTTCAATTTCTTTTTAGGAAATAAACTTCAATTTTCTTTAATAATTGCTTATTATAAAGAACAGCTGATTCTGCCATAAGAAGACAAATGCAGCCACAATAGCTCAGAGCAGCACTATATCTAGTCCAGTATCCTTTTTCTTTGAAAGTGCCAGATAGGACAAGAGAGGATACCAAAAAAAAAAAAAAAAGATATTGTAAAACTGGGGGGAAAAAACTTGTCTGCAAGGAAGGGTTCTTCTGACCATTAGGTAATCAGTGATTTCATTCTACCTAGAAGGAAATACTCGGTATGACTTTTATCTCTTTGAATGTGCATATATACTCTCATTATTCACATGAAGGTGTCTTCCTTTGTTGAATCTCACCTAAGCCAGTAACAAGCTTGTGGTGAATTTTAGTCATTATGCCCCTAAAAAACCCTTAACCGGCAGTTTGTACATTTCTTTCCCACCTTAGATGAACAAGTTCGAGCTTTTCTTCTGCAGTATATGTGATAATGACATCAAGAGTAACAGCAGCGTAAGCAGATTTTTAAAAATCTTTAGATAATCTCTCTCCACTGTTGTTTTTAAAACTGTAATTTTTAAACCATCCCGAATGAACAATTAATTATTTATACAAATGGAATAGTGCTAACAGGAAAGACTGAAAAAGACCTAACCCAAAACAGTCAAGAGCTTAATTAAGACACTCCCCTAGGATGTGGGAGACCTATGTTTGATTCTCTGGTCTGAATCAGGAAGAGCAGAAGTTTGACCCTGGTTTTCCTATTTTCCAGATAATATTTGGGGAGGGGAAGGGGGAGATGGCAGACTTGGAGAATCAATATTTTTTCTCATTTTAACCAGAAAATCCATTCTAGAGCTGAGAGAAGCTTTTTGAGCAAAAGCTTTGTCAAAGCTGGTACAGCCTTGAAAAATTTCTTTTTTGACACAGGGTGTGGATCTAACTGTTTTATTGAAAAAATCTTGGCCAGCTCAAGGTATGGTCAGTGCAGAATACAAGTCTTACAATTTGGAACAAACACGATGGACTATAAGTACATATTAAAATCTAGACAGCTATAGTCTATTGCATTTTGTGCTAATAATCTAAAAGGATGTAATCTAGATTTTTAGTGATATTCAGAGCTATATTTAAGGATCTACTGGTGCTTAGACACCATAGGTTAGTTATTCAGTAATAGCATAGGTAGAATGGACCAGATTAGAGAAACAATGCCTTTCATTTTATGATTTCAAAGCACTTCATTGGTGAAACCAAGTCCCACTCCAAATAATTTAATGGGCTTGGCTTTTCCTTTCTTTACCCGGTTGTTAGCAACTAGTCCATATCCTAAGTATAATAAGCATATAACCCCTTCCCCCCTGAAATCCTTTTTTCATGTACCCTTTTTCATGTACCGTATTATATTAATAGATTGAAGTGTAGCAGAAGAAATTAGCTGCTTAGTTCAGAGTCCTCCAGAATTACAAACAGCTGGCCATTTTTTATTGTGCTCATCTCTACCATGGGTTCATTGAAGGTTTTCATCCAGCTGAACGGAATGGTCTTTAATCACTGCAGTGAAGATAGTGGATTCAATTTTGCCATCTGTGGATTCGTATTATCACTCTGCTGGCTGTTTTCCTTTTCTGATAGGCTTCAGTCACTTCATTTTCTCACATTTCTGGCTCAATAGTTCAGTATGAAGCTGAGCATGTTGTAGCTGAAGGAACCCTTCAAGGTTTTGTTATAAATTTCTTTCATTCAAAAAAAAAAATCCACTGGCTGGAAAACTGGCTCCATGATTGGACCCAGAGGGTAGTAATTGATGGAAGTCAATCATCATGGTGTCCTGTGACCAGTGGGGTCCTTGGACCTATATTGTTCAACATCTTCATTAATGATGTGGACACTGGAGTCAGAAGCGGACTGGCCAAGTTCACCAATGACACCAAACTTTGGGACAAAGCATCCACTCCAGAAGACAGGAGGGCAATCCAGGCTGACCTGGACAGGCCCAGCAAATGGGCGGACGAGAACCTGATGGTGTTTAACACTGAAAAATACAAGGTTTTCCACCTTGGGAGGAAACACCTGCAGCATCCTTATAGGTTCAGCAGTGCTATGCTGGCTAGCACTATGGAAGAAAGAGACTTGGGTGTCATCATTGACCACAAGACGAACATGAGCCTGCAATGCGATGCTGCGGCTAGTAAAGCGACCAAAAGCACTGGCTTGCATCCTAGATGCTTCTCGAGCAAATCCCGGGACGTCATTCTCCCCTTGTACTCGGCCTTGGTGAGG
>NW_017728918.1:100498353-100526999 GCF_001723895.1 Crocodylus porosus | reverse complement strand
GGTTATAAACTACTACAAGACTGTTTCAAGCTGGACATAAGGAAGAATTTCTTTACTGTCCGAGCCCCCAAGGTCTGGAACAGCCTGCCATTGGAGGTGGTTCAAGCACCTACATTAAACACTTTTAAGAGCAAATTGGATGCTTAACTTGCGGGGATCCTATGACCCCAGCTGACTTCCTGCCCTTTGGGAGGGGGGCTGGATTCGATGATCTTCCGAGGTCCCTTCCAGCCCTGATGTCTA
This sequence comes from Crocodylus porosus, assembly GCF_001723895.1. Lineage (NCBI taxonomy): Eukaryota > Metazoa > Chordata > Crocodylia > Crocodylidae > Crocodylus > Crocodylus porosus. Next base: position 100,526,756 of record NW_017728918.1, on the reverse strand, counting down.
TGAAATCTATGAAGTTTATACACTCAGCAGAATTCATCTTTACAAGCAACATTTTTCTCACTTTACTGAAATCATTTTATATATATATATGTACATATACACGCACGCACGCAAAAACCCTTTAGATTTCCCTTTTGATACTTCAAGGTAACTATATTTAAAAGCAACCAGTACACAGCCAGTTAAGCAGTTTTTATATTGGAAAAATAGTTGTGTTCATAAAATTTAAGACAGGTCCCTTTAAGAAGCTGATAATAATGCCCTATTGCTCAAGTCCCAGTAGCATGCCATTAAAAATATAATGTTTCAATGTCACAGCCGAGTCACACAGGTATTTTTTATTTATCATAACAGGAGCAGAAGTTGACATTTAGGTTATTCGGCCTTCCTCTGGGGTTACCCTAAAGTGCTTGGAGCAACAACCAAAATATTATGTATTGCTTTTGATAAATCAAAGGTATGTTTGGCCTTCATATGGCAGCAAAGCATAGTCTTTTTAACTACTGAGCTATGAGGATTTGTAGGTTTCTTGTCTTATCACGTGCTATTAAAGATTTACTAATAGCAGTACAATTCAGCAAAACACTTTTCAGAGGGAAAAACTTATCAAATAGTATACTGTATGATGTATACCTTCTACAGTATGTTGTTCCTGATATAGGAAAAATAGTTATGTTCTTATAGTGTTTCAATGTAGAATTATAGAAGAGTAAGGCTGGAAAGGACCTTAGGAGGTCATCTAGTCCAATTCCTTGTTCAAGAAAAGATAGGCACCTGGCTTGGGTCTTATGACCCCTCCCACCCTCAGTGCTCATTTCTGCCCATGGCAGGGGGTCGGACGCGATGATCTATCTAGGCCCCTTCCAACTTACTGATTCTATGATTCTAAGGGAGAATCATCCATACCTATATTATCTTAGATAGGGGTGTGCAAAGCAGGCCCTATTAGATTTGGACTTGGATTTGCCCTGAATCAGGGACAGTGGTTTGATTCGTTGGTTCGGATCGCTGTCCCTGATTCAATTCGGCCGAATCCGAATCTGAAGATTTGATGCTGATTCAGAGAATCAGCAATTTGGACATAGACACAGCTTTAAAAGTTTCTTCTATATACCTCGAGGAACCAGTGTGGCTTGTGAACGCTGTGATGCTGGACACATGGAGCATTCCACAGGAGTGTGGAGGGGCCCCCCATATGCTTGGCAGCAAACCTGGAGGTGGACCATAAGTGCTTTTCCACTTCCAGGTCTGTTGCTGAGCATGCTGGGGAGCCCCCCATGCTTCTGTGGGATGCTCCATGCGCCTCAGCACTGCAGCACTCATGAGCTACCTGCTACCTAGAGGTATGTAGAAGAAACATTTAAAGCTGTGTCTATGTGAATCGCTGAATCTTTCTGAATCTCTCCAAATCAATTTGGAGGGTTCCAATTCAATTCAGAGAGATTCAAGGGTCTTCTAATTTGATTCGGATTCAGAGATTTGGCCACCAAGTCTGGCCAAATCACTGCCAAACCAAATCAGGGACTGAAGCTTCGCACAGTCCTAATCTTAGACAAATATTTGTATAACATGTTCTACACACAAACAGTCCTGTCACACATTTACAAGATATGTTGCCCCAGAATATGAAGACCCCTGTATCCTGCTACAGGTAAAACAGAGGAACAAAGACACTGTTCAAATTCTACCAATGCAATGAGTAGTTTAGTAAAATACACTCAAGGTGTATGTCCAGATGAGTGTGGCTGTGTGGTATGTGGTGCTGCAAACATGTCTGCAGTGCCACATACTGCACAGTCAGCTGTTCTCTGTGCTGCCAGGGCAAACTGCCCATGCATATGCTGCTCCTTTTTTTTCCCCATGGGTTTTTTTGATGCCCCTGGGGCCAAAGTGTGCATGGCATGGGCATTCCCCAGGGACAAACAGTTGCGGTGCAAGGTGCTCCATTGCTACTTGTCCCGGAGAACGAAACGTCTACACTTGTCTGGATGTGGCCAAGGGGTGCATCCAGATGACTGCGTACATGCATTTCCCCAGGGACAAATAGTAGCAGCACATAATTGTTCTGCTGCTACTTGTCCCCATGGAATGCTTGTGCATACGCACTCTGGCAAGTTGCCTCTGGGGGAGGGGAAGGGGAAAGTAGGGAAGGCTCTCAGCAGCTTTACCTGGGGTCCTGGGGGCTTCCTGGGGCTCCAGAAGCAGCAATCTGGTGTGCAGAGCCTAGCCAGCAGCTGGAGCATGACCCTGGCTGTCCAGGCTCTGGTTTCAGGCAGCACACGCTGCCATGTGAGCCACCCTGCTTTTTTCAGGGGCGTCTTTTTTTTTTGACACTGGGATCTGAAATTAGCATACTTGCATATATGGCATGTGTGGTTAACAGAATCACAGATGGGTCTGTGACACCACATACTGCATGTGCATGCTCATCTGGATGCCCAAGATATCCAAGGAAGAGGAGCATATGTCCTGCTACAGAGGAAGGCAAAAGCCTTCATGCAGTCTATGCCAACATGACTGTGGGGTAAAATACCTTCTTGATACTAAATTTGGCAGTTGGTCTTACCCTGAATGTAGGAGTAAACAGTCTAACCTGGAACCTACTGACTGTTTGGTTCCAGCAGGAGCACTGGCAGAGCCCAACCAAAGTTCCCAGCCTTAACTGCAGCCAACACACTGAATAAGGTGAAAAAAATCAAAACAAAACTCTAATAGCTGTAGCAATAGAAGAGGGCCGCACGTAACAATCAGGAAAGCCCAGAAGCTTGGAGAAAACCACTCTGCTCTGCAACCTCAGAGCAGCAAACAACTGCATACGTTACGCACCCTAACTAGAGAGCCTGAACTCCCATTTCTGTCAGCCTATCTATCCTCTCCAAAAAATTATCCAAGCTGTTTTAATCTAAGGAAGGTCATTTTGTGCCTAACACCTTTCCTAACCATATAGTTAGTTCAATAAAATATACTACCAAACAAATTTTATATCTTACATGGTAACGATACTATTTTGGCACTCATTGGGGAAAACCTGAACAATTCACTGTTTCACTATTTATGCATTGCAAGCAGTCTATTCCTTTAGACAAACTGTTTGATGACGTCATCAGGTTAGTCTTGTGCATACACTTGCAGTGTAACACTTAGCAGAATGTATTGTACACTGTTAGGTCTTTCACATACATTTTGTGGCCCATATACGAACTCACCACTGAGTACCTTTCATCTCAGAATCTTATTTAGAAGAGGTAATGATGGTAGCCCATACCATATTAGTTCAGCACTTCATAATTTTTAATATACCTATCCTCACACTAACCTGTGAGACAGAACTATTATTGTCTATATTTTCCAAATGTGGAACTGAGGCACACACAGAACTAGGAATATAAGCCAATAGGTTTCAAAAACATCTAAAAATAGTAGGTTTAGGTGCAAAAGCATCTAGTAAAAGGCATCCAGTTTAATTCTGGCTCTGCAGCCAGAATACATACTAGGCACATAGGTACACCTGGCACACATATTTTGGTTCTCAAAGGTGACCAGACATCTCCAATTTGGCTTCTGCCTAAAACCCTTTAGTACACTATTCTGATGCACTATTACTGCTACTAGCAATAAGCTCCATGATGCTTCAGTTTGGTCCTGAGGAGATATCCAACTTGAATCAACAGTGAATGTAATGAATGTGGTTCAGAGATGGAATGATGGTGGAAGTGCCCCAGAGCTTGCTAGTCAGAGCACTCAAGGAAGTGAGAATCTTCGGTTCTCCAAGTTAGGGAGATTTGGACCCTCCACTTCTGTTTCCCAGAAGAGTACTTTAACCACCAGACTACAAGATAGGTAAAGTGAAGGGATTCTCCACCCTTCTTGTTGAAGCTGGTCCACTTTGCAGCAGAGTTCAAGAGCAAGAGTGCTCTAAGCACTCAGCTATTGTGCACCTGGTATGTACCAATTCTAGGCTGGATATTCTGAATAACTAGTTAGTATATGCAGTAAGAGCCTCTCAGGTGTGGACCAAAGCATTTGGAGGCTGGTCACCATGTGCTTGTGCAAAGATGCAAGGAAACACCTATTAATTTCTGAAGAGCCACATGTGGCTCTGGAGCTGCAGGTTGGCCACCCCTACTCTAGACTATCTGCAGCTCCATCCAACTTGGTGCCAGTTGCAAATTTGTTAAATGTGCACTGAAATTCAACATCCACATCATTAATCATTAATAAAGATATTAAGCACTAAGTTCCAAAGACAGACTCCTGGAGAACCTGACTTGATACCTACTCCCATCTACATGTTAAGCCACTGATGACTACTCATTGAGTATGATGATCCAATCAGTTATGTATCCACCTTAAGTGTATGTACCGTATGTATTCACTTTTCAGCTACTCTGTATTTCTTTAGCTTGCTAATGAGAATGTTATATGAACAGTATCAAAAGCCTTGCTAAAATGAAGGTATCTCACTACCCATATCACCTAACATAGAAGGAAATCAAATTGGCAGCTCCATACTGACTCTTCCTGATCATCTTGTTCTCCTTTAGGTACTTCACAATGGATTCCTTGAGGAACTACTCCAGGATCTTCCCAGGTATGAAGGTCTGACTGGTCTGTAGTTGCCCAAATCTTCCTCCTTCCTTTTCTTGAAAATGGGTACTATATTTGCCCTTTTCCAGTCATCTGGAATCTCACCCAACCTCCATGAGTTCTCAAAGAGGATAGTCAATGACTCTGAAATTACTTTAGCCACCTCTTCCAGTAATGCAAAGGCTCCAGTGATATGTGAACATACAAACCCCTGTTTTACAAGGCCAGCACACTACCCCTTGAGATATGGAGCCATACAGTAAATCTGAAGAATTGGAACGCTCAGAAGAAAAAGAAACTTGAGACTCTGAGGCCTCAGCCTGCCACCCTATGGCCAACTCTCCCACTTATTGTACAAGGATCATAGGCACTTAAATCCCATCAAACTGGATCATTCTCCAAGGCCAAGAAGCCTAGATTTTAGGAACTGAAATGTCTATAGGAGACCTAAGACCACATTAGATTCTTCCGTTAATGGTAAATAGTAAAGAATAATGCTTACTGACTTGTCCCAGCCTACCCCCAAAACTACAAAAGTTGTGTTTTGTTGAGTTATATACTCTGGCCAGGCTACCAAGATTGCTGAAATGGTTCTAAACTTTCCACACAGAGAAATTTCAGATAACACTGCTATGCAGGAAGTTACTTGCTCATATGTAATGCTGCTGAGAAGAAACATTTGAAAGAATTTTCAAATTATTTTCAGCAGGAAAATGTTTCCTTTAAGGTTGCACAGAAAAATAACATTTGAAATGTTTCCCAGTGAAACATATCTGGAAATGCTGCAAAGAGGAAACATTTTAGATAGGGACAAATACAGCCCAGCCTAGACTGACGAGCAGAACATATACACGGGTAAGCAACAGGGGCCAGGGCAATGCTGAGATTAGGGGGCCAGTGTACACATCCTCAGGAGGCCTCAAATGCCTCTACACAAATGCTCGTAGTATGGGAAACTTACCCTCCTGCTAGCTGACTCCAACCCAGACATAGCGGGGCTCACTGAAATGTGGTGAGACCCAACGCATGACTGGGTGGTGAATATCAAGGGCTATAGGCTATACAGGAGGGATATGACAGGGTGGAAAGGTGGGGGCATGGCGCTCTACATTAAGGAGGAATACCCATTCTCGTCAATTAGCAAAGAATCAGAGGAGGGGCACTCTGAAGTGCTCTGGGTTAGAATACGAGGCAGTCGAGGGGAAAGAGATTTAACAGTTGGGGTCTACTACAGACCACCCAACCAAGGGGAAGAGCTAGACCAGGAATTCTTAAGTCAGCTCATGGAGGTAGTTAGGTCAAAGGACGCGGTCATCATGGGGGACCTGAACCTTCCCGACATCTGCTGGGAAGAGCAGTCAGCCAGGTCTCACCGCTCATGTAGGTTCCAGCCAGAATGCAGGACCTCCATCTAACCCAGCCACCCTCGCTCTGGGCCCCCCTTAAACCCTAGGGGAGGCGCACCTAGGCCAAGGGTTAGTGAGGAACTAGTTAGGGAACTGCTGGAGGAACTGGACGTATTCAAATCAGCTGGTCCAGACGATCTCCACCCTAGAGTACTGAGAGAATTAGCTGTGGTCATTGCGGGACCCCTGGCATGGCTTTACGAGCACTTGTGGCATTCTGGTGTGGTGCCAGAGGACTGGAAGAGGGCAATGTGGTTCCCATCTTCAAAAAGGGGAGGAAGGAGGACCTGGGAAACTATAGGCCAGTTAGGCTTACCTCAATCCTGGGCAAGCTTTTTGAGAAAATTATTCTGGCACATGTCCACGAGGGGCCATCAGGAGAGATTATGCTTAGGGGCAACCAACATGGGTTCATTAGAGGCAGGTCCTGTCAAACCAACCTGGTGGCCTTCTACGACCAAATCCTTAGATGCAGGGGTAGCAGTGGACATAGTCTTCCTGAACTTTCGGAAGGGCTTCTACACTGTCTCTCACCCAGTTCTCATTAAGAAACTGGGGGACTGTGGTGTCGACACCTACACAGTCAAATGGTTCGCCAACTGCCTGGGGGGCCGCACCCAGACAGTGGTAGTGGATGGGTCATTTTCGACCTGGAGGGATGTGGGCAGTGGGGTTCTGCAGGGCTCAGTCCTCGGGCCTGCAGTGTTCAACATCTTCATCAGTGACTTGGAGGGGGTAAAAAGCACCCTGTTCAAATTTGCTGATGACACTAAGATGTGGGGTGATATGGGCACACTAGAAGGGATGAATAGGCTTCAATCAGACCTAGACAGGCTACAGGGGTGGAATGGATGAGAATAGGATGGGATTCAACACTGACAAGTGCAAGGTGCTGCACCTGGGGAGGAAGAACCAGCAGCATACCTACAGCCTAGGGAACTCCCTTCTCATCAGTGCAGAGGCAGAAAAGGATCTTGGAGTCATCATTGATTCCAAGATGAATATGGGCTGGCAGTGTGGGGATGCAGTCAGGAAGCCCAACTGCACCTTGTCATGCATCCACAGATGCATCTCAAGCAGATCCAAGGAAGTGATTCTCCCCCTCTATGTGACACTGGTCAGGCTGCAGTTGGAGTACTGCGTCCAGTTCTGGGCACCATGCTTCAAGAGGGATGTGGACAGCATGGAGAGTGTCCAGAGGAGGCCACTCGCATGATCAGGGGACAGCAGGGCAGGCTCTACGAGGAGAGGCTACAGGACCTGAACCTATTCAGCCTCCACAAGGGAAGGATGAGGGGCGATCTAGTGGCCTGTTACAAAGTAGTCAGAGGGGACCAGCAGGCATTGGGGGAGTCCCTGTTCCCCCAAGCACTACCAGGACTGACTAGGAATAATGGTCACAAGCTGGCAGAGGATAGATTTAGGCTAGATATCAGGAGGCACTACTTCACTGTCAGGGCGGCTAGGGTCTGGAACCAAGTTCCAAGTGAAGTGGTGCTGGATCCTACCCTGGGAGTGTTTAAGAGAAGGCTGGATGAACACCTTGCTGGGGTTGTTTGACCCCAGTACTCTTTCCTGTCATGGCAGGGGGTCGGACTCGATGATCTACTCAGGTCCCTTCTAATCCTACAAACTATGAAACTATGTGGCTCTACCTTGGCTGGAACATTTCAAAATTCCTGCAGCTGCATGTAACAACATCTTTGCAGCCAGCCAGGAGAAGAAGGCAGAAGGTGTTTCTGTAAAGAGTATTTCCCTGGATCCCTGCTCCTGTGATGCTGACTTTCCAGCCCCATGGGAGCAGAGATGTAGAAGGAATTAAGGCTGAAGAGCTTGCCATAGTAGCAACTTCCCAGCCCTGTCACTTTCATCTCCAATCCTCTCTCCATCTCTGCTCCCTCTCTCTCCGCAGTACAGAGATAGTGGCAACTGGGGCTGAAGAACCCAACATTGGTAGCCAGGGTTGTCCCTAGTGGGGGGCAAATTGGGGTGACCGCCCTGGGCCCCATGCTTTGGGGGGCCTTGCAGAGCCAGGCGGAGCAGTGGCGGTGTGGAGTGGGGTGGAGCAACGGCTCCATGACCAGCCGCTCGTTACCCCTCCCCCCTGCCATTGGTGGCAGCTTCTTGGGGTCTGGGGCCTGTGGGATCAAAGCGGGGCCCCGCATGAGCTCATTTGCCATAGGCCCCGCACCCTGCTCAGGTCACTTCTGTTGGCCACAGTGGGTCCCAAATGCTGGACCAAGAAGTTGGACCCAGCATCTACACAGTCTGCCTTGTCCACCTTGCTTTTTTTCCTCCCCCCATGGAGAGGAAACATGTTGGGAAGGAAGAGCACTGTGGGGTTCTAGAGGATTTATGGGTCCCTTGCTTATAGCTTAAGAAAGAACAAAACCCTACACAATAGTACCTTATTTCAAGAGGTACTATTTTGGAGCACTTCAACTGTTTTTGAAACATTTAAAAAAATTATATGCATTTGGACAGCTGGCTCTATGAAATGTTTCAGTTGTTACTTGTGTCCACACCCTAAGTGTATCTTGATAGTGGTGGCAGGTCTAATACTGAGACCTATATTTTGAGACAGGTGAGTAAATGCAGGAAGCAAATGAAGGTTTATTTAGCAGGGCCATTACATCTGGTTTTTACTCACATACTAGTTAATTTAAAGTGTGTCTGTATCCTATTTTAATGTAACAAACCAGCATAATTACTTACATGTTTATGGGCAGTATTTAATATGAAAAAAATAATACTGCAAGTTCATCTTATTTTCTTTCTAAAGACATAATTTAAAGTTTATATAGTCCTAACATGAGTATTTTTAGGCTTTGGTTCTGGTGATTATGCCTTCTTTTAAAAGCTTCGTTTTAAAAGTGAATTTAGAAAGAATTGTGGATTTGTTTTGCATGCTAAGGAAAACCATGACTAGTATCTGAAGGCAGTGTTTGGCATAAAACACTTTTCTTAATTTTTTTTGGCTCATGTATACTGGTTTTCATAACAAGCACAAATTTTACTTTTGTGTCTCTTTATCATGGTTTAATGCAGACTCATTACTCGTAGCCCTTGGAGCAATTCTATTGACACATTTAAACAATTTGTATAAAAAGTTTACTGCTTTGGCTTTAATGGTGTGAAAAGTGTACTGTTTATTATTGTTCATAGAGTTTCAGTTACTTTCTTCCCTATTTTTCTCCCAAACAACCTTGAAAAAAATTGGATTTTGGCTATTTAATGGCAATGTCCTTCTCCTAGTTATAAGTAGAAATCAATCCATTTAGGAAGTTAATCCATGTGGTGTTATTCAACTCAGCTTTTACAAAACAATGCTTTTATCATATATGTCACAAATTAAATTAAGGATGTTGCATACTTATAGTTTTAAGGATCCCATCAGTAGTGCACACACCTGAACCGTTGGTTTAAATTACCTGTGGGTTATTTCCTGGGGAGAATATTCTCTGGGGTTTCCTCTGTTGTAGACATTTTAACCTAATCTGTATTTCTATAGTTCCTGGACTGGCAGCAAGTAGACTCCAGAAGTCCCCTGGGAAAATTAATCCACAGTAACTCAAGTAACTTAGTCATACTTTGACTTTAAAGGGATGGAATATGATTTCTTTGTAAACGTTTTTAGAAAAGACATACTCAAGGGATATTAAAGAAATATTGTATAATACTAGTTTGGGAGTAAAACTTGGTTTCTTTGTCTATTAAAAACTCAAAAAAACAACCCCCCCAAAACATAAAAAATGTTATAAAGAAGGACTGAAACTGTTTGGGGAAAAAAGAACAATTCATTACATTTAGAAGAATTATTTATTTTCTGAGGGTGGTTGAGGGGAAACATGAGCAGGCTAGACATTTATTCAAAAAGCCCCCCAACATAAGGCATTTAAAAAGTAAATAATTTATCTTGGTCCAGCTGATAGATCCCAGTAATACTGAAGCCTGAACGGGCTTTCTCCTTTCATTTGGAACAGCATAAGTAGACAATGACAGGTTTTTATTCTTTTCATTCCACATAGGTTTGTAGATTTGAATCAAGCATACACCTAATACTTAGTTTACTTCTGTAGTACAGTCTGTTGTCTAGGAGACCTAGACAACATTCATTTTTACCCTCACCACACTAGAAATTAGCCACAGCCAGTATGTTTGATATGCTGAAAGATCACACATAGGCCCCCTGTGACTCTTTTGAGAAAGATGCTGTATAAATGTATTTTGTTGTTACTACACTGAAGAGACTGCTGTTTAAATTCTCCTTTACTCATAGGTCAGAAGCAGTACATTTAGAGGCATGGATCTTATATCTCAAGTGAATGAGTAACATATTGATACTGAAAAAATAATTTTTCCCATATATTATAAGCAGGAAACAGATTCTTTCTCTCCAGTTAACATAATTCTGTATTCTAAAACAATAGACATCCTTTGCATCAGAGTCTGTGAATTATCTCCATGCTTGTATCTGTGTTTGTGGGAGTGAAGGGGGTTTGTTTTCATTTTTGTTTTTTGGCAAAAAAGGCTTTCCTCAGAGGCACTGGGTGTTGGCTGCTACCAACGCGGGGGATTTTGACTGAGGTGTGCCAATGCTCTTGTTAGGAGTTAAGAGTTCTTTGCTAGAGGGTCTTGCAACTTCAATCAGGGTTAGACTGATCACCATACTAGATGCCAGGAAAGAATTTTACCCCATGGTCAGGTTGGTATGGACTGTGGAGGTTTTTGCCTTCCCCTGCAGAGGTCCTCTACCTGGGATCTCTTCAGCATATAACAACTTTTTTCAGAAGCAGGACATGGGCTGCCATAGTCCTGATGCTTTACCTGTGGCAAGTTCAGATGCTGACTGTGATGAATCGGACATGTTCTCTTACACTGTCTTGTCTGATATCTTACTGAACAAATGGATATGCAGTATTTGAAACAGGTGATGCTGGTATTATGGAAGTATATAGGTATAAAGAATAATATTCAGTAGTGGATATTATGTTTAAATATTAAAACAAACTAACTATATGAATGTTTTAAGAACAAAGTAAAAATATGAACAAATCCACCTAAAAAAATCAGTCAGTCTCTTCTGTTCAAAAACAGCAGTAACTTCTAACCAGCAGTAACTTCTAACAGGCACCAACATAACAAACAGAAATTACTCTGAAATGACACAATATTGTACTTTAGTCAGGCTAGGGCAGCAAGGTGTTACAGATAGCATTAAAAGAAAATACAATCATTAAGGGTCCTGAAACAGTGAAATCACACCCCTTATTTTTTACATGAGCTCTTGAAAGAGCTGATATTTGGACATTATTAGAGCTATAGTCTTGGTAGGTGCTTGCTATAAAATAACTGACTGTTCAGGTGGACACTGATATAGCTCTGGATAAGGATATAGTCTAGATACTTGTGCACACTTCCTATTTTTAAGCAGACACCCCTAGTGTGTATTCAAACAGTCTGAGCCTGAATTGATTCAATCTTTGCAGGTTAGTCTAACCTGCCAATGTTGCACTGGTTTGCAACTGCACAGACGTTCCCTCTGGAATGAGGAAATGGCAGCATGTGTCTGCAGTGGCCCAGGTAGAGACTGGGGGGCACTAGAGCAGCCCTCCATTCTCTTTAACAGTGCTGAGCTGGGGGGGGGGGTGGCGGCCAATCCCTGGTAGCACATCTGATTAGGGATGGGTGTAAACCCCCACACTGTTGGCACCACCCCAGATTTTTCCCCACTCACAGCTCAAGGGGTGGGAGTGTTGCCAGACCCCAGCCCTGGGCTAGCACTCTGAGGCAGAGGGGTGGGGGAAAGGGTGTGTGTGCAGGGCATGCATCTGTTGATGATACTGAGCTTTCAATCTCCCTTTCCCTGCTTCTTCATACTGTCTGCAAACCTGACAGGCGAGGGAACCAGCTGGGGGCTGATAACGCATTGTTTATCAACCCACCAACAAAACAAAAGGTTCTCTCATTAGTTCAAGCTCTTCTTAAACAGCATTTTTCCAAGGAAGGAATGGAGGAACATGACCTGCTGAACTGTTGATTAGCTCCAAAAAGTCCTAAGCAGACACTATCTGCCTGTCCCAGTGAAATTGGAGACACACACACATAGACACCTCTCAGCGTTAGCTAGCATACCACATGCCTAGGGTCTGTGGGGCTAGGGTCTGTGCTGTTGGCGATGGTGGGGAGGGAGGATGAGGGGATCTCTGAGCAGCAAGGGGGCAGGGGGAAGTCAGGCAGACCCTGCAATACCTGCAGTCTCTGCTGGAGCTTTGGCTAGGGAGCAGAAGGGCAGGGCAAACCCAGCTCTCTGGAGCAGAGAGCACAGCCCAACCCAGCCCAGGGCTGCAAAGCATCTGGGATGCTGGGGGATTCTGGTTTAACTTAAACCAGCAAGAGGTCTGGAACAGACATTGCATAAACTGGTTTGACCCAAATTACGTAAGTCTGCTATCTTAAATGAGTTTCAGCCATTTTGAAACTGGTTTATGTGCACCAAACTTTTGTTCTGTTACAGGTTTAAACCAGTTTCTGATCACTTAAACCAGTGTATGTATAATGTTTGTCCCTAGCCTATGTTTTAGGATTCCACCTGTCTACAATGGCCATAAGCAGAACCTTTTTAAATGTAGAAAACAGAATTTTACCCAAGACAGGGTACCTCATTCTTTCCCTTTTCTAAGGGGGCAACCATACAACCTATAATTGTCATTTACTGTCCTGTACTAAGCTGTCCTATAATACATGTTTTTACTCTGAATATTCTTAATACTGTCTCATGAAGGTGCTGGCAAATTTGAGCTTCAGGTATGGTAGATAACCAGTGTAAACTAAACACAGCTGATAGGAAAGGATGCCCTCTGTTACCCACAAGTATATTGAAGTCAAACAGATTGTCTGTGCATAATCAACAGCACCACAACACTTGAAGCTATGTGGCAGTAAAGGATTTCAAATATTCCAGGAGAAAAAAATGAAAGCATGAAAGTTGTTAAAGCCTTTCCAGAAAAGTAATTTGAATGGTGGTAAGAGTTTATGCAATATTGCAGATCATGTATAGCTTTTCTTTTCTTTTTTTACCTGTTAAGAAATTTGTCATCCTAACAGTCAACAGAACTCTTCAATACCAACTTATTTATGCATGTAAATTCTGTTTGGGCAATTTACTCTTAAGGCTCCTCACTCATCCAGGGGTGGCAAATACTGGGTTCTGACTAGTTTCTCATGAAACCAGTTCTGACTGGTTTCTCATGACTGCTACCTGAAATGGCTTTGAATATATATTATTGGGGGAAATAGGGTGAAGAATGTGCACGTTGCTGGTCCAGAATTCAGTGATGACACCCTTTATTTATGTATTTAGTACTTTAAATGAGATTTGCAGAGTATCTATCATTGAGATTGGCACTGCCCTGAAGCAAATCACTTTTTAGAATGTTAAGAAGGGAGTCATTGTCCATTCTAGTTCAGTACTGATCTTTTTCTGAGCATGGCCAATTAAGCCTAATTGTGATAAATTATGTGCTTTTTATTAATTCTAATAGGGACTATTGCCAAACAGGTAATAACCCTATACTGCTATCCTAATTGTGGTTAAAACCTGAGGTCAGATTTTAAGTGACCCAGGATGTGAGAGGCCAGTGCTCTATCTTCTATGCCATTATTACAGCATTTTCATTTACATATACAATTAATTTTGTGACCGTGTATAAAGTTATTATCATTAGCATATGCTTAACTAGGTGAGCCCTTTCACTGTATTGTTAGCTTTCATTATACTATAATTATTTTGTCACTCTATTGTTAAAGAGACTCAGACAAGGTTTTAGATTTCTCTACATGAGCTCACACTTTTCTGTGTGTATGCGTGTTCGCTTCTGTCTTCCTTTCCACCCTGTTCTTAGCAGGCAGGTACTGAAATTTGCAAGAACTTGGAATGCATTCAAAAAGTAGCCAATTATATTGTTAATACTGTTTACTACATGCATACTGGATATATATATGTAACAAACCCAGGCAATGAAAGATACTGGAAGGTTGCTTAGCAGTAGGGCTCTTTGAAACCTGAAATAGTTTTTATATGAAATTAAGCCTTTCACTAAACAAAAATTCTAGTAATAGTATCAGCTTTTGAAGAAAGAACAAAACAAAAAACAAGAGAAAAAAAACAAACCATAAAACAAGCACTTGGAAAACTGAATACCCCAAATTTTCAGTTGAAAACCAGGTACCAAAATGAAATTATTTTCAGTTTTTCAACGAAAAGTCAGACTTTTCTTTTATTTTTATTACAGCTTTCCACGAGGAGGAAAAAAAAATACAATTGTATCTTTTTACTTTGCACTTCTGAAAATCACATCTTGTATATAAATAGTTAATTGTGGATTTAGGAGTTGAAACATCCATTTTGAAAATCTTGGCAAGAAAGATTTAAGCAGTTTAGCCAAGGTCATACAACAAAATGATCTTTAAGACCTTTATGGATTGTGCAGTAATGTAAAGTTTTCTGAAATATGAGAACAGAGAGACTAAAATGAGGGGTAAAAATCTAAACTGTTAGTTCTACTTATATGCAAGATGATCGCCTTACAATGAATATAGATAAGTGATTTCAGGTAGACAGACCCTGTACAATCATGACTGAATTGCTACAAAGAGAAGTTGAGGTTGCATTAAGAGATACCATTATTTTAAGTGTTTTTTTCCATTTCTGGTTTTGCTGATGCATATTTTAGCCATCTTGTACTGCTTTCACAGCTGGGTTAAGTCTATTTTTTATGCATCATTACTGGCTCTTACATTGTCTTCCTAGGTGGCAGATTTCCAAGCCTTAAGCAATTTGAAGCATATACATCCAAAGTTTGCATACTCCATAAGGCAGGAGAGGAATGCAATTCAAATAGAAAGGGTCATTTGGGAAAGCACAGTGATATTGATTAAAGCTACAGATAAAGTAAATTAAAAAATACGTTCTCTGCAAGTATCTCTAAATTACAGAAAAGGTGGTATACAAAATTGGAAAATTGAGTGCCTTAGCAGCAAATTCACAAATTAGAACCATAGAAGTTTTAGTTCTGTTTAACAATCTTTTCTACAAAAATAATAGGCAAAAACCTTTGAGCAATCACGTCCTCCTTTTCATGCTTGGTTCTTTGCTACTAATGAACAAAGAATATTATCCCTGGAGCATTTTACAGCATCATATTTAATCATGTAGTTGGATAGTAGTTTTGATATTGGAGTTTTACCATAAATAGACATCTCAGTATTCAGGATCTCAATTGTTTAACTACTTGGTACAAGAGAAACAGATACCCCTAAGCAGCCTCTGGAATAAATTTTTCATTGCTGCATGTGTGTAATTCCTTGTAGAAGTCTATGAACTGATTGGAAAATATACTGTACAGAGTCAGAGAATAGTTTGTTGTAGATTCATATATTTGTAATGAACATTTTGTCTTTAATTTCTAAAAGTTACGGCAATTGACTAAGAATAGCCATAGATATTCAGCTTATATGAGTACAGAATGAGATTTAAGTTTTGCCTTACGTTCTAGATAGTTTGAGTTAATGATTATGCTTTCCACTGCAACTTTTTTTAAGAATAATATTTTACAGCTGTAATTTCAGAGCAAATCGCAACCGTGAACATGCAATTAAAAGCTGGTTTAGATTATGTATAACGTCTGCTTGTACTTCGTTAATTTCCCTAAACAACTTCATAAAAGTACATCATTCTCAATTTCTAACAACACTGCTATTCTTTCAAGTTATCACCTGCTGAATATTTAGATACAACGACCCAGATTTTACCCTCCTCAGTGTGGGAGTACTGCGCATTATTCTTGTATGGAGGATACACTGTTCAGTCTGCTGGTGAAACATGCTTATCGATAAGCTCTTTTTCTGCTGGAGACACCAAGACACATTTTCCACTTAGCAGTAGAGAGAAAGTTAAGCTCTTTCAATAAGAGGATGGAATAGGGGCTAGAGACAAAAACAAAAAAGGGAGAAGTTTTTATCTCACTTGTGCTAAGGCAAATCACCACTTACTTACTTCACTGATTTTTGTCCAAACTCACAACAGGGAAACTGAGACCAAGATCTGATTTTAAATCTGTCCTTGAAAAAAGGAGAATTATTTCATGATTCTATCAGAAAAAGGAGTAAAGATTAATAGAAAAGAGAACAAGCTTTATTTGATCTTTGAATCAAACATAGAAACTGTAATTCAACTCCTAGATTTCTCTTGTACAGAAGCTTGCCAATTTTATCGGGTCACGCAGTTAGTATAACATGGTCAGATGGGTACTAAGATAAAAACACATGTCTCATTTTAACTTGTGATCTGAGCAAGATTTGAAGACAGTTCTCAAGTGAGAGGTTAGTACACTAAGTCACTGTGCCACATGGCTAGGAGGTACAAAGCATATTTAAAAAAAAACACATTTTTTTTCTTTTATTAAAGCTTGTCACCAGCATCCTTCCTCCCTCCCTTCTTATGGTCAGAAGCAAGGTGGTGGGTGGTTCAAAAAACACTGAATTAAAACCTCTTCTTGCCAGCATAAAATGAACATAAACAGATGCATGATATTTCAGCTTCTAGAAACCAAGCATATAAAACAGCCAGAGTTTATCTTTCCAATACTGTTGCACTGATATTCCCTGCCAACTGCTAGGACTCAAGTTTGATCCTTTAATGAGGAAAATGGCATAAATAAAGAGAATAGAGAAGGACAGGAAAAAAAAGTTAATTGCCACCCAGGGTAAACGTTAATTGCTATTTAGGGGAGTTATCAAATACCAGAAAATCAAAAAACCCCCCCAAAAACAGGAAGCAATGAGCGATGAATGAATAGACATTTAACAGTGTATGATAATGCAGGATTAAAAGCAAAAGTAGAAGAAGAAAAAAGAAAAATGGAGGGTACAGAAGAAGGGAACATACATATAAGCTACAAATCAAGACAACCTAAATAATAAAGCAAAACAACAACAACAAACACATCACAAAGAAATCAATAGAAGGACTTTGATCACAAACAACAAAACCTGACAAGGAGAGATCAACTGGAATACATCAACAGAAAGTGTGTAAAACCAGATTAATGGAAAGAAGGAGCCTGAACTTTCATGCCATTCTGGTATCTTCAAAGCCTTGGCTGCATGGTCTGAGCAGAACCAGAAGCTGTCGTCAGAATCTCAGAAAGACAATGTGAGAAGAGACCTGAGAATCACGCCACTAGATGTGTGCAAAAGTGATTTCTAAAGCTGAACTTTCGTTTTGAAGGAAAATACTGACTTGCTGAAATCAAAATGTTCCATGGGAATATGTTGCTTTAAAGATCATATTGCTTTAAAATAAACCTGATGGGAAAAATATCGATATTTTGAAAACAACTGTGCGTGTCAGAACATATATTATTTTCTATACCTTATGCATTATAATATAAACCAAAGATGTTGATTTCAAAACAAAATGTTTTAGCTGACCCAAACAAATTTTACAGGAGAAAATACCGTTTCATAGCAATTTGGAAAATAAATAAATAAATAAAAGAATTACACTTTGGAGCAGAACTGAATTTAAAAACAACAGGATTTCCTTTAATTGCCAATTTACCAACAGAGAAGAGACAGAAGGTATAAAATAATCTATGAATTTGTGGGTAAATAGTGGACTGTGCTTTTTGTTCTGTAGTAAAGGCTACAAACTGGGTCCCATCTACACCTTCAGAAAATTCTCCAAAACAGGTGACGACAGGGCAGCAAGTGCACCATACGTTAGTAAAGCCAAGTGTACAAGAGAAAAACCAGAATGCTGGTGAAAATCGTTTAACATGGCTGCCTAAGAATGAAGTGTAGAGGAATAGTTCAAAACAGAGTTAACAGACTGGTGCTATGTGCAAATAAGAAGGCAAGTTATTTTAGATCTTGTCTGTTAAAGACAGAGTATATATCTGAGAGAGAGCTGGAAGCTTCTGTGCTTTCAGTCATTTTGCAGAGATAGAGATCCCTTAAACCTCATTTTTAATTACATATCATTTTCTATGAAAGAATAATGGCATTGTATGCGTTTCTTTGTTTCCTGTACATCTCTGTATGCTAATACACAATGACTAAATTGTAAAGTTTTTGTAGCTCTCATCAACTGGATTGTTGCATGTCCTGTGAGACAATCAACAATCAACAGTCCTTGCTGCCAATGGACCTGAAACATTTCCATTTATAAATAGTTTGGACAGGGATTTGGCTTCTCATCATATTGGTTTTTTCACTATCTTGTTGGGGTGTAGAACTAGTTGAGAACATTTTCTGTTTTGGTAGAATTAAAACACTTGACAGGAACATGGCTTTTTCACTGAAACTTTGAACATACACAAGGCAGGCAGGCAGGCATGCTGGGAAACTGGTACTTTCCAGACTGAGGTTCTGGGGATGGCCAGCTCTCTGATGAAGAGGACCCATGATCTATAGTACCTGATGCCACGGCTCCAGGACATCCCAGGTTTTGTAGGTGGCTAGCTCCCAGTCTGTTCAGATTGGCCAGCTTCCTTGCTGTGTGTCTGACAGACAAACACAGCAGCTGATGATGTGAACTTGAGTTAGCAGAAGCTTGTGTTCTCTCTCTATATATCCTATTTAGTTAGTCTATAAAGGTGCATATCTACCCTTCCTTCTGACTGACTTCAGACTAACACAGCTAACTACCTCTCTCAGAAACTCTAGGAAACCAGCCAGTTTATCTGCCCACTAGTCTGGTGAACTATGTAGCCCAAACTGGTAGGTAACTGGGCAACTGAGAAATGCCATTTTGAATCATACAGTAAGGGATTTGTTGTTCCCCTCCTTTTATCCAAAAACACAACCCCCCCCCCCAAAAAAACCACGCACAAAAAGAAAAGAAAAAAAACCCTAGCCATTCTGAGTTGAAATATCATGTTTTATTTTCCCCTTCAACCAATAAAACATTTACATGGAATGGAAAATCCGGCTCCCATGCTGCTCTGCTTAGGTGGTAGCGAGGTTAGTGATAAAGGATTGGGAAAATAAAATACATAATACAAGCACAACATCCAATAAGTTTAGTTGTTCAGACAAAAATTCAGTACAGAAAAAAAGCCTGTGTGTAATCAGCTTCTTGAGTGTCCAGGGGGATATGGGACATACTGCCTTTCCACAGAATGCCACCAGTCCGTTCTGTAATATGCAGACGTTTTGTAAAACCGCTAGAGAAACTTTTATATATTCTATATTATCTGAAGGTGCCTATCCATGTACATTGGGGCTGCTCTGCCATGCTAGCATGTCAGAGCAGACTTGATTAATCAAGTCCACTGCAGCATGGCAATTGCTGCACTCCAGCAGACTCCAGCGTCCTGGGTATCAGCATCCCCATGCTGAAAAACGGCAGTGGGGGCGCTTTAACTAAAGCTCATTCAACAAGCTTAAGTTAAAGTGCCCCCACTGCCATTTTTTAGCATGGGGATACTGATACACGTGACGCTCTGGGTGCTTTAATTAAAGTGCCCCTCCCCCCAGCCCCTGCAGCATGTGTATAAATGCCCTGAGGTTTTTATATAAAACCTATTACTGTGATTGTGGTGTGATCTTCACTGTTAGGAGATAGGAAAGTGGTATTACATTATAATAAGAGACTGAGGGCTGATCCCCAAAGAATTCAGGTAATATTGTAGCACCTTAGCCCTAGAGTGATCATTTGAACTCCTGCCTAATTTTCCAGGTGCCTGAAGTCCATAAGCATCTATATTTCCAGCAGAATTCCCCAGATACACACATTCCTGCTTATGCACATGTACAGAACAGCCTCAATCTTGTTAGGGTTAAGTGGTTCTTTGCCCATTTCATGCCCAAACAAGGGCCCTCAAAGAAGGTATTCTCTCTCCTGGTCCATTTGTTTAGACCACACCTAAAAGATTGGGCTCCACATGACACAGAGGCAAAGCAGCAAGAAGAGGTGCCCTCTTTTTATAGAAGAACCAAATAATTGGTACTCCAAAGACCATTTATGTCATTCATGCAATGACTTCTTTTAAAATGTAAAATGCATAAAACATTTCTTAGAGTGGAGACTGCGATGAAGGCCTGTCCCAATGCAGCTAAGTGCCCTAATCACTGGGCCAGTCACGGTTACTCTTTCTCTACCCAAATGGATCTTGAATTCTGTTCTGCCAAGTGGAATGACTTAAACAGGCAAGGTGGAGAGCATGTCTCTGGGGACATCCTCAGGCAGAGGGGTTGGAAATCCTCAGGCAGATGGGTCACTTCCTACATGAATGTTCTAACAAATGAGATGTTGCATAAAAAGATAGCACTGCAGTAGTCTTTTTTTTCTTTTTAAGGGACTCATCCCACACATTTCATGCTTTTAAAAAATGAACACTGTAAATCCCTACCATACAGGTGACATTTAGGGTTGTGATCCTCTCCTGATCCAGGCACCTCCTTGCAACCCAGAATTTGGCACTTAAGCCTCAGAGACAGGGCCTTTCATACACACTCATCATCTTTGTTTCCTACTTTATAACCTAAGTAGCTCTCTGCTTAGCATGCTGGCTGCTGTGAATCCCATTCTGAAGGTACCCAACTCTCCCCACACATAGGTGACTTTACTCAGAGATGTGGATTCCACTCGGAGGCCCGAGTTCCTAAAGGTAAAGTACTATGAAGTTTATCATTGCAATATCTTAGTTCCTCTGTAGATGCAGCCACAAGTGACTTACCCAAGTGTATAGACACTGGTAGAATTTCTCTAAAATAGTTTTCTATGAGGAGAGAAGTGGTTAACTGTATTAGCCTGAAGTCAGACAGATAGTAGAGTAGGGTGTCACCTTTGGCTAAGTCCATACAGTGAAAAAGCTTGAGGTGGAATTGGTTCAATCTACACAGGTTTCTTTGCGTACATCCGACTGTTAATGAACAGAACTCACATTTGCTTTTTTGTTGGCCAAGGCAGGCAGATGCTTGCACTGGCCAAGGCCAGAAGGGGGTGGACACTCCTGCATGTCTCCCAGCTCTGCTGGGCAGTGAATGCCCCAGTGCTGCCTACTTGCCAGCCTCCTGCCTCTCAGATGTGGGGGGGTGGGTAAGAGGGAAACAAACTGCACAATGCACTGTGGGAGAAAGCTCCCAAGGCAGGGTCTTCCCCCCCACTGTAGCCTGGCTATACTGGGCAATGGGTGCCCTGGCCCAGTCCCTTCACCAGCAGGAACAGTGAGCAGGTAGGGTTGCCATATTCATCCTCCAGTGGAGCTGGGCTGTGGGGTGGGAAGACCGCCCCCCATACTTCATAGACCCCAGCTGGGGAAGGCAGGGGCCCATTCCACCCCGCACCTGTCCCCTGTGCCATTGCTTGCTGGGAGGGGGAGAACAGGCTTTGCTGTCTCAGCTCTCTGACAGCTTGGAGGCAGGGCTGCTCTGCTCCCCTGGAGCAGAGGAGCTGGGGTAGAGTTGAGCCTGCCCTGTGAGATGGGGCTGGCAGGGAGCTGTGATGTGTCCTGGGATGCCAGGAGTCTGTGACCTAACTGGTGTTGGGAAAAAATCTGGGAAATAAATTCAATAGACCAGTCTAACCTAAAGTCATTCAATTTGATACTACATGCATCCAGGTCTATCTTAAACCATATTCCACTATTTTGAAACTGGTCTATGTACGTGGCAGAAATTCTGTTCTGTTACAGGTTCGGACCAGTTTCCAATCACTTATACTGGTTTGTGTGTAATTTCTGTCCCTATCCTTAGGGCATTTTTACATGTGCTCTGGGGGTGGGGGGTGTTTTAATTAGAGCAGCTCTGAGAGTCACTCTAATTAGAGCAACCAAAATGTCTTATGCATTATCCCTGCACTTCAAAATGGCAGTGGGGGTGCTTTAACTTAAGCTTATCGAACAACCTTTAGTTAAAGCATCCCCATTGCCATTCTGAAGCGTGGGGATGCTGATACACAAGACATTAGCTGCCGGAGCACGCTAATTATCACACTCCAGCAGACTTGATCAATCGAAGTTGCTCTGACATGCTGTAATTACAGTGTATTGCAGCCTCTCCACAGACTCTAGGAGTGCCTGTAGACATAACTGGTTCAGAGAGGCATGAGCTTTCATAGGTGATGGCTTACTTTGTCAGATGCAATGAAGTCACCTATAAAGGGTCATGCCTCTTTAAACCAGTCAGTCTCTAAGGTGCCACCCTGACCTGCTTTAAAATAGTTTGAGAGTCTTTCAGTAGCGCAGGTGTCATTGACTTATATACTTCAGAAGCCAAAATAATCCTGTAGGAACAATGTGTTCAACACTTGTATTGCAATACATGTTATATATTCCTTTTCTTTCTCCATATGACTCTCATATTTCATTTGTTGTATGAAGGGCAAAAAATGGAACAAGAACCATCCTTTCTCTTTGTAATTTTGAATGCAACAGAGACAGGGAAGGACTGTAGCAAAAAAGTAGCCATCTCAAGCACTGAAAAAATGCTTTTATAAATATTAGATATATGAACAACAAAATTGCTCCTATGTCAGCTCTCAAGTTTGCAGCCTTTAGTGGCACAACTTACTGAGGAGTGACTTTCACACTGGGACAAATTTAAATCAAAATCTAATTTTTATAGCTTTCTTGTAAATTGGGGTGGGGAGGCAGGACTAATGGCCTTAGTCAGTAATCACACAAACCCCTACTGGTGTCAATGACAGTCTAGTTAGCTTGGGACAGTCTAGTTAGCTCCATTATTACTTGAATAAGAATCCTTTCTCTCTATTTAGTCTCTCTTCCTGTGTGAATATGAACACAGAATTCAGAACAGTAAGGTTTGTGCTTGCAGGAGCGAAGCAAAACCATGGCCACTGTGGTTTTCTCATTAACTTTAACTGGACCATGGAATTGCCCCGTCTTTTGTATGTTGTAAATTGACCATAATAATTTTAGCAACAGGTAGAAAATAAAGGTAAGCTGTGAGAGACCCATATTTAATACTTTATATTTCTGGAAGCTTTGGAAACTGTTAAGAAATTTACAGGGGTTGTTTGGGCGGCAGGGGGAGGGGGGAGAATTTGAAGAAGTAAATGGATTTATCATTGAGCTAGATGCATTTAAAATATTTTTTATTCTTTTACATCTGGCATCAATTTCAGCCCGTCTGTGAACAACTGGATGACACTTCAGAGAATGGACATATCTCCAATCATTTGCAAGCATTGTTGCATGTAGTTTGCCTGTGTCTTTGGGTTGCAATTTTTTAGATTAGCTTTAAATGAGAATTTATGCATTTAGCACGTGATCAACTCTTACATCACTTACAACATCCTAGCCGGCTCCTATCTTTTGCAAAAACTTTGTATTCCTTACAATAATACCCTCAAAGGTTGCTTCACAATGAATGAAATACACCCAGAATCGAGACAGTTTCATATGATGTTCATATTGTGATCTGTTATGCCCCTTTTTAGAATAATTAATGGCTAAAAAATGTCCTCCTGAATAAAACATACGGGGAAAAGATGTGCAGGGGAAATCTTATGGTTTAATTTTCAAAAGTACAGAGGTTATTATTCTTTTCATTGATGTTGGAGTTAGTCCTTGAGAAAATCAATTAACTGGTATCACAGTGATAACATTTCTTGGTTCCCCTGCTCACCCTGCCCAAAAGAGGAAGTCTGATAGGATTGATTTGGATTCTACATTGAATAATACTGACACAATAATTAATCTCTCAGACCAGTGGGGGGGGTGACCTTTTTGGCAGGTGTCACAAATTAGCCCTAAACCCTCCCTGAATCCTCCTATCTCCTTCCTCTGCCTGATTAGCTACTCATTTTTCTGTACCCTGTGCTGTGCCCCAGAGCAATCTGTTGCTCTATTTATTGCTTCCTGCCCTGTGGAGCGGCCTGATTTACTGCTTAGCTTTCTGCTCGTTGCCCTATCAGCCACTCTGCTGCCTGCTCCCTCCCCAGTCTGCTGTATGCCACACACAGGGGCTGCCTGT
Organism: Crocodylus porosus; assembly: GCF_001723895.1. Classification (NCBI taxonomy): domain Eukaryota; kingdom Metazoa; phylum Chordata; order Crocodylia; family Crocodylidae; genus Crocodylus; species Crocodylus porosus. The sequence continues at coordinate 100,502,760 of NW_017728918.1, read as the reverse complement.
GCCACTTATGTCACATGTGTTACTGGTTGGTCACTGCTGTCTGAATTTATCACTGTACATAAGTATTCTCCACATATGCTCTTGCACAGTGACCCTTACAGGAAAGCGCTACAGATAATTGCTCTACTACCTTTCAGATAAGTCCAATATGCAATAGTTGGACAGAAGGCTGCTAAAAATTCATGGGAAGCAACACTAGCATATCAGTTCCACATCCAGGTGCCTTCAGGAGAATTTTGGCCAAAGAAAGTGGGTTTTTGAATCATTTTATCCATTTTAGAGCAAAAAACCAGAATGGAAGATATGACCCTTGGAGAACAGAATGCTCATAAAAAGTTGCAGACTGGTGCCAGAAAATGTAGGCAGGCACTGTGGAAGTTGCCCCTGTACAGCGAGTTAGCTGTATATTTATCCTGTCTTTTATTGCTGTTCTTCTCATCTTCTACGGTTACTTATGCCAAATTGCATAGTGGTTTTGTGATGGGACTGGATTCTAAAAATGAGTTGTAAGCTGAAGCTGAAAATTCACTCTCACATGTAACCTAACCCATATTTGAACCTAGAGTCTCAGAGGAGTAGGCCTAATTCATTCAAGCCCCATGCCAATATGACCCTGTTCTGCTCATATTTTAAAAATATGACATATGTCAGATGTAATACTAGAGCATCTTGAAAGCTTCTTCACAAATCATAGGTTTCTCTAGCTTTTGGTCTGTCCAACAGCCAATTATGGCAGGGAAAAATGGAAAGGGAAGCTTTAAGGAAAACAATCACAGTCAGTGTATAGGCAAACAGATGATGAACACAAACCAGGCAAAGTCTCTCTATGGCAATAGGACAACATGCTTGAATAAAATTAGAAGTAGACTTGAATCAAATTACAAATCCAAACAGTCCCAAACACTGGGAAATCTCATGGCTAAATCCAAATGTTGTGGCTCAGGCCTACTGTAAATTACCAGCAAGTGTATATTAAAAATAACCCTTTTTTGTGGTTCAGAAAAAAATGTTTAACTGGGATTCTGACAAGCATAAATAGTAGAGGTGCTGAGAATATGGTGAGAAAATCAGTTTCCTGCAATATATTCAGCAATGGAGGGTTAGATAAAGTTTTTCTTTAAATTAGCTACAGCGTTTTAGGTTTATTTCCAAAGCCCTTATCATTATAGCATCTCAGCTCCATTTCCTTGCATTTAAAGTACTTCTCCCCCAAGGAACCACAGAGCGGTGGCTGCACTTCATGATCAGAGAATTAGTTGGTCTGAAATCAGGCAGGAGGTAGAGTAGATTTGCCCCGTATCAACTATCTAAATCAGATAGATATAGATATAGATACATAGAATTAGCTTTCATGAGCTCAAGCTCACTTCATCAGGTGCTGTGAAAGGACATATATAGAGCAGTGTATAAAATGGAGAGAGTGAGAAGGCAGGAGGGGAGTGGAAAGGGGTAATGAGTGTCAGCGCTGGGAGAGGCGAACAAGAAAGCAATTAACCCATAGGAACAAAGGAGTCACGGAAGCTAATCCATGTAATGGGATAAGAATCCATGGATCCTGTTTAAACTATACTTTAACACAATCAAGTCTGTGGATGATTTCGTGTTCCATAACTCCCCTTTCAAGTTGTTTTCTAAAGTTTCCTACCTAAGAACAGACACCTTGGGGTCAGTATGGAATGCCCGGGGAGGTTAAAATGTTCTGCCACAGGCCTTTGGGTCTTCCTGGATCTGATAGAAGATTCATTCTTATATATAGGGATCATCCCATTGGGCCAGTGTAGATAGAACAGGGGCTTTGTAAGCAGGTGACAGAATAGATGATATCTGTAGATTTGCAGGTTAATGAACCTCAGATGTTATATTCTGTGTTATCTGGTCCAGCAATGATATAGTCTATATTAGTGAGGGGGCACAGTTGGCATCCAGGTCTATTATAGCGTCTAGGAAATGAATCTGTTGGTGGAGTGTTCCAGAGTTAGCTTGATGGAAGCATGTCATTGATACACCTTAGGTAGGGGATGAGAGGGCAACTGTGGAAGAAATGGACTTCAAGTTCTGTCATAAAAATGTTCACATATTGGGGGGCCAGATATGTGGCCATAGCAGTGCCATTCATTTGTAGGCATACCAAGTCCCCAAATCTGATACAGCTATGAATGAGGACAAAGCAGGAGAGTGTAATGGAAACAAAAGCAGAGTTCTCATCAGAGATAATATTCTTTATGGCTCATAATTTGTCCTCCTGGTGTACAGAGATGTGACATCCATGGTGGCTAATATGGCACTTGCTGGAATCTTGTTAGTGGATCCCAGTTCCTTTAAGAAATATGTGGTGTCTTTCAAATATCTGGAGGCTCCAGTGACATATGGGAGCAGAATAAAGTCAGCATAGCCAGAAACTCGCTCTGTGATGGTGCCAATGCCAGAGACAATGGGATGTCCTCAGTTGCCAGATGTGTGGATCTTGAGTAATAAGTAAAAAATTGCCTGGCTTGGGCTTGGGAGATGAAAGCGGTGATCCTCTCCTGAGATAGATTCTGTCAAAAATTATCCAGTTCTCTCTGGTATTGTGCTGTGAAGATCTCTGTCTGGAATTTGTATAACTCCACATTGGAAAGTTGTTTCTTGGCTCTCTGTATGTATGCTGTTTTGTCCATGACAACAGAGGTGCCCCCCTTATCTGCCTGTTGTATGATAATATCTTGGTTGTTTTTAAGGTTGAGCATGGCTCTCTCTTCTGCAGGACTGAAGTTGTAGTGTAAGTGTTTTCTGACAATCTCATAGGTGGAAACAGTTTATACACAGGTACAGATAGTGGCTGCAGCCCTTAGGTGGAGTTCTGGAGCTGTCCTTCTTGTTTTCTGTATGGATCCTGTCTCTGTGGTGGGTGTGATGGCTCCTTGTCATGGAAATATTCCTTCAGTTTTAGATGGCAGAAAAAATCCTTGAGGTGTCTATACAGCTGCACCTTACTGAACTGTGTAGTATGACAGAAAGAAAGGCCACAGAATAGTACAGACACTACAACCAGGCTGAGAGTACAGCTGCATAGATTGATGATATTACCTTGGAGTGTAGGGCTGTTATTGGAGCATGCAAGTCTGGAAAGTTTTGCTGCCTTTATTTTCATTAAGAAGTGAAGCTGTTCATGATAGGCCTTGTGGTTGGATGTGGAGATCTCCTCCTGCTAAACGGCTGTTATGTCCGGATGGCTCTGTATTCTGTTTTTCAGTTTTGCAAGTTTGGTGTTAATCTGTTCTTGTTTTCTGTATAGAGGACTGATAAGAGGGTGCTCCAGTTTCTCTGAGAGAGTGAAGGCTATGTCAGAAAAGGCTATATGATATGTAGAATGGGGTGGATTAGCCATTTGGAGTCCCTTAGGGCACTTTTGCATAGGCTCTGGGGGTGGAGGGGGGACGCTTTAATTAGAGTGGCTCTGAGAGTGCCATGTCTCCCGTATCAGCATCCCTGTGCTTAAAAATAGCAGCAGGGGCATGTGAATTAAAGCTTGTTCAATAAGCTTTAGTTCAAGCACCCCTGTCACCATTTTTAAGTGGGGGGATGCTGATACACGAGATGTAGGAAGCTGCTTGAGCATGGCAATTGCCACGCTCTTCCTGGAATTCCAGTGTATAGGCACCCTAGTTGTTATATTCATTTCCTTACACCTGGTCAGAAAGAAGGTATCTGAGTGTACCTGAGCAAGTTTCTTGTGTAGATCAACTGCACTCCATTTCGTCTGCCTGAGCATGGTACCATCCAAGAACAGAGAGAGAGAGTTAGCTGTGCTGGTCTGCACTTCATGATTCCTATTTTTCTCTCATTTGTGCCCTGATTGGTTCAAGCTACAGCAATAATCATAATGTTTGATATCCACACCCCTTGATTCCCTTACTCTCAGCTAAGTGACCCCAACTCAAGTTACAATTACCAAGAGGCAAAGCAAAGTGATTCATCAGTGGAGTTCACTGGGATGTGACATTTACAAGCACATTTTCATATCTGGATAGGCGTTGCCCCTAGCCTTTTGCCTGGAGACTATTTTTATTTTACCACAGCATTGACCATATACAGGGACCCCTGGCTTCTCCTGTAAACCCCCCTTTCCACACACACACACACACACACACACACACACACACACACACACACACACACACCACACACACACACACACCCTTCTCAACTGGGGCTCAGATGTCATATTTGGCCCAAACTCTGCCTCCCAGGATTGGAGGTCTTACTGGGATCGGGACTCGGCTCTCTCACCCTCTGGCTAAGCACCCCCCCCCACACACACACACTGGGGGCTCCCCAGCATTGGCCACCCCCCACACACTGGGGGCTCCCCAGTGCTCATAACGCCTCTTTTACTCAGGGTCTCGGGGCTTCCCTCCACAGGTGGGC
>NW_017728918.1:100447527-100498253 GCF_001723895.1 Crocodylus porosus | reverse complement strand
ACACACACACACAGAAATACAACAGTGTAGAGCCCACAGATCTACTCTTTAGTTTTCTTTAAACTACTGAGGTTCAAAGAGGCACACTTAGAGGAAGATTGGAAAAGGAGGGTGAGGTCTGAATGTGTGGGAAGACAGTACATCTCAAAGAATTTGAGTTACTGGTAAATAGGGATCCTGGTTTTCTCTGTTTAAAAATCTCAGATTCCCTGATGAAAAATCCTAAATTCTCTGATTAAAACCCCCCAAATCCAGGTTTTCCCATAACTAAAAAGAAACAACACTATACTTATAGGTATTAGTTGAACACAAAGTTTTACTGATATATTTACAATTTTAAAGCAATTTGGAAGCCTACTAGTGCCTCAATGTTTATAATAAAATGATTTCTAAATACCTAAAATGTTGGCATTTTATTTATTTTTATTTTTTTTATCATGGAAAATCAGAGCTTCCCCTGCCCCTTTTACTCACCAGGATGTGTATCTGGAGCCGTGGTTGTCCCCCCTGCTGCTTTGTGGCACTGAGCAGCCCTGATATGCTGGTGCCTTGCCCTTGCTCATGCTGTTGTTCCTCACTCCCTGATGGTGCCCCTTAGTCCCAGATCCAAGCCCTCCCAGCCCTGCTGGTGTCTCTCACTCCTGCCGCACTGCCCCCTGTCCCATGGCCCCAAGTGTGTGAGGAAGGGGGTAGGTGTGTGGGTAAGAGGGGTGTGGGTACAGGTGATACATGGGGGCATAGGGGGAGCATGTGTCCCCTGAGATTTCTGTGCCCACAGTGGGATGCAGGGTGTGGGATGCAGCTGGGCTGGACCAGCTCTGGGCAACAGCCAACTCTGTGATTCAGCAGGTGGGACCTGGTGCAGGAGGGAGTGCCATGCTGCCATGGCCACCAAGATGTGGTACGGTAGCAGCAGCAGCATGAAGTTGTGGCTCCTGCTGCTGGGTGGGCAGGGGGTGCCTCACCTTGGGGTCCAAGGCAGCACAGTGTTCCCTCCCATGCAAGGTCATGCCTGCTGGGCCATGGAGGTGGCTCCTGCCCACAGCTAGTCCAGCCCAGCTGCAGCCTCATGCCCTATGCTGGGTGCAGAAATCTGGGAGGGCACATGTCCTCACCCCCCACCCCCAACCCAGCTGCATTGCCTGTGCCCCTCCACCATATCACCCATGCCCCACTCCCCCACCATAGAGTTACCTAGAGGGAGTTGTGGGAGCTTCTCTCCACCATATGCATAGCTTCCATGTGCATATGCGGATGCACACATGCATGTGGCAACCCCTGCGTCCCACTCCCCCAGCCCCAGGCAGCTACTTGCAGGCTGCAAGGGAGAAAGTTTACTGTGTGCAGTGGAAGCTGAAAATAGCTTTCAGCAGGAATTTGAGATAGGTTGGGAGAACTGCCTTACCTGGAAAAATAACTGAATAGAGGGGAAGTGCCATCTGGGCCTGGATCTCATTATCTTGGCTGGTGGAGGTGACTATCACTAGGAAGGTTGTTTTCATAGACTATGTTGGAGCGAGCAGGAGGCCACTGGCTTGAACCATGGGCACATTAGCACCCTAAGGGCCAGATTCAGGTCCCACTTAGGATCAGGGCTCTTGATGCATAGGAAGGATCTTGCCAGCCCTTTTAGAACCTCAGTGTGACAATGTGAGAGACACTGGGCGGCCCTCAACAATAGAGTAATGGACAGAGATCACCTTTAGGTGAACCTGAATTGGACTGAGGGAATAGACTAGTGGTTTTCAGTTCCAAAGAGTAGTTTGGGGAATGATGACAGCAACAGAAAGATACCTTGTATTCATCACCACAAAAAGAATCTAGACCACTTTGGAAGATAGGTAGGCCTCATGCAAGTCTTCATGCTACATGCTGGGGCATTCCTAATGGCAGTAAAATAGATGTGCTCTAGCTGTGAGAAACATCCAGTATCCAGGAGTTAAGATGAAGCAAGCACAAGTCTGGGCAATGTATTCTGCCAGTGTCATGAGAGAGGAGATTGGGAAGCAGAGGCAGGGAAAGAATCCTGCATAATAAGTGAAGGGGGTCCTGAAACCAGATCTGTCTTGGCCAGACTGGTATTATCAGAATGACTTGGGCTTGGTTTGGCCACATGTTCACAATGACCACAAGATTAAGGGGGATCAAGGGGAAGGCATACAGCAAGCCCTTCTGCTGTGGTATCAGAAAATCATTAGAGATAATCTCACCTTAGCAATACCACCTCCTGCTGAAAGAGATGCTTCTGAGAATGATCCCTGAAGAGGGATAGAGAGGGTGGTTGAAGAGAGAAATAGCAATGATATAGCAATATCTCATCATAGCTATGACCTAGTGGTCAGTAGTAATACTGATCCGACCAAGAGAAAGAACAGCAGGTGGTCATGAAACAAAGAAGACAGAGGGGTTAGGGAGCATCTGTCATTCACACTATCAAAGCCACTGCTTTTCTGAGCAACCTGGGAAGGCCCAGAGAGGTGATGTCAATGGAGATTCTGCTTTTGTGTTATGGTTTCATACTGGCATGAAGAGGAAGACAGGTGGAAGCATACCTGGGGGTCCAGGGGCCTTGAGTAAAATGTCTCTGGTCAAGGACTGACTGAACTCATATGAAAACATGCATCTGAATAACTACTTGAAGGAGGACTGTAACTGATATTACATTCTTTAGGAATCTTAAACTAGTAAAAATGATGATGTGCAAACTCCTTGCTCCTACTCTCCTGTCACCTCCTTTCCCCTTCTGCACTTTGAATACATCGCCTCCCTCAGGCAAAAGGTGCGGTATCAGGTAGGCCTGTGCGAGTCGGCAGCAATCTGATCCGGCTTCGGATCCAGCCGCTTCGGATGGCAGTGATATGATCCGAAGCTTTGGACCAGATTTCCGTTTTGATTCAGCCAAAGTGGCTCCGAAGCTTCAGAGTTGTTTCGGAGATCCTGCCCTAGGGTATAATGGGGGAATCAATGAAATATCTATCTTTGTTGTTTTTTGTCCAATTTGGATGAAACTTACACAGATGGTAGCCTCTGCTGAGATCATGAAACTTGCCAAGTTTCAAGAAGATCAGTGTAGCAGTTTGGGGGGAACTGTACCCCAAATTCTTGAAAGTCAAACTCATGTCACGGCTGTGTGTCACACCACAGGGGGTGAAACCTGCAGCAGTGGTGGCCTCTGGTGAGCCCACAAAGCCTGTCAAATTTCAAGATCTGTGCAAGTGTTTGAGGGGAACTGTACCCCAAATTCTTGAAAGCAAAACTTCTGTCACGTCTATGTGTTACACCACAGGGGTGTCAAAACTGCAGGGGTGGTAGCTCTTACTGAGGCTACAACACATGCCAGGTTTCAAGGAGATTGGTGCAGGGGTTTGGGGGGCACTGCCCCTCAAGCTGTGAACAAGCAAAACTCGTGCCATGGGTGACCCTGTGTGTATTAAATCGCAGCAGGGTGACAGCTGCAGGGATGGTGGCCCCTGCTGAGGTCATGACACCTGCCAGCTGTCAAGGAGATAGGTACAGGGGGGTTCTGGGGCCCTGCACTCCTAGCTGCTGACAGACAAAACTCGTGCCATACATAGGTGCTTGTGCAACTGTGTCTGTCTTGGGGCAGTTGATTGTATTGATTATTTCCTCTCCTTAGCCTGGTTTTGTCAGTGCTAATTGATGGCAATTAACTGGCTACATTAGCTAGGTCCTGTGTATTAAGCTGGTCCCTGAATGAATCATGACTGATTGGTAATTGGTAACATAGCAGCTTAGCAGCCAGGCCTGCAGTGGTGTCTTCCACACCCCAAGACAGAGACAGTCAGTCCCACAAGCACCGTAAGTTTTGTCTGTCAGCAGCTAGTAGTGCAGGGCCCCAAAACGTCCCTGCACTGATCTCCTCGACAGCTGGCAGGCATCGTGGCCGCAGCAGGGGCCACCATCCCTGCAGCTGTCACCCCACTGTGCCTTAACACACACAGTGTCACCCATGGCACGAGTTTTGCTTGTTCACAGCTTGAGGGGCATTTCCCCCAAACCCCTGCACCAATCTTCTTGAAACTTGGCAGGCTTTGTGGCCTCAGCAAGAGCTACCAGCCCTGCAGTCTTGACCCCCTGTGGTGTAACACATAGACATGACAGGAGTTTTGCTTTTAAGAATTTGGGGTGCAGTTCCCCCCAAACCCCTAAACCTAACTTCTTGAAACTTGGCAGGCTTCATGCTCTCTGCAGAGTCAACCATCCCTGAAAATGTCATCCAAATCAGGCAAAAAACAACAAAGTTATAGCTATTTTATCGTTTCCCCATGATACCCTATGGCTGGATCTCCGAGGCGGATCCGAAGCGCTTCGGAAGCTCTGAACCACTTCGGGAAGCCGAACGAGGCCAGCGCTTCGACCCGGATGTGCTGCTTTGGACCGCCAAGTATCCGAAGCTTCTTTGGATCAGAAGCTCTGTCCGAAGCCTCCCACAGCCCTAGTATCAGGTTTCTGGTGCAGGAGTTGGCACTGCTTCCACCTGATTTACATTGCAGAGGTCCCTCCTAGATAGAAGAAGCAACAGCAGCCTTTACTGCTTTATGTTGTGTGTAACCATCTAACCTGCTGGAAAAAATGAAGAACCTAGTTTATCAGACCTTGAAGAGGACAGGGAAAGGAGAGCTTGGAAAGAGATGGCTCTTAAAGTCCCTGGTTTATTTACCAGCTCTTACTCTCAGCTTTAAACTATGTAGCCAACTCTAAACTATGCTCATTGCCATGATGCCTTTTGACATTCACTAGCACTGAACTAAACCAAAGAAAGGAGGGGTTGAAAAATATTGCCAAACTAGATACCCTGTTACTGGATGCATTAGGCTTTCTTAGGTAAATTAGACTGGATTTTGCTAAGAACTCTGATAGTTAAAAAAGACAGATGACAAGCAAAGCAATATGAGGACTCAGTGACTCCAATCACCCCAAGCTCTCTCTATGCTTTCTGAACAAGCTTATGATTAGTTGTGGCTGGCACCAGTCTGCACATAGGAAAAACAGGAGTTAGAAAATGTAGCCATTAATGTTTTTATTCTTAGATGAAAAAATGGTTCATGAAATGACAAAACCACTAATCTGATTTGACTTCTTTTTTCTATTTTAAGAAATGTATTTACTGAGATTCCTAAAGCTTAAGAGGAAATGATTAAAGATAGCACTGGCACATGGCTTTTCATCATTTGAACAAATGAAAGCACGCCGTTATTTGAAAACAGTTCTACCTGTTAGCAACTATGGGGAAAGACTCAACCATATGGAGGAAAACAAAATATTTGAAAAATTTTTTGTTTCCAGATAAAAATATTTAGCATTGTCTGGTACTGACACATCACATTTGCATTAGTAATGTACATGCTTGCTGCAGTTTTCTCCTTCCTACTGGAATATTTCTTCATTTTTAAAAGATTTTTGTGGCAAAGTAAAAAAAAAAAAAAGAGTTAAAAAATAAGTTTCAGCCTAGTAACATCTCTAGGGAAAAATATTTAGGTTTGCAGAGCCTTGAAATCTGTTTCATGGTGTTCACTACTTCTAAAATATTCTTCATGAAAAAAGTCCTTCTAGTAGTTTAACCTTGAATCATATATATTTGTAGTCTATAACTTGCTTTGGGGGCAGAATTTAAAAGTGAGTTTAAACTACTAATCTTGGAAAGATGAGTCTCAAGACAAAAACAGAAAAAAAATCCTCTTTTATAGATTGTCTAAAATATAAACTATTCAGGTTAAGAGAAACTATAACACTGTTATTACTTGTTGGTAATTGTTTTCTTCCCTGAAGCCACACAAGATAATAATTTGAAATCTACTTTTTATGTTCTCTTGAATTGTATTACTTTGTGTGAATAGCAGGACACTGTGTGTGACTGCAGATCCTTTTAATATATTTATTCTGAGCTACTGATTTCTGAAACATGCTGCTCAATTTTCTAGAAAACATGCTATTTCCATTGCTAATTAAGGCCAGGGTATGATACAGTTATTCTGACAGCATATTCCTTTACATCACTTCAGTGAGACTACACGTTGGATGAGGTATGTCACTGTGTACATCACAGCCTTGTCCTTAATTATCACGTTCTCTTTGAAAAACAAATTTTTCTCTTAATAAAAAAACACAAGACAAGCACTGCCTAGAAGGACTACTGAAAGCAATACAATTAATTGGCAAAAATAACAACAACGTATCTCCTCTAGAGGAGGTACAGCATCGTTATGAAATACTGTATTTGATTTTTGAAAATATTCTCTTAAAGGGTAGCCCTTGAAGTGACCAAACACTTCATGGTGTATAAGTGCCTCGTACACAAGGGAGTGGAGTGTAGGTGAGTGGAATGTGGATGAACAGGAGCAAGGAGAAAGTGGAACACCACTCTCAAAATGCACCGACTGGTACCCAAGTGCCATCGTGGAGGGTGAAACAGGAATCAAATTGTAACTCCTAAGGGTTACAAGATGGTCTGTGGCTTGCATGTGAAGCACTGTAGCTGACTGCTGTCCTTTCCTCAAGCTGAACTACAACATTTCAGTCTAGCCATTAAGAATCATTATTCAACCCAACCTATGCATAATTTTTTTCTTAGCCTCAGCAGGAGGTTTCAGACCCTTACACTTATAACACTGACAGCAGCCTGAGAGCATTTTTAAATATAAAATTGTACCTTTTAAATCCATTACCATTACTCTATTTTAAAATATACATATATTAATTGGCAAGTATCACTGAGTCAGATTTGGACTTCAGTTAAGAAACCTTGCCCTGCAAACATCCTTGAAAAATGCAGATACCATATATAGTATCTCTTTGAACAGAAGCCAAGGGCTGCCTGAAAAGTTCTGTTTAACGGAAAGCTGGGATAATGCAAAAGTCAGTTTTGTTGATCTGCTTTAACAAGAATACATAGAGAATAAGCCTAAGCCTTTTTTTGCCGGAAAGTGGAACGTACATATTTCTAACAATCTGTAAGTGTGGCAGATCAAAGTCTATTTCCTCTAGGCACACAGGTGGCTCTGAGGCTATGTGCATATTGCCATTCTGTTAGATGGATAATGACAAATGCATTGTATATGAAATCCCAGCAGACTGAGGATTCTTTTGTTTCATTCTGTGAGGGCTATAAATAAGTAGCGTGGCACCAGCAGACTGCTGAATGAAACAAACGTACACACATAAAATAAATCAGAGAAACCTTAGTGGTTTACAAATGGCCATTTTCAAAGGGATTCAAAGCAGATAGACAGGGAGCCCTTTCACAGCAAAAGATAGAACAGCCTTACGGCATTCCACAAGCACTTCTGGGAAGAATTTTCTATCAAATATTCATGGTAGCCTCTTGTCTATACAAGTCTGGTTGATAGAGTAATAGTGTCGACTCACCTGGCACCAAAACTCAGCCGTTCTCCCTTTCCCTATCCAGTAAATCTGTGGTTGTCAGTGATAGGAGCTGATGGGAAATGATAGCCTTATTGAGCTGCCTTGTGAACTGTAACTCATTTGTTCTGAAGACCCAGACTGACAGCCCCTGCATTTCTCCCTTCCAGCAAAATTGAGTATAAATCACTTTATCATTTTTTCCCCATGACAGTTTATCAGAATTCTGGAATTTTATATGAAGTCATAGGGACTGGTGATAGAAAATAAGACTCACTCATTTTTGTGGTTGAAGAGCACTGCCCCTCGCAAGGGCTTAACATTCCAATAAAAACTGTAATCTGACTTCAGCTGAAAACACACATATGCACACATACACATTCGACTTAGCGAGACAATGAAAATGTTGCAAACAGGATAGCCTTCACTAGGCTTCAGCTGGCATGTGCTAGGCTATGAATTTACTACAGATGCTTTCTCTCAGCTATCTGAAAACTCATTTTTCCTTTGTCATTCTGACTTTAATTCATCCTTTTATACCTTTTGAGTTCTATATATACATGCACACAAACACACACACAAAGTATTTGCACAGTGTCAACTTATCAGGTACTCATTTAGTGCTGTTTAGGGCTAAAATACTATGGAAATGAGAGTCAAGGTTAGGGGTATGCAATTATTTTGGCTGGAGGGCCGCTTAACAAGTTTTGGTGAGCTCTTGAGCCCTGTCCCTTGACAGGTGTCCTGCCCCTGGTCACCATCTGGGGATTGGAAATCCTGCTTCTAACTCCTGATATTTGCCACTGGAAGTCCCTGCCCCAGAAGTACTTCTTTTGAGAAGTGATGTTGCTATCTTGAAACCAGAAAAAGTCATATACAAAAAAAATAAAACATCCAGTATAACTTATTTTAATTTTATTTAAAAAAGATTTTTGTCCTGATGTATGTGTGTTTGCATACTGTATCTAGAGATGATTGCATAATAGCTCAAAATACAGTCTTACTCTTGTATAGTGTGTGTGTGGGGGTAAGAGGGTGTATGTTGGAGGGGTGTGGTTAGGGAGGGGGATTTATGTGGCGGGGTATGGGAATGGTGTGCGGAAGATGGGGGAGAGGTATGTGGTTGGGGTGGGGGTTTGTGTGTGAGTTGAGGGGGATGGGGTATGGGAGTGTATATGTGGGCTGTGGAAGTGTATAGGTGTTTTTGGGGTGTGTAAGTGTGTGTATGTGTGCGTGCGTGTGTGCACGCATGTGAGAGGGTCCTTAAAGTCCTGGGAGCGTGCGAGTCCCTGGAGCTGAATGCAGGGGTATTGAGTGAGGCCAGCCCTGTCCAGCCCCATAGCACGTAGCTCCCCACGTTCTCACCCTAGCCACTGGCTGCAGGTGGTGGCACCGTGGAGGACCACCCCCACCCAGCCAAGTAGTGCTGCCACCCAAGTCCCCGGCTATACATCAATCAAGACTGACTTCTGTATGCTGCTCGTGTACTGTAGGCCATCACTAAGAAGCATACATTTAACTACAATGACTACAGGACTAATGACACAATATCTTTGGACTATTTTTGCCCAATATGTTGTGGTTTTTTAAAACTTTTTTATATAATCTAGCAAATCAGTGCACATCCCAATAGTTATATTTGTTTTTGCTTTGATCTTAAATGGAATAGTATAGTGCTAACCTCCTACCATATTACTAAAGCCTCTAGTTTCTTGTCACTGGAGAAAAAAAATGTGTTGTGTCATATGTGGTGATGCACTGCTTCTTCTGCACCCCACTTTTCAAAATCCTAGATCTGCCAATGTATGTGCTATTATCTTTAAAATTTTTTGTGAATTTGTTCTTTCTGAAAATGAAGAGTTAACACCAATATTTGGAACTAGTATTTGGCTTCGCAAGGGTTGCAGTAATCAAATTTTATTTTTTTATAAATAAAATATTTTCATTCTACCTTATTTCTCTCTTCTAATAAGCTGTGTGTATGTGTTTAGTGTTTAACCTATTTTATTTGTGTGATACACCTTGACACTGTGAGCTTTTGGTACCAAAAACCTATAAAAGTTGAACATTTAAATGTATTAAACAACTGAATTTTGAGGTAGAATTATTTATTTACTTTGTAACATAGCACTGAGGATATCACATCACATTCTTCTATCCTAGTTTATTATATTGTTTGACACTTTTTTTATCTGTGTAGAGCTTCATGATAGACAATGTTCCATGTTTTGCCATCCGGTGCCAAGATGAAAAGTTTTTTGCCACTGCTAACTCTGAGACAACCAACATAGAGTTGGCCATGAGAAAAGCATGGGCTTCACAGGTTGAGACCAACAACTCTGAGTGATTGTCCCTGTGCCTTGTTGATGCTCATGGCAAAGTTGAGGTGGATCGGGAACTGGAGCCGTTTAAATTGAAATGGCAGGTAAGAGGGAATGATTGGAATGCGTGGAATGAAGACATTCTGTCCCAATGCATGGCCAGTCATGATGGTGGCTTCAATGACATGTGGCATGAGCTTCTTGACAGACAATTGTGTTCCATTTCAGAGTGCTGGTGAGTCCAGATTCCTGAGAAGGATGATGGGTGCACTAATCTTGAGCTCCAGATTGTGTGAAGGCACACCCAGTGGTTTGAGAGAGTTGAGAAATTCTGTTGGGTAGTTGACTGCCTCGTTGGTGTCTGGGACAGAGTCCACTGACTTTGTATTTTTGCACAGTGCCAGGCAATTGATAAAGAAGGTCTTTGTTTATGGTACTGACTGCATCATTTTTTGGTGCCAGGATGGCTCTTTGGCACAGCCACCTGTGGTCATGAAAGTGACGTGTAACATTCGGAAAAACTGCCTCTTTTAGTTCTTGAAGTGTTGCAACTGTTTTCCCAATGTTGTTCATTGAGATAGTTCCATCCTGATTCTCAGATACCAAGACCCCATTTCCTAGTTTGAGCACGCTTGCAGCAAACTCTCCAACAGATGCGTCACCTGTTAGATGCACTCACGTGTTGGTCATGAGGCTGAGTTGCTGAATGTTTTTCCAAATTTATGAAGCTTTGAGGCAGACCTGCAGTTCATCAGCTTTGGTTCCATATGGCATGACTGGCAGTGTCTGTTGAAAATCCCGAGCCAACACCAGAGTCACTCCTCCCATTGTTTTCTCATTATGCCAAAGAGATAATTTCCCTGGAGCTTTTTCTCTCCATCTCATTGCAAGGCAGTGGTTGCAAGAAGTTGCCATTGAGCCAATTGCAACTAATAGATCAGAACTGTAATCCAAGGCTGGATTGTAGAAGAATGCAGAGTTTTCTTTTTCCCTCCAGGGCTGGTTCCTAGCTGCAGCCATTGCTGCTTTGTTTACAACTTGCTGTGCAGGAGTCTCAGTTACTCTGGATGCAGTCATTGTTGCTCTGTTTGTTTCTCGTCTTGTCATCTGCTGTGCAGGAGTTTCAGTTGCTCTGGATGCAGCCACCCCTGAAAGTCTTTGCTGGGCTGCAAATATCCCAGCTCTGCCCCTCACCAGCCCCCCTCCTACCAGCCAAGGTGGGGCAGGTGTGTGTGGGGGAGAATGGACCCTGACCCCAGGCCCCCATCCAGGGTCTGCACAGAGGTGGGATTGAAAGCCCTCCAGGCAGGGCTTTCTCCCATGCAGTGCAGCACCACCAGGCTGCAAATGCCCCCCACCTTCACCAGCCCCACCTGTTAGCCATGGGAACGGGGTATGTGTCAGGAGAAAGGATCCCTGTCTTAGCCCTCCAGCCAGGATCTGCACATTGGGGGAGGGGTAAAGATCCCGAGGCTGACAGGTGGCATGCTGGCAGGGGTTGGGCCTGGGGTATTCACAGCAGAGCAGACCCACACTGCAGAGCAGAAAGCCCCTGCCTTGGGGGCTTTCTCCCCAGCCACTGTGCAAACCCTGTCTGGAGGGCTGGGCCCAGAGCAGAGGTTCATTCCTCCCCCCTCACCTTCTCCCCATGGCTGAGAGACCGCCACCCCCAGAAGTTTTCATCCCCCCTGCGCAGACCCTGGCTGGGGGAAATGGGGGCCACGGTGGGAATCTGTTTCTCCCTCCATCCATACCTGTCACTGCCGTTGGGGCTGGGGAAGCCACCTCAGCTTTGTAACAGCCAGGGGTGGGTCCACAAAGCTGGGCTGGAACAGGCAAGCTGGGGCAGAGGCTATCCCACCTGACCTGTGAGGTGGGGCTATCAGGGGCTGCAGTGCATCCCAGGATGCAGGGGGACAGAGACCTAGTGTTAGGTGGGATCTGGGACAGGAGTTCTTTCATAGGCCTTTCATCTGCTATTTACCCCCAAAATAGCTATTTGCTTAGGGCAAACACCTATTTATCTTCTCCCCTGGCACTTAAGGCATTTACACACATGCACGCACCACAGCACTGGGCACTTTTAAAAGTACCTGGCATTGCAGCACACACATTGGTATAAACAGCAAAATGTGCATCAGAGCTGAGAAAATGGTGTTTTAGTTCAAAAGCACACCATCACCATTTTCTGTGTGGTGACATGCATTTCACTGTTTACACAAATGCATGTAATGCAGCACCAGGCATGTCAGCTCGTGTGTTCCACAGACTCAATTAATCAATTAATCTGCGCTGGATTTCTGGTGCGTTGCAGCAGACAATTAATGGCCAAGTGCAACAGTACCTCTCTACTATGCGAATCTACTTTGGGATAGATAAATGTCTGTCCTGTATTGATCTCAGTATAATTTACATCAGTGTATAAAACCTATGTATGTTAAACCGGGATAAACATGTCATACATACAGTCCTTGGTATAAAGGTTAGAATAATATTTATAGTAAAAAGCATTGCTGAGTCTCCAAAAGGAGAACAGATATGACTTGCAAAGTATGTATTTATGCAAACTGTATGCCCCTTCATAGATAGTCCTCCACTGCTGCAAAGGTATGATATTTAAAGCCAACTGTGATAGAGCATTATTATTAATTCCTGAAGAAAGCTTGCAAAGAATAATTTTCTCCAACTTTTGAGTTGGTTTTAAAAAAGGTATCAGATAGGGCTGTGTGAAACAGCACCATTCCATTTTGATGGGACAGTGTTTTGTTTCGAGTTTTGTTTTGAAACCGCTGTTCCATTTCATTTCATTGAAACTGTTTCTCTGTTTCGATGTTTCACCCATAGGTTATAATGAGGAAGCATGAAATTGCCAATAACTTTGTCATTTCTTGCCTGGTTCAGATGAAACTAGTAGGGATGGTAGCCCCTTCTGAGGCCATGAAGTCTCCCAAGTTTCAAGAAGATAGGTGTGGTGGTTTCTGGAAAACTGCACCTCAGGCTGCTGACAAGCAAAACTTGTGACATTGGTGATACTGTGTGTTAAGGTGCACCCTCATTGGCACTGGAGGCTCTACATGACATAGTAGTGTGTCCCAATGAGGTCTTCTCTTCCCCTACAGCCTCAGTCCGGTCCACCACTTTAAATGACAACAGGTAATAACTTAGTAAGCAGCACAGTAGCACCAGCAGCATCTCAGGCAGCCATACTATCACAGAGCCTTTCTTTCCTTTCCTACAGGAGCTTTTTCTCCAGCAACTTCCAGAGAACCATGCCTGCCAGCCCTAGGTCTGGGGCTTAGATGTGCCCAGGACAAATATATAAATGTATCTGCATTCCTATATAAATTCTCTAAGGTGTGTAGTCTAGGCCACAAGGGATAAATATATAGAAATAAAATATAAATGTATTTCCCGTCCCATATAAATTCTACAGTGTAATATAATTCTATAGTGTAATATCCAATATAATTATAAAATTGAAAAGAATAAATCAATGACTACAATAATAAAATAAAAGGGTCTAGAAGAAATAAAAAGGTATTATGGAATGCCACTTGCTAGGCTGGACTAACAAGTAGGAAATCATTCAAATCAACACTAGTAGCAGCCTTCATTGTCTAATGCTCCTGAGATGCTAGAAGACACGGCTCAGTAATGTCAGACCTCACAGCAGAAAGCAGGCCAGTTCAAACAATGCTGCCTTTTATGATGTTTTTCCATCCCTCCCCCAGAGTGCAGGGACTGGAAAGGACCTCAGGGAAGGATCACAGTCACTGGTCAGCTACACAGTTAATATGAGAGCAGTTCTCCCCCCGCTCTTCCTCCCTCTTTCCCCTCCCTCTCCTTCCTTTCTGTTTCCCTACAGGCAAGTCCAGCTTCAGCTTCGAAACTCAAAATGTTTTGAAACTTTCAAAACATTTCAACTGCCCTCATTTTGAGGCTGTTTTGAAGCCCTTTGTTTCATTCTGATTTCACTGTTTTGAGCTCAAAACGAGTCAAAACAGTGTCAAAATGAAATTTTGCACAGACCTAACTTCAGATATACCCAAAGAACCTTGTCTGCCTACGTCCTTAGACCAACATGGCTACAATCTATACATGAATTTTTCAATGTGCTTCAGGCACAATTTTAGGAGCTTGTGTCTCTTGTTAATAACTAGACATTCATGTATGATTAGGATAGAATCTTATAAAATGGAAACTGTGATAGAATTGAGCTAATCAGCAAATTTAAAACAGGTTATGTTTGGAGATGTTAGTTTCAATAGTTTTGTAAAGTAAAATGGTGGAGGACATGGAGATTATGACTGTGACAGCTGCAAGAAAAGGTTTCTGTGTTGAGAATCCTGTGACCATTTAAGGTTTTGACTCCTTCGGATTACTGATCATTCCTCACTGTACTTATTTATGAATTACTCTACCTCAGAAACAGAAGTCTTTCTCCAGTATGCTCTACAGTCCTCACCCTAACATGAATCTTTGGGAACTGATTTTCTGTTGATACTTTTAATCTGAATTGTAGATTAAAATATGGATATTGTTAACCTAATTTCATTGAACATGAAAGAAAACCTTAAAGGATGAAGATATCAGGGAAAAAAATGATAATAGGTAACCTGTATCAACAAAGAAGCATTTTTGCTGCTGTAAGTGAACTGCAGGGGTTTCACGAGTGTCACAGATTGTGATCAATGAAACAGACTATAAAATATCTAAGGTAAACTATTGCAATTCAGCTGCACATGAGGAAAATTTGCAAAACAATTTATAGAAGGGGAAAAGAAATCTTTTTGAAGGAAAGGAAAATCTAAGGAGATTTTGGAAAGACAAAAATATGGCTTCTGTTTAAGGGGAAAAAAGAAACGGGGGGTGAGAGAGAAAACAATAATTGTAGAAACTGGAATAGCCTAAAGTGTAAAAAAGATAAGATTCAAATGCTCATATTATACTGCTTCCAACCTATGCATATGCCTTGACAAAAATGTTTCTGTAAATCATTTATGTGTGGAAAAATTCAATGTGGGGGTGAACCAAACTTGTTCTTAACTCAGGTTGAATTCAGCAAAAATGAAAAAAGGAAAATCAGAAATGTCCAAATGTTTCATTTTAGCATTACCAAAATGAAATATCTGAGAGTAGACTCTTGAGGAAGTGACCCTCCCTCAAGCCCTTTAGACTAATGGTTAGGGAACTTGCTAGGGGTCTTGGAGACATGGTTTTGACCCTCCTCTCTTTGACTGATTTTGAGTCTCTCACCGCAGAGCTAAGTGTCCTAACCATGGAGCTAAAATCGCATTCTGATGTGGGTCTCCCTCAATTTCTCTTGTGAGAGCTGTTCACTTTTCAAGGGTACATACAGAAGTTACATTTAGATTGATTTAATTAGGGTTAAGTTGATCTAAATGCATAATCATGTAGGCCTTTGAGGAGGTTAAATAGGGCAAAAAATGGCTGGGCCAATCTAAATTAGTTCACCTGAAAAGGTGAACTAACTTAGATCAGGAACAAGTGAACCTAATCTAGTGAATGTCTGTACATATTTGGAGCACAGTCCCACTCACCGCAGCCCCAAGGCTATGTTATTCCAACCGCCCTGATGCTGACCCAGCTATTTTTAGCTCTACACACCTCTACCCCTGGATCAAACCACCTGCCCATAGATGCACTAGCTCCCCTGATCTCATACACCCCTCCCCACACTGTCCACCCTGAGTTACTTACTCTAGTTTTCCTATGTAGCTCCAAGGACTAGCAAACAGCTGTACAGGCTGCTCCTGGTCTCTGTTTTTGCATGTTAAGGTAAGCTGTGTCAATGTAGACCGGGTACAGCAAACAAATTCATGAACCCTGTATTTGTTGTCTCAAAAAGTGAAAGTAAAAATAGCTCAATAGCCTGATGGTGAGGGCATTCAAAAGGTAAGAAGGCAGCCTGTATGAAGGGAGCCCTGTTGCAGGCTCTGTCCTGATTAATATACTTAAAGCAAAATGCTATGGCCTCAACAGCGGAAATTAAGAAGATCTCATGCTAAATTACTTGAGTTTAGCTCAAGTTACCAGTGCTCATAAGACTGCAGTGGAAATGCAGAGTAGACAGAGATGGCTCACATCACCAGAGTAAATACCCTAATCATACAACTGTTGAAGGTAAAAAGACTATTGCCTCCTCCTCCTCAGTTTTTACATTGTGCCTGATTCCTTTTGTGAATCTGTTTCTAAATGAGTTTTTATTTTCTTGAAAAACATTTCAAATTGCTCAAATCAAAACAAAACGTTTCACTTGCTTCAAAATGATCTTTTCAAACTTTGAACAATTCTGCAAACTTTCAGTCTTGTACCAATTCAAAAGGAATATTATTTTTCTATTATTATATTTCAGATTCACTTAAAATATTTATCTGCATCCAATATTAAGCTTTCTTGGAAGCAAATAGGAACTGAAAATTTTGCATAGGCCTGTTGATGCCTGTGTGGATGGGAATACATTACCATCTGTATCTCTTCAGGTTGTGATCTTGTCAGATCTCATAAACTATGTAGGCTATGGCCAGCATAATAAGTGGTTGGGAGATCTCCAAGGAAAATCCCAGGTGCAGCAGAAAGTTGTACTGGTGATTCAATAACTGGCACTCTCCCTCTCATTCAGAGTGCACCAATGTACCAACATGACTCTAGGGAACCATTCTGTTGCCGGATGTGCCAGCTTTTGGAGGATACAATCAATGCCCTCAGCACTTGCAGTTACTGAAGTACCCACTGGCCCTCTTGCAACATGAGGACTGACAAACTAGCAATTTGGGATATCACAGTCTACCATCCTAAATTTTCCCTGCTGTTTCAAATAGAAGAAGCTACTGTCTTTACTTGATTCCAAGACAAGGTTTTTCCCCTCCCCCATTTAACATGGGGGAGAAAGCCCCCTTTTTGGAACTGAGTATGAAGCAGTGGGTGGCAAGCAAGTGCTGCAGCTACAGCTCAAGCCCCAACCCTGGGTCGAGGTCAGAGCTGCAGGTGCTTCTTGGCCCCAGCAAAGTTAAGGGGCTGAGGGGAAGAAGGGGGGAGGGAAGAGACAGGTGGTGGGGGTCGGGGTGGGCAAGGCTGTAGAAGGGCAGGCATAAGAGGGTAAGTGGGGAGGAACAGGCAACAGGGGGCAAGCCACCTATGCCCCCACTGCTTGACCTCTACCACCTGACACTGCTTTCCCCACTGCCAGGGTGGTGGGGATAAATTTAAAATGACTTTTGAATAGTTAATTATAGAAACTGAAAATTATAACAAATTTATAATTTTTCCATGTTTACAATTTAATTA
The DNA here is from genome assembly GCF_001723895.1 of Crocodylus porosus. Classification (NCBI taxonomy): domain Eukaryota; kingdom Metazoa; phylum Chordata; order Crocodylia; family Crocodylidae; genus Crocodylus; species Crocodylus porosus. The sequence goes on along the minus strand of NW_017728918.1, from coordinate 100,481,244 downwards.
TTGGGGGGGCTCATCTTGGACTTGGGTAAAAATGATATGTGTTCAAGACACATCCCAAAATTTTTTGGCATTCTTTTTGGAAAGGGGGTCCAGTAATATTTTATGCAAAGTGAGGAAGACTATTAGGTTTCTTTATAATATGTAGTTAACTGGGAAAGCTTCCATCATATCAAATATTTCCTGTGAGACCTGATTCCCAACTACCTAACATCAGTTTCATACTTGCACAGCATTCAAAGGATGTACTCTAAGGTAAGACAAGTATGATGCAGAGGAAAATCAGGCCCATAGGTTTTATTTATTTTGCTATTTAAAGCTGTATCCCCAAAGCCTTCATTATAATTTTGGGTTTTTAAAGACTACAATAGATAAAATATGCCTCTCATTTTGTTAATATTTTGCTTGGCAAGTCTTTTGCAAAGCAAACTGGACCATCTTATTTGTGTGTATTTTGCATTAATGTATCTGATGTACTTTATAATTCCTCATGGGTGAACTAAAAGAACATTAGCTTCTCATGTGCCAGCAGGTTTTGATTCTTTAATACAAATGAAGGCTCATTAGAAAAAAATGCCAACTATTAAAGGTAAAAACAGGCTGGTGGCTATAGTTATATCACCTAAACAGCAAATAAGCAGAATGTAGTTGCATAAGTCACAGAAAGTAATCCATAACAGTGGCCAGAAAACTCACTAGGTATACCCAACTTCTATACAAGTGCGTGAAGAGTTAGGCCCTCACACAGGAAGTCAGTGATCTGATGGGATTCAAATCCATATCTTACAGAACAGTACCATAACCACCGTGCTATGGAATAGTCTAAGTGAGGGCACCCTTCATTCCTTCTAATGAAACTATGCAACTGTGTAAACCAGAAAGCAAGATTCATGGATCCAGCAGGCAAGCAAGCCAGATGGAACCCATTTTACAGCTTTTGGCTAGGGCACTTGGCTGGAAAAGGTATGACTTTAATTGTGATCCTTGATCTAACCATGGCTTATGCATTTTACAGTAAAAACTATGAATAAAAATACAAAAATAATCCTGGCAACTGGGTTCAGAAGCAAGGTATTTCCCTTCCAGCCAACTGTACTAATTAACAGGCTACAGAATCATGCCATTGTCTGCAATCTTTCTCTGGCCCAATAGCTATTATAGGTGGTGGACCAGATCCAACAGGAAGGGTGGACAATTTTCAACACTTGGATAAACTTAACTGTCTCATGATTGGACATTCTCCTAAGAAGTGAGGGATACTGGTGATTTGCAATAAAATGTCATGATATGGCTGCTTTCTAGGGAGTTCCACATGGCTGCTGCAGGCTAGGAAAAGCATTCCCCAGCCATCAGCAAAAGCCTAGTAGACAAGGGGAGTGAGGAAGGGGTCACAACTGGGACAGAGGGTGGAGACTACTTGGGGATAGGTAGTGCAGAGGCTGTTTGCTCCTCTGGGAGGGAAAACTGTGAGTAGGTGGTTCGGGGCAGGGGGAGAGAACACATGTGCAGAGTAGCAAAAAGCTCCTCCCTTACCTGGTGCTAGGACCATCTATCAGGGAAGCCCCCAGATGATCCCAACCCCATCCTCCCCCCATGCCTTAGTTTTCTTGCCTGGAGGAGCAAACAACCTCTCCTCTACCATCCCCAAGCTCTCTCCCCTCACTTTTCCCCTTTCATGACTCCTTCCCAGTTTTCCTACCCGGAGGAGCAAACAGTCCCTCCCCCAGCACCATGGTTATCTGCTCTGCTGTTCCTGCTTCTTCCAGTGAGGTGGGGGCACAGAGTGGAGGGGGCTTTTCAGCAGCAATTGGAGGCCTTGGGAGCAAGGCCTCTGTTGCAATTAATCCTTGCCCTAAACTTGCTCCCCTCAACCAATCAGGGGGCAGGGAGCACCACAATCTAAGTGTGGAAGTGGTGGCCCCTGCCGTGATTGGGCAATGATATTAGTGAGCTGGCCCCGCAATTTAAACCAGACCCTAATGACCTAAGACGTGATCAGTTAAGTGTCTACCCTCAGAAGTCTTTGTATCCTGAGAGGAAGGAGGCACTATATGCACAGCCAGTGCCAGTGAGGGGTGGGAGTTCAGGCATACCCCTCATATTGGATTTTTTTATTGGATACCTCTAGTTGGCTCCCTGCTCAGTGTATGGGTTTTTGTAGATCATCCTTTGGAGGTGTCTAACTCCTCCCGTTGTCTATATAAGGAACACAGGCACCTAAAGCTGCTTCTTTGAATCACTTTCTTGGGGCTAGGTACCAGTCATTAAGCATAATAAAGTAATTTTCAGTCACCGACGGGGCCAGTCTGTTTTTTTGCCCTAAATATAGCTCATCCTTTTCATTGACAGAGTTATGACTTTGTAAAAGGAAAGCTGATGGATTTTCCAAAGCCAGAATTGTCCTTAGTTAGTATAGGGATGAGATGGTACATAGCAAATAAAGCATAAGACTACACACTGAATTATGAGAATAAAAGAGATATTGACCAGACGTATCATACACTAAGTACCATTCATCCATTTCACAGAATACAGTGACGGCCCTGTTGTAAAACTATTATGTGAACATCCTATTCAAGATTGTATAGTAACACTTATTTACAAGGGAGGTAAATTAAGGTTGCATAGGCTAGCTTAATTTTGTGCTTTCCCAACGTGTGGGTGTGTCTATGTGTGCATTAAGGTGCTTTTCCTAATGTGAATTAAATGTAATATCTCCAATGTGAGGTGCTAAACAAATGCGCATTAGGTTGCCTTAAATGCACACTAATGAATGCGCACGGTTTTAAAGTGATGCTAAATGTGCAGTAGCCTATTTTACTGCTCATTAGCATAATTGTATGGTTTTTTTACATGATGCTTTAATGCACAGTAAAATATGCTACTGTGCACTAAAACAGACATGTGACCTTTGAGTGCTTCACACCCTCAACAGTGTTCCTTCAAATACTCCTTTCAGAATTAATGTAATTGCTTTCAGAATAAATAAACTGGCAATTGTAAAATTATTTTTAAAGTGTCAGTAATTCACTGCTGTTTATCCCTTAACCTATCATCCACTGATCATGCATTGATCAGTGTCACAACCCTGGTGAAAGATAAATCTCAGGGAGGACAATGTCTAAGGGACAGCATGGAAGAAAGGATGGAGACACTCAGCTGAGAAGGTGACAAATAGCTGAAGTAGGACTGATGTTTGTAATATGTGAATCAGCAATAGCCTCACAAATACAATAATTCACCTCACTTGAATTCATATTCTGAATGTGAGGCACAGGGCTTCTTTTATTTTTTTTTTATGGGGTTTTTATTCTGTCTTAAAATAGCTCTTCAGAACAGAGCAAATCAGACTCAATGGGTATTTCTACACATGTCCCTGACTATCCAGTTGGTACTGCGTGGTCATTCAGCACTTGGTTTAGCTAGTTTAACTAAATGACTGCACAGTACCCACCACTGACTAACCTGCTTGTTCCCAGTCTTCTCCCCAAAGGGAAAAGTGGATGCAGCAGACTGGTTTTGGTAGGATTCTGTTTTTGTTTAATTCTTTACACCTCTTAAAGGATCTGGTTTCGTCCCGTCTTCCAAATACACATTACAAAATATTTATGTTGCAGGAAACAAGGTCAAAGAAATGTGTCTTGGGCTTGGAGCAGAGGTTTGTAAAGTTTACGATGGTCTTTATTTCCCAGGGGAGATCATTCTATAGACCAGCTCCAGCTCCACTGTGCTTCCATTTTGCAAAAATTTCACAACTTACAATATACAGTTCTAGCTTATTAAGAACAGCAACTTATTCAGTCTCTAAGTAAAAAGAGGCAATGATAATAAAAAATGAGCAATTTACAAACGTCCATACTCGATCTAACAAATAGCAGGTATTAAAATTATTACTTTTGGTACATAAAACTCTCAAACCATAACAATTTAAAATCTGTAAATTGTCTACCAATGACTGAATTTCATTTAATCAAAGAAGCACTAAGGTAATTTTAATTAAAAAGCTGGAAATATAAGGAGGCCAATTGCCAAGCACTGTATCCTATGATGCAGCAGTGGTTCTGATGCTACTGTTCTCTGTTTTTGTCATTCCCCATATCTTTAGACAGAGGAACACGCTCTGCCAAACCAAGTATTGGGGGAAGAAGGCAATCTCATTTTAGTAATTTGTTGGCTGAAGTCAAATTTCAGAACAGGACAAGAAGGAAGAGGTCTTATTCTAACAGGGAATTTCTGAATTATTTCAGAATATAAATACATTAATAATGTATTTACATTTTCATTTACAACCCTTTACTTGACCCATGGGAGTGATCATCCTAGACCATGAGGGATTGCTGCTGCCAACATGAAATTACTATAAGGAAAAATGAATTCAACTCTGTACTGGAGTCCCGTGTCAAGTTGATGCCCGTAGTCTAAAGAGAATGTTAACAAATTTGAAAGAGTTCAGAAAAGAGCTTCAATAATTTTTCAAGGTCAGCAAAACATACCTTACAGTCATAGACTAAAGAAAAGCTGTTCATGTTTCCTCAATCTATTTGCTCAGAAAGAAATGAAAAAGGTAATGTAATCATTGTCTACAGGCACATACATGGGAAAGAAACTGTTGACAGTAGACATCTCTTAGGTCTTCTTGTAGAAACAAGAAAAATAAGATCCAATGGCTGATAACTGAAACCAGACTAGTTACACTCTGAAAGCGTAGAAATAAAGAACAATTATTTTTTAACACTAAGGACAATTATTTGAGAGATGAGATGTATTTTATTGCCCTGAAAATCTTCTTACTTTTGTTTTGTGTGTTTTTATTTTGCTTGTTCTATATTTTAAAATAAGCAGAAAAGTCTGTTCATAACAGTTTGCCATGAAATACCCCAAAGGGTGAACAATGGTGATTCAATTCTACCTTTTCCTTTGAAGACTTTGTAAAGGACTTGAATTAAACAGGTCTCAACACAATCAGAATGGATAAAAACTTCTCCAGTTCAATTAATTAGATTTCATGTCCCTACCATTTGTGATATCATAATACTGCCAGTTAGCCATAAAGTCTTCCAAGGAATAAAAGTCCTGAATTTGTAAAGTAAGACAAATAAGCTTGAAAAAAAACCCCATGCCTGCCTTACACATAATCAAAGAGCAGAATATAAGCATCCTCTTGCTCTCTCTCTCTTTGTAATGCAGACCCATTTGATATTATGTGACAATTAATATACAAAATATATTATTATACTATTGTATTGGGAATGGCTGCAGTAGCAAAGCCACCCTAGGTACAAATCAATTACTGAAGCTCTTTGTTTTAATCTTATATTCAACACTTTTCTGGAGAATTTCTAGTTAAATATTCATTCGTAAATGAATTTTTTCATTACTTTAGGTATAACACTTATTATTGATACAGAAACTATAATGGAGTGGTCAGAAGCCTCCTATTTCTTTTCAGTACTTACTTATGCAAGTGAATTTCCCTATTCCTTGGACTAATTCTGTCTCAATCTAAGACAGCTGTTTATGACAGGCTAAGACCTTTAAACTGTAGGATATAAACATTTGTGGCTTTTTTCCAGGGTGTCAGTGTTCTTGTTTGTTTCTTTTTGGGGAGGTGGCTTTCATCTTATAAAACATGCTGCTTTTGGTCTCTATCAGAACCATCCATGTAGAATCTAGTAAAATAAGACACTGAGATGCATACTGGGTGCATCTACATATGCGCTATACTGCAAGAGTTGACTAATCTCATGCTAAACTGTCACTGTCTACACGTGTGCCAGTATTAGGGTGCAGTAAATCAATTAACCCCACTGTAGGATAGTACTGTCTGGAACAAGTAATTTATGCTGCCACAATGCATATGTAGATGGTGGTCAAGGTTGGCTGGGGCACGAGGGTGCTGAACTGCAGGGGCTCTCTGCTGCATAGCTCCGTACTTTAGCACTCTTGTGCTCCAGCCAACCTCTCTGCCACCTGACACCGCAAGCCAGACCGAAACTACTCCATCTTTGCTCAAACTGCTGCAGTCCCAAATGCATGTGAATACATTGCTCCTGGGAACCATCAACTCCAGTGTGAACTGCACCAGAGTTTATTGCTCTATGCTAATTGCACTTGTAGATGCACCCACTGTGAGTAATTTCTGATACACACGCAATGTACTCCTCGCTTAACCTACTACCAAACAAACAGATCCTAAATAACTGTACGTGAATATGACAACTATAACTACACTTTGATTAGCAGATGTCTCAAGCAGACCAAGTATCCTGGCAACAAGCTTCAGATGGTATCCACAGCAAAAGACAAAATTCATGTCTTCCTTCATGTGCCAGTTCATAAGACATATCTTAAAAATGTATCGTATTAACAGCTACAAATCTGTGGGAGTATCTCAGCTAATTTCAGTATGCAATACAAATCAGCAAATGCATGCCTTTTTAAAGATATTGTAAGAAGTCCTTGTTTTATTTACTGCATGAAAATATCAATTTTTACTCTATCGCATCACTATGAGATCCCCAAAATAATGTACCTCCATATTAAAACAAAACAAAACAAAACAAATGATCTCATGATTTTCTTTCCTAGTTTCACTAATAAATTGATTCTGGTCTAACATGCCTGTTTCTGTCTTCATATCCCATTCCCCCTTTTTTCTGAGAGGAGACTGGCTGGCTGAGGCTATAGTAGTTGAATCTAGAATGATGCTGAATGCTTGTGTAGCCAATATAAACTGTATTGCTTTAAAGGGAAAGATACTGGCAGGAACGTTCAAATTTTCAAACATTTTAGTTATCAATTTTAGACATGGGGCAGGTGATATTCAGAGACACTATGATAACTGGTATTCTAGAAATACATAGGTAGAACTCTAAGCAACAAAATGTACAAAAGTGAGACCTGTCATGACTAAGGCCATGGACAGAAACTAATGTCTACCAAGGCAAGTTTCTGGGAAATATGCAGTAGAAATCTTCTCAAGAGAGGGAGCATACAGGTGTAACAGCCTGCAGAAGTTTTTCTCCCCTGCTCCTTACGCTAGGGGAAGGCAATGGTAGCTGGACTCCTAAACACGGGAGAAGTCTAGCTTCACAAAATTGACCCACACATTTCCCAGATCAGGGTCTAGGGTAAGCTGCAAATAGACTCAGGGAGGAGAGAATGGAGCTATGGGGAAATGCCCTCTCATCTATCCCAGATAGGAGTCCCACACTCCAGTCTGGGGAAGGCACAAAGTAAGCTTCTGCTTGGCTCTTCTCAATTACAGAGTAGTTGAGCATACAAGCATTCATTCTACCAAGAGATTCTCTCACACAGGGGAGTTCTTCCAGGTATCAAACTAAAAGATATTTCTCACAGATGGGCATGTTTCCTCCATGAGAGACTGAATGAACACCTGTACACTGGTAATTTCTACTGGGAGAGCAATGATTAGAACCATTAGAATTGTAACACCTGTATGTGGGATAAGAATTGCATGTACCTTCTATATAATATGCTATATACTCTTTTGCTCATACTGTCTGAAATTTTAAGTGAAACATACAATGCTGGAATCTGCTTTGGCTCTGCATTAAATTACATTGTATAATGCAAAATGGCTGTGGCCAATGCCACTGGTAAAAGACTGAGTATTTTTTCCTCATGTTTCATGACTTCTAAAAATCATTGCATTGTACTTTCTGCAGAAATATATCACAAACAAACTATTAAATGGAGTTTTATGCATTTGAATGAATGATGATGATGAAAGATCTGACATTTGCAAGTAAATTCATAATTCAGGTAACTTCTGAGTTAGTCTATGTCATAGCAACATATTCAAGATGGTGTGGGGACTGGTTCAATGTGAGACAGAAACCAAGAGATTTTGTCCCTATAATTAGGACTATCTATATGTGAAATCTCCATCAGTCATGACACTATAGATAAACCAATATAGTTATTCTGGTATAATAGCCTTTTCCCCTTCCCCATTCCCCTGCCAACATGGAGTGGGGGTTTTGGGTTGGTTTTTTTTCAGTTCAGTTTCAATCTTTTCCAAAGTGACATCAGCAAAACCAGAAAAAGGCACTTGTGCATTCTTGCATAAAAATGTCTGTGGTGGTGATATGTAAATACAAATGACTGGACCAGTAACTTCTGGGTGAGAAAAAATCAATATATTTACTATTGTTTCGATCAGGAAGAGTCTCCTTTGCCTCACCAAGCAAAGTCATTACCTTTAAACCATGAATTGTTGATTCAATCAAGTCTCCCCTGTATTGAAACACATTAAGAGAAGGACTTGGCTACTTCCATGAGTCCACTCAAGATTATTGCCACAGCTAACTTCACAGCAACTGATGGCACAGGAAATATCTAGCCCCAAGAGCATTTCCTGGAGGGGAAAGGAAATGTACATACAGAAGGAGAAACTTATAAGTGAATTTCAGCTATCTGGGGAAAATCTTTTAATTGAATAGAACTTACCCAATGCTTGATTTATCTGGCAAGCACAAACTGTAGACAATGCTTATTGCTAAAGAGTTGAGAGTCAGAGGGCACGTCTACATGATGCAAAAATGGTGAGGCTGCAGGTACATTGTCATAGTGACACACTCCCTCGGTACAGTGCATTGCTACAGTGATGTAGTGGCTAAAAATAACCATGCGCCATGCACCAAAAGGAAGCACGAAATGACAGTGCAGTAACCATGGCGCCATAGGGGCACAAGTAAACATTCCCAGGGAGGTAGATATTTAATATTACTTGGCTGCAATTTCTTCAGTAGCTACTGCACTTTGTAGTTTGATTATTACTACGCTGAACAAAACTTCTGTGTCAAATGGATTTAGAAAACTGATATGTCTACTCAGGCTAGATAAAACAAGAGGAGGGGGCAACTACATAAATCACGGAGAGAACATTGTTAGAATAATTAGCTTGGGAATTAAGTGGAAACTTCTATATTGGAGCAAAAAATCTAAATGATGAACAAGCAATCAGGGCTCGTGGACAGAGGTGATATCTTTTATTAGAACAACAAGATTTTTCCAAATAAATAAAAAAATTATTGTAAGCTTTAGGGCACAAACACTCTTCATCAGGCATCAGAGAAAAGACGAACAGGTATTAAAAGGTGGTAGAAGTTGAATCGGGGTGTTAAGGATCAGATATGATCATAATAAGTATAGGGAAGAGAAAAAGGATAGAGCATGTGTCAAGAGAAATACAAATAATAATCCTGATCTCTCCCTGTCCCTATATGCATTAATAGAAAATATTTTCATAGCCTGGGGTAAAATGAATCACAAGTCATCTCACAAGGAAGATTTATCTTCCTTTTGTATCTGCAGCTACCAAATCAGAACTTGAAATTACTCCATAATATGTACAACTTTTCCAGAAATCCTTCCTATATATTTTTATTTACCTGTTATAAATGCTATGTATCATAACAAGGGCAGTGCCAGTGATCCACTGGGAGCAGGCACCCTTGTAATACCCCACAGTAACTCCATCCCCTAGTTCTGCTCCCACTACCCAGGCCCTAGTCTGGCCGCCTCTATACCCACCCCCTCAATTGTAGCTTGCATGCTGCCATTCTCTGCTGTGAGGCAGATGCCCCAACTCTTGCCCCATACAGACAGAGGTAGTGTTCCTGGCCCAAAACTCATCGTTGCAAGGGGCATTTTCTTCCCAGCCAGGCCCTAGGGAGCATCTGCACTGCACAGTGTTTCCTATAATGCAAGGTTTCCCCTTGCCTACAGGCTTGCTTTGGGATCACCAATGTGTCTTAATGAAAGTCTCCTGTGCAAACTAAAGGAGAGCGTCACCAACCGCCTCCTGTTGCCCCAGCCCAGCAAGAAGTAAGCACTTGCAAAGGTCCCATCCCTGTTATGCTGAGGTGGTATTTAAAAAGGCAGTCCTGTATGCACATAAGAAATCCCCATATTATATCATAAAGGTGCCTTTAAAAAACAAAAACAAAAAGGAAACGATAATGCAGAATAAGTTTTGTTATGTAGTATCGTCTACAGGGTCCTCGATGCATGACCTGCACTTGGTGCCACAATGCCTGGCTATAGCTCTGCAGTGTATATTTTGTTTCTAGCTTATTCCTTCAGCAATCAAGGTTCTTGTTCACATTATTTTCAATCCAGGTATGCAGAGAATTCTACCATTCTCACTGACTTGTACTGAGACCTTACAATAAAAGCATCCTGGTTTAATATTCCTGACGACACCTTTCAAGAACACTTTGTCCTCTAATTTGTTGCTGAGATCGAGATGGCAACAAAGCGTATATCTGAAATTTTAATAGGATATTTCCATTTGGTATTGGCTGGGCCAACAAGATTAGGAACCTGAGTTAGTCCCTGTACATGTGCCAACCTCATTTACTGTACTAGAGAAGTCTAGATTTGCAAATTGGAAAAATTAAGCTTTGTTTCCTGAAGGTGTTTCAGAGTGATCAATAGCAGGAATGAAGATATTAGACATTATTTCTGAAGCACTTTTGTTCTGATTGTGCTCACTTTTCTGTGTTTTGCTATTCTGTGTGATTATACAAGATACCTCTTGATATATTCATCTGCAACAAATTGGAAACATTCCAGATGCAAAGTGAACATTTACCTTTACAGATATCAGAAATATGTTGACTAATGCTATGCAATTATTGTAGCCTTTTTGTTATATTAAGAGCAAAATACTATGTTAATGCAATTTTTTAGACTTAAGTCCAGGCACTCAGCTGACATGAATCAGCAGAGCCCTACTGAATTCATTAGCTCTATCCTAACTTAAACCAGATGAGGATCTGGTCCTGAAATTTTAAACTGTGCAAGTGTCAGGAGGCTGAGAGTTAAGGCTTCTGCATAACATCTCAAGAATGCAAGTCTATTAAATAAGATCCCTCATTGTATATTCACAGAACACATATTCAACAATACAAGTCCTATTTAACAGAGGAATGGGTTCCAGTTCATGTTTAATAAATATATAAACATGGGTTCCAGTCATCCTCATAAACACAGTTTGGTATGAAATGCACACTGTCCGCCTGCTTAAGGGGCAGAACAGGGACAATAGTTTTGAAATGCAAGTGGGGAGTCTACAGGACTCCTATCAATACAGATTGCCCTAGAGAGTCTCAGGTTTAACTGATAGTTTCCTACCCAATCCTAACCTGTTTTCAAAGTAGCACTTTACAAGACTCCACTTTTAGCCCTGAGTGTGCATTTAAGGTTATATTAAAAAAAAGTAATTTAAATTATAAGGTTCAGGAATTATCCACTGTGCCAATGGATAAGCCAGAAAATTATAGGCTGGTTAGCAGGACACTGGTCTTGGGCAAAGTCATGGAAAAGCTGATACAACATGCAGTTGGTAAAGAATTAAAGGATGATATAGCATAATTAACACCAGCCAACATTTTTTTTTTTTTTTGGAAAATAGATCTCATCAAGGTCCCTGATGAGATGACAGATTTAGTTCACAAAGGTAACTATTTTGCTATCTGACTTCTGTAAGACATTTCTCTACACAGCATTCTGATAGAAAAGAAATCAGCAATATACATGTAGAATATATTAACCAGTTAGCTGATAGACCTCAAAAAGAAACGGTATGTAAACACTGAGGGGGTATTTCTAGTGATATCTTTCAGGAGTCTATTTTTAACACAATAATATTCAGTGTTTTTTGTCAAGAAAAGCAAAATCATTTTTTAAAAAGCTCACAGATGGCAAAAAGTGGAAAAATGGTAAATAATAATGATAAAGACCGGTGGGTTCTATTGAATAATCAATCATCTGCATAACTGAGTTAAATTGAACAACCGGTCTTTAAACACATTTAATGCAAGATCTTATGTCAAGGAATGAAGAATTCATGTTACACTTCTAACGTGGAAGCTATATTTTGTAAAGCAGTTTCTCAGAAAAGGGCTTTGGGGTCAATAATAAATAATCAACAAGTGCTCCCAGTGCAATATTGTGGCTAAGAAAGCTAATAAACACCTGTACATATAAGCAGTTAAATATAGGTTAAGAATGGAGCGTTTCCTGCCACAATATACAACATTAATGAAAAAAAATACTGGATTACTGTGTGAAGCACTGGTGTCTACGGTGCAAAATGGAAAAGCAGCAGCAAAGAACTATGAGAATCCTTTTATTCTGTTGAGGGATGGGAAACCTGCCTTACAGTGGGAAACTCAAGAGCCTCAATTTTTTACTTCATTGAAAAGAAGTTTTAAAAATGATTTGATTACAGATATAAGCAAGCAAGAAGAAAATATTTTGTCAGTGGAAAAGTTCTTTTTCTTTTGAATTTACTCAGAAAAAAGTTGTGGTTGGACACTGAAGATAAGTAAAGTAAGATTAGGAGAAAGAAGATTTTTAAACACAAGATACTTCACAACTGGGATAACATACCTAGTTGGATGTGATGGACTTGTCCTCACTTAAAGTCTTTAAATCAAGGACAGAAAACTTTGTACAAGATATGCAATAGCTCAATTGCAAGTTACAGGCTTGATGCAAGAATTACTTGGTGAAATTCAAAGACCTTCCCCAGAACAGACTACATAGTCACAATAGACCCTTACGGCCTTAAAATATAGGACTACACATCTTAGACAAGGGATGCTCAACCCCAAGCCTATGGGCTAGTTCTGGCCCATGGTGCCATGATATCCAGGCCATGGGGCTCTCCACTGATCCAGAAATTTGGGGTAGGCGAGCAGTGGTACCACTCCCCTGCTGATAAATTTCTAGATACACAGAAATCCCCAGGTCCTGCATGCTGCATTGGGTACCTGATCCCAACATTGGGCTGGCGGGCCAGTGCTGGGCCCCAGGGCCCAATTATAGAGTGCAGGTGCAGAAGGGAATAGTGCTGGGCCTGAGGGTTTGCCCTTGGAATGTGATGATTGCTTGTTTTTTTATTTATATACTTCTTATATAGGCACATGAAAATACAGTGTGAATAGCCTCAGTAATTATGAAGTACAAGGGGGCTTTATTTATTTTTGTCATGTCTGTTAATTTGTAGTCATAGTAAAGTAGTGAAAAAGGAAATAACAATGAAAGTCATTGGACTGTGAATAATTAACTGTCATTTTGTCCAGTTGGACTGAAAGAACAAAGTAGGAAGTATTGTAAATTAGAAAAGAGGTTGTAAAATAAATCCTATAATTTGGTTTTATATTTACCTTTGTTGGAGGTGCTGTTGTTGTTTTGCACATAGCACTTATTAACCCATTTACTTAAAATAAAAGCAGGTCTAAGAAAAAGAATATAGAGCTTACCTTACTACAACTAGGACAGACACTAAATGCTAGTGCTTTCTACTGAGAAACTTACCTCTTTCAATCAAACTTTCCATCAGCCCATGGAAACTATCTTTGAGATGATAGCTCCCACTGAGCTGAAGAAAAGTTCCATGCTCAGTGAAGAGACGAGGAAGCAATCAAAGTGATTTCTTCAATTGTGCTACACCAATATCTCTGTTAACCTAGGGGTACATTCTTCTATAAAGACCATCTATTTAATTGTCTAAGATGGTGGTGCTCAAACTTTTGGCCCCATGTACCAGTTGAGTGGGGTAGGGCTGATCCATGGACCCTGTTCAAGTTAATAATTTTACATATATGCTTCATCTCATATAAGTCAATGAGATTGCTCACTTGAAACTCCTGGAATTTCTACTCACATTTCTTTATATTATATAAGGAAGATTTTGATCATCATAAATAAGTGAAGCTAGGGTAGCTCAGCAGTCTAGTTTTATCTGATATGTGGTGAATAATTCTACTGTAAGTAAGAGTCTTAAAAACGGAAATTATGGTGTGAAAAGGTACTAGGATTCTGCTGTATTGTCTCTCAGTGACTTCCAGATCAAAGGCATAAAGAGTGTTTTCTAACTGCCCACCTTAAAAAATATGTCTCATATCCCAGGGTTAATCTGGACTCTTTTTCAGTATCATCACCAGTGACAGAGGTCTTCTGGGATGCCTTCTATTACAATATCTAAAGCCTGTTATGACCTCAGTTCCTAATGTAAATGACCCTCAAAAGATTAACATAGGTACAATTTAGTAAATAATTTAATCAATGACACAAAAGACAAAAGCAGACTCCTGTTCACTCACTCAAAGTTGTGCTGACTTTGCTGTCACTAAATAAATAAATAAAAGTTTTATGTTTTGTCAGTAATGCCAGACACATTCAGAAAGCAGATCTGTCCAGTATGAGCAACTCATTTTCATATACTGTACTACCTTAATTAGAACCACTTTTGAGCTTTGTTCCTATCTCTCCGAGTGCAAAGAGATATCACCCTTGCACTGACATTAAAAAAATGTATAGCAACACAAGTTGCAAGAAAACAGGCATCCCTGCCCCTTATCTCACTCCACTTGCTCAAAACTGACTGTGTGCCCCAACCTGGTCACAGTTTGTGATGCCTTATAAGGTAGGATGGCATTTGTTCACTTATTGTGTGCTCCAGATATTCCCTTGCAGGGGTATTCTCTGGATGTGCACAGCATGCTGCCATGTCCTAACCCCAAGAGAGGTCCCCTGTTTGCAGATGCACACCATGGGAATTCTCCTCCACGGGATTTCCTGGGGTGCATGTTTCATGGGTTGGAGCATGGGACCCAGGGCATTTGTCCTGAAGGATCAGTCCCTGAACCCCAGGAGCAGCAGGGATCTGACCCTGTGAGAAAATGACCTGGCAATATCTATTTCTGCCAATCAGTTGGATCAGCTTTGCTGGGATATATCATGCCACCCATATGTGATGAATATACACACCACAATTAAAATAAATAAAACACCACATCTTATTTTCTGTCTTCAAAATCAACTCTGACCACAACAAAAATACAGTAAACTCTTTTTACTCTTTTTTTTTTTTTGGGGGGGGGGGGGAGGGTTCTCTCTCTACCCACACCCCACCAAATTCTCTTTCCACCGCCATTACATAAATTCAGGAGGAACTTGTCTTGACCAAACATTGTAAGAATTCTTAATTCTCAAATTCTTTCCTTTCAGGCTTTATTTTTAGGACAAATTTAAATAAAATTATATTGAATACTCTGAGGTTTTCTGAAGCTGTTGTTTAAGACATAGGGGGCATGTATGCACCAGATATTATGTCGCCATAGGGACAAGCTATAGTGATGTAGCTCATCGCTATGGCAATGTAGCACTGCCGGGCACTGTGACTCTATGGCAATGTAGGGGCAGAAATGACCCATGTGCTGCTGGGACTGCACAGTACCAACTATGTAGTCAGGGCTTTGTGTAGACACACACAGAATTGACTAAGAGATGTTGTCCTCAATAAAAGATTACACTGTATTTTTAGGAGCACTAATTTGAGTGCAAAAAGTCACATAGTATTTCATCTACATGAAAATGTATTCAGGAGTTGAACAGCAACAGCCTTTCCAATACTGTACATTTTTATTGCCACATGCTTTATTTTTTTGGTTTTTTTGACTAAGGTCTTAGAACCTTACACCCCATGAAAAGGAAGTTTGTTGATGTTAAATAACAAATCAGGCCTCTAACACTATTTAGATTTTTTTTTAGTACTTCAGTATTAATCTGCAAATGTTTTACTCTTCTTATTTTCCATGTGTCACAAAGATTTCCAGCATTCCAACAAATTACTAACAATTACAGCTAAGATGCAGGCAGTTCTTCCAAATATAGCAGCTTTTAAATGTTATAGACTAAATCAGCAGAGGAGGCATTATTTTATCTTCTGCCATCATAAATGCATTTCGTATTGCAAAGCCGGAACAAAGCCATGAAATAACCTATTCTAAGCCAAGTGTTGTAAATGCAGTTTTTGATAGCTTCTCCTAGGAAGGCCAAATAAATGTGTTACAATATTTTAGTGCTAAATTCCACCTCTGATGATTTGTCATCACTGCCTATTTTTCCATACAGTAAAACTAATATTTTCATCGATAATAGCACTGTCGCTTATTAGGACTTCTTCCAGTTTTATATTTATTTTAAATAAATTTGAGTTGCACATCTGCTATCAAAGCAGGGAAGACAAAAATTATTTTTACTTTCAGTGAATTCTGCCTTCAGTTGTCATATTTTTTTGTGTTCCAGCGCAGATGATAACAAAATCTGATATTCCTGCCAAATTCAGCAATGTAGATGATTTGGGGCTTGGTATTCTGAAGGTCATCAGAAACAAATTTTTGCAAAAAAAAGGTGTGTTTCGAGGAAGGCAGCTTTCTGCAATAATTCTCCATGTTGGCTGAATAAGATTTTGCTTAATTTTCTTGTTTCCTAGATTACATCAAATGTCAACAGGTTCCACACTACTAGGATATTTTTCTTCATCTGTAATGCAAACCATTAAAGAAGGAGCGGCACTAACTAAAAATGAGAAACAGTGGATAAGCATATTGGGTATTTACATACATACACTGGGGGAGGAGAGGGTGCTCCAAGTGCTACTCTAATTAAAGCACCCAGAGCGTCTCACGTATCAGTGCCCCCACACTTCAAAATGGTGGTGCGGGAGCTTTAGCTAAAGCATCTCTGCCACCATTTTGAAGCCCAGGAGTGTGGATACATGAGATGTGGGAGGCTATTGGAGTGCAGTAATTTCCACGCTCCAGCAGACTTGATTAATAGATTAATCGAGACTGCTCCAACGCGTTGGAATTCCAGAATGCCGGAGCAGCCTCTCTGCTCATGTATAGGCACCCAAACTAAATAAATGTAGACCGAGCCGTAGCAGGGCAGCCAACATAAGGCAACTGTGACACACAGGGCAGTACTGGCCATTGCCGTACCAATTGTGGCAGCGATTGCTTCTCCTTCCCCCTGCCCCTCCAACAAAGATGGTTCCTGGGGCTGCTGCCTTGGTCACCCCTCAGTCAGTAACACAACTAGCTATGGTTATTGTACCTAAATGTTGAAATTCAATAAAATGAGACTAGAACTAGTTATCCAAATATGTTGAATTAATGAGTAACAGGCCAAATTCTCTGCTAGTCCAAACAAGCGCAACTCAATCCAATAACATCGTTCCACTGGACATTCTTTTGCAGGAATATTATATGCATAATTATGTTCAAAGAGTTACCCTCTCAAAAAACAGAACACTCAGGAGAAATAGATAAAGGAGAGTCTTTTCAGACATGGTAGTTTGACCTATCTTGCTACACAAAGAAAACAAAACCATAACACAAACCAGTTAAATTAAGAATCTTAAATGTATGAACCAGTCTGACACTCAGGGGTAGTTAGTCATGCATAGACTTTTTACTGGTATTCATTCCAGTTTGGCTTCCTGCCTGGGCACCAGTGATTTCACTTATAAAAGAAAGTGGGAAAATAAATAAAAATATAAAATATAAATTGCCCATAAATTAATTTTCTCCACTGGGCTTTTGATTACTTTAAGTGCTACACATCAAGGACCCAGACATCAATTGCACTTTCCTCTTTCCTCATGGTTCTTTAAATCATGTATTGATTGGATACAGTATTACAGTAAAGCATTTGCTTTTTTATTCCTATGTGGACTGAAGAAGAGCTATACAACTGTGTTTACTTAGATCATAAAACTAGCATCACTGGTTTTAAGGCGACAGTACTTTATAAATAATGAAAACACATTAATCAATGCTGATTTCTAATTTCAAGCATGCAATTTTAATTACGTTATACTCACTAAGGTAAATAATAAGGTAGTCTGGCTAAAGTATTCTTTATTAGCATTTTCATTGCATTTAATTGAACATATTCCCTTTGTTTTCTATCTCTGTGAAACCTTCTGTAAGTTTTCTTTATTTGGACTACTGGAATGCAAACACTTAAGATCTGAGGTCAGCAATCTATGGCTCATGGGACAGATGTGGCCTGCAGAACCATTGGATCTGTCCTGAAAACACAGGGCTTTTGTGACATTTGGCAGTGGGGGGCTTTGGCTGCTGGCACTCCTACCATACCATCTCAGGGGTAAGTAGCAATGGTGGCTGGGTCCTAACACCCAGCCTACCTGTCACTGACATAACATGAGTCATTCCAAACAGCAACTAGAAAAGGTTGCCTACTCTAGCTTAAGACGAACAAATACCTGGAGTTGATTTGAACAATTAAAGCAGATTCTCTTCTGCCATAAGGTCACTTTATTTTGCATGGATATTCATTGCACTGTGGGCATTATAACAGGGATCATTACAAATACTACATCTGGACAAGAACTTTAAACTACTAGAAATGTCTTTTTCTGCAAACACATGCAGTAGAATCCGCCTACAGAAAACTTGGTTCAAAGTTACCTAACCACAGCTATCCAGCTAATTCAATATAAACTGAGGGATAACTAAATTAAATTTGTCCACACAACATTTTGTTGTGGGGTGGGATACAGCTGATTCAAAAAACTGGTTTTGGTTAAACAAATGTTGGTATTCTCTCTAGATTACCCTGACACAAAAACTTTAGCAATAGTGCAGTGGATCTGGTGAAGCTCTAAATTGTTTCAGCACGCATACGAACTTCCACTCCTTTAGCAAAGTTTCATTGTGCTAATCCCCTAGGAATGCAGCATTTATCACCTACCAAACAAGTGTAAAATATTTTGGTCCAAGAGGATTATCATCTCTGTCTTCTGTGCTCCAGCGGAGCAGAGGAGAAAAGGGAGTCGAGGGTAGGCAGAATGATTCACCAGTTTGAAAAGCAAAAACAAGCAAATAAATAAAAAAATTCCAAAAATAGTTTTGGCCAGCTTTGTTTGTCCTTCAGGTTTTTTATTCCTCAGGGTGCTAAGAGAACAACATTTACCAGTAACAAATCAAAACATGTCACACTGCCTGAAAACAAAACAGAGAAACCAGTCTGAGCTAACAACCTGAAACTCTGTGCAGACACATGATACCTTTACTATAAACTGACTTTATTCTATAGCAAAAGAGGAGTGAATGTAATAAAGGCAGTCTTATATGTTACTCCATTCCAGGAGAAACTGAAGAGTGAGTCGAGCTAGTGTAAGTTACATGAGGGACTGGGTTGTGCATCTGTTCCAGCAGTCAATTTTATCCCTGGTACCATTTTTTCACAACAAATGGGCTCCCAATCTACCTCATGAGTACATACCATAATAATGCCTAGTACAGGCAGCCGGCTTGGGCGAGTTGATAATGTGTTGTTCTTTACTCAAAATTTACTACCCAGTAAAATTCAGGGTAAATTACCCCGCAGTTGCTATGTCAAACATCCATGGCCATGGGCAGATCTAGGATTTTGAAAAGGGAGTGCAGATGCTGTGGTACATCATGACATTGAACAGAACATATTTTTTCTCCAGTTAAAGAGAAACTAGATGATCTACTGATATGCTAGGGGGCTAACACTTCATTATTCAGTTTAAGACCAAAGCAGAAACAAATAACTATTGGAAGATACGCTAATTTGCTAATTTATATATATGAGAGGCAAGGATTTCTTAGGGTGGTATCTTTAATTGGATTAACTGTGTGGCTGGGATAGAGTTAGACAAGCTTTTCAATGCAAGAGTCTTTGTTTTGCATTTGAAAACTTGCCTAACTCTACCAAATAGAGCTGTGAGAAATTTCACCGGCTGTTTCATTTCAACACCATTTTAGTTCATTTCAAGCTCAAAATGGCAAAATCAAAATGAAACAAAGGGCTTTGAAACAGCCTCGAAACAAAATGAGGCTAGTTGAAACATTTTGAAAGTTTTGAAACATTTTGAGTTTTGAAGCAGCCAGCAGCCAGCTGGTGGGAGACAGGGGAGAACCAGGGCTGCACTCCCGTTGGCTCCGCAGCCCCATGTGGCTCAGCTAGGCAGGGAGTGCAGCCCTGTCTCATCCCACCCCCCGTGGCCAGGCTGTGGGAAGCTGATAGCAGCACAGTGGAAGGGAACTGAGCCTGGTCTCAGTTCTCCTCCTCAGTGCTGCAATCGGGCGGGGGAAGGGAACTGAGCCCCATCGCTCAGTTTCCCTCCCCAGTGCTACCATTGGACTGGGGAAGTCAACTCAGCTCAGTTGAGCTCAATTCCCCTCCCCAGTGCTACAATTGGGCTGGGGAAGGCAACTCAGTCCAGCTCAGCTCAGCTGGGCTGATTTGTCTTCCCCAGCCTGATCATAGCACTGGAGAGGGGAACTCAGCTCAGCTGGGCTGAGTTGCCTTCCCAAGCCTGATCTTAGGGCTGGGGAGGCGAACTGAGAGATTGGGCTCAGGCTGAGTTGCCTTCAACAGCTGAGTTGCCTTCCCCAGCACAACTGTAGTGCTGGGGAGAGGCACTTAGCTCAGCTGGGCAAGTTGCCTTCCCCAGCCCGATCTTAGGGCTGGGGAGGCGAACTGAGAGATTGGGCTCAATTCTCTTTCCCAGCTCCCTGGTCCCAGGTGTCATCACCTGGCTTCCCTCTCTCATCTGGCAAGCAGATTGGGGCCTACAACCCCAGGAGGACTGGCTCAGCCCCTAAAGCCCTCCCAGGGTTGTGGGCCCCCATGTGCCTCCCAGATGAGGGAGGCTATATCAAGCTTCCCCATTATAGCTGATGAGCAAAACATCGAAACAGCATCACTGTTTCAATGAAATAAAATGGAACAGCAGTTTTGAATCGATATGAAATTCAAAATGAAATGTTGTTCCATCAAAACCTCAAAATGCAAGTTGAAATGGAATGGGACCATTTCACACAGCCCAACTACACGATAAAAATATCACCCTAAGAAAACCTTGCTTCTTGTATAGTTACTGGACTATCATGTTTACATCATCACTCTTACATTACATTATTTATAAAGTTTTAAAAAAATACACCAGACTAGGCAAAAATAGTCAAAATACACAAAAGGTATTGTGTAATTAGTCCTGTACTCATTATAGTTAAAGGTACATCTCTTACTCAGATGCACAAAACAAATTCTAGTCTTCTTGACCATCTTTACAGTGCCTCCAATACTCCATGTCAGTTTTATACTTCAGTTAATATTACCACACCTGAGTTAATGTTTTTAGTTAGAGTTAAAAACCAGTCCTGCAGGACTTGGGAAATAAAAGACAGACATTACCAGGAATGGCTAAAAGCAGACAGCAACATTGCAGAAGAAAGAATAGCTTAAATAGCAGATTTTTAAGATTATTACAAAGGATAAAGAATTGTTAACACCTGTGGAATGGAAAGAACTAGCAGGAATCAGGGAGAAGATAATAAGTGGTGAAGTCAATTGACTTTCTCAGCACTACGTGAATGGAAGTGCCCCTCCCAGGCAGTTGTTTTAAAATTTGGGTGGAGCAGGAATTAAAGAGAGGTGTTAGTGCATCATGGCATCCCACCTTCAACTGCCCCTCTCCATGGCCTATATGTATAGCGAGATAGACAGATGGAGTCAGACTGCCTTTTATTTTTCCAAACAACCACTCAGAGATCCCTCTTTCTATGAGTAGGGAGCCTGACTCTTCAGTAGTCTCTAGATGTGCTTCCTTATCTTCTCCTGGGAATCTGTGAGAGGACAGTAGGAAGGCAACATAGGGATAACCCTTTGCTTGCTAGTTATCAGGTAATGTCTTTGCACAAGATGGAAGAAAAAAGACATAAGCAACATCTCATGCAAAGAAGTTATAATGAAAAATCCTCTGCTGCTTGCCTTGCTACATGTACACCAAATAGGGAATGAAAATGAGCAGGGTTGGTCTTATTACAAAAGCTATTTCCTTCTGGGCAACTATACATACTTCCAGAGCAGTAGGGGTTTGCATGCAAAGGTAAAAGAAGTAGGGTTATTTTTGCCCTTCTGTTCCAGGGAAGTAATACTTATAATTATTTTCTGTTAAACATTTTGCATTAGAAGAGTTGTTCGTTAAAGGGACTTTTTGGAACCTATCTATCAGCTGAGACATAAATCCAAAGTCTGAGCACACACAGTTATTAAAGGCCCCGTGGTACTTTTCGTTATACTAGAGGTGTTAATCCTGGTATCATGGCTGACTGCCAAACTGAATTAATTGAATTCTGCCTACTTAAATTTCTCTGATTTGATATTGTGTTCATCTGCACTTCCTGTACTGAACTGCTATGCAATTTTGTGGTACATTCTTAAACAACTGCTGAACTTCAATTATAGGTGAAGTTATTTCTATGTCTTTGTTTGTAAGGTGCTTTGGGACTCTTCCAAATAGTGATATCTAAATGTAAATCAGATATATCTTCTTAAGAATCTTGAAAAGAACCAAGCAACTTTACATTACATTGTAGAAGTGAATTAGAAAATTTAAAAAATTAAAAAACCTAATGAAGTCAAACCCAATAAAACATTAGGAAGCTTTTGTTTGGGACATTTAAGTTTCATAATGTTAAACTGACTTTACAGGGTATGTCAAATAAACTTTCAGTACATAAGTATTTTAAAAATCACATAGCTGTATAGTCTGCACTTAATCACCATAATTTATGCAAGAGCATTTTCTTTCAGTGACCTGAAATAATTGTATGGTTTTTAAATCAGTGTTTGATAATTCACCTAGTCCCCAGATTAAGAAATATGAATAATATTTAAACAATGGAATATTTACTAAAGGGGACAATAGTTCAGATTTACAATCCACATTTTCCTTATTTCAACAGGGGCCCTGTGGAATGAAACATTTACAGTAAAACTTGTAATTTGATTACCATTCTAACTGAATCTGAATTGTAGTTCTGTTCTCCAAAGCTCTAGCCAGAGCTAGCAGTGATGGGAAGCTCATGCAGGCAGGTGTGGGCTGTGAGCTTGTTGAGTCTGGGAGGTAAACTATGAACAATATGGGCTAGCCAGAAGTCTCAGGCCAGTCTTTGTCAGACTCTGAGTCCGTTTCCTTGTCCTCGTCATTGTCCTGGCATTGTCATTGCCAGTGTCTGCAACCCGGGACAGCTCCATGGTCGTCTCTTTGGTCTCTGTTAGTGGGTTGCAGTGACCATGCATGTGGTCCGGCTCAACCACAGTGGCATCAGAGTCCATTTTGCTGTCCTAGGCTCTGTCTGTGGCACAATGGTGCTGCACCATACTTTCCACCAAGTAATGCTATTGCTAGTTAATGACTGCAGTCTGTAGCCACAGCCACTTATGCCTGTGGACTGCTATTTCTGTGGTGATCCTTCCAAAGACTGCCTGGTTGTGGTGGCTGGAATGAAGGCTCTGCAGATTATCCGTCTCTCCCCAGACAGTGATTAGATCCACTGCCTCATGCAATTGGTGCTGCATTTGCAAGTAGAAGTGCTTGGTAGGGCCATGGCTTGTGCTCACTATGTGCATTCAGGGTGGTTCATGTTTGTGACCTAGTTTGGATGCTGACCTCAAGAGTATAGCTGGTAAGGATTGAATGGATGGCAAGTTGCCTCAGTGGGCCATAAATGGGTGGGCAAGATCACATATGACCTTTCACCTTTAGGTAAACAGAGTTCTGCCCTTGTGCTAAACCAGCTGTCCACCGTATGTGAGTGGCTAAGGCTGGTGCTAGGGACAGAGGCATTGTGGGATGCCTGGAAAACTGCCTGAATGCTTGTCTTAGGACTCTGACACACAACAACCTTGTGATGTTCCATGAAATGTCTTAGAACATTTTAATCTTTAATCTGCATACAATGGAAGAAGTTGCACCATGACAGCAGCTGTCTGCTTTCAGTTTGGTGGGGGGCTCAATGCCTGCCTGCACTGGCCAAGGCCAGCAGGTAGGGGTGCTCTTGCATGCTTCCCAGGAGACTGCTGGAGCCAGCCCCAGCCCAGCATCAGCTAGCAGCTGTCAGCAGCGGCTGGAGGAGAGGAGGGAAACAAAGCCACCTGTTATGAGCCGCCCCCCCCCCCGCTTTCTTGGTTGGGTTTTTGGGGGGGGGGGTTGAGCCAGGCCAGGTCCGCTTGGCAGAGGGGCTCCTTTCCCCC
Organism: Crocodylus porosus; assembly: GCF_001723895.1. Taxonomy (NCBI): domain Eukaryota; kingdom Metazoa; phylum Chordata; order Crocodylia; family Crocodylidae; genus Crocodylus; species Crocodylus porosus. The sequence goes on along the minus strand of NW_017728918.1, from coordinate 100,457,325 downwards.
CACACCCTAGTTCCCAGTGCAGTGAAAAGCTGGCTAGGCAGCCCTGCACTGCAGCTTCTGGCTGCTGTTGTGAGGAGGCTTGGGTGTGGGAAAGAGAGCCCCTCTGCCATGCAGACCCAACCCTGCCCCTACCAAAACTCCAACCAGCAATCTGTGGGTGGCCCCTCCTGGTGGGTGGGCTCCCTTCCCAACCTGCCTCAGCGTCGTCAGCTGCAGCCAGCAGCTGCGGCATGGGGCTGCCCAGTCTGCTTTTCACTACACGACAACTGGGGCTGGATAGGGGGCTGGGGGGAAGAAACATAGCCTCTCTGCTGCATGAACCCAGCCCAGCAAGACCCAAGCCTGAAATCTTGGGAGGAGATCCAAGCAACAGAGAGGCTCTGTTCTCCCACCCCTCTGCCTGGCTGCACAGGGAGGAGACAGATCCTTTTCATCACCTCTGTGATAGCCCAGGGGTTGGGCTGGACTAGTGCTTTCCCAGAGCAGATGAGCACTGGCCTAGGCTAGCAAACCACCCAGTGAGAAGCTCCTGAGTTGACAGCAGAATAAGGCCTCTATTGAAATGTGATGGATGTGGTACAGATGTTCAAAAAAGCGCTCTAGCCTAAAGTGCTTTAATCTAATATCACATCCATTGATGGTTAACTTAGAGTGGGATCCACCATTTTTAAAGTGATCTAAGTGCCATAAATATCTGTTCTGTTATGGCTTTAAAGCACTTTCTGCACACTTAATGCATGTTAAGTTTAACTTCTACACCTAGACTTAAAGGATACATTCTCTTTCCCAACTAAGGATATAGAAATCCAAATAGCATCAATATTAAAACATGCTGAATTAGTGACCAAAACCAAAGAAATATTATTTTTTAAACCTATCCTCGTACATTATGTATACCCTCTGTGTGAAGAAAAAATCTGCCCTGCATCTACAGTGCTGAATACTTAATCTTTTTATCAGCAGTTTGTCAGGCAAGGCCTAATTCACTTGGTATTTGGGATGTGCATTATCTTCTCAATTGTGTGTTTGTAAGCCACTCAAAAAAGTGGTGTCCTTTTCTATGACTGACACTATAAATAATTATCATAAAAGTATGAGAATAATGTCAAAGAGCAATACACATCCTCACCTAACAGGATGGGGTCAGCAGAGGGGCAGACTAAAGTGCTCTGGGTCAGGATACAAGGGGGCCATGGGGAAAGGGACTTAACGGTGGCGGTCTACTACAGACCACCCACCAGGGGGAAGAGCTGGACTGGGAATTCTCAGTGGAGGCAGTTAAGTCAAGGGATGTGGTAGTCATGGGTGAGCTAAACTACCCAGACATTTGCTGGGAGGAGCAGTCAGCCAGATCTGACTGCTCATGTAGGTTCCTTGCTGAGATACAAGACCTCCACCTAAAACAGGAGGTGCACAGTCCCACCAGGGGGAATGCCCTGCTGGATCTGGTCCTGGCCACAGGCAATGACCTGGTGAGGGGACTCCAGGTTCTTGACCACTTGGGCAATAGCGATCATCACCTACTGGTATTCACCATCCAGCTCAGGGTGTCTAGGGCCTGCAGCAAGGCAGTAGCCCTTGATTTCACGAGGGCCAACTTCAGTGAATTGAGTAAATTGGTAGGAGAGGCATTGTGGTCCTGGAGAGTAGGGGAACTAGGTGTTCAAGACGAGTGGTCGTTCCTTAAGGAGACGATCCTCCTAGCCCACCGGGCGACAGTCCCAATGCGAGTCAAAGGGGGCAAGAGTGCTCAAGAGCCCCCTTGACTCACCAAAGGTATTCAGGAATGCCTGAAAGCCAAAAAGGAGGGTGTACATCCAGTGGAAAGGAGGGGCTATCACCAAAGAGGATTATACCTCTAACACTTAAGTCTGTCGGGAGGCTGTTAGGAAGGCTAAGGCAGAGATGGAACTAGGGCTAGCAACAAGGAACAAGGACAACAAAAAGTCCTTTTTCAAATACATAAGGAATAAAAAGAAGGCACCGGGCAACATGGGGCCCCTGCAGGGTATGCTTGGGAATCTGGTAGTTGCACCAGATGAAAAAGCTGATGTTTTAAATAAATTATTTGCCTCCATTTTTCTAAGCAGCAATCAGGACATCGCCCCCACTGGGATTCAGGACGGACTCAGGAGAGACTCCGCCAGGCCTAGGGTCAGGGAGGACTGAGTTAGGAAACTTCTGGAGGGGCTGGATGTGTTCAAATCAGTAGGTCCAGACACTCTCCACCCCAGGGTGCTGAGGGAATTCGCAGGGGTCATTGTGGGGCTCCTGGCATAGCTTTACAAGCATTCGTTGTGCTCTGGCCAGGTGCCAGAAGACTGGAAGAAGGCCAATGTGGTCCCCATTTTCAGAAAAGGGAGGAGGGAGAACCCAGGCAACAACAGGCCTGTTAGTCTTACTTCCATCCTGGGGGAGCTCTTTGAAAAAACTATCCAGGAGAACATCTGTGAGGGACCAGCAGGGGGGATGATGCTCAAGGGCAACCAGCATGGGTTCATATGGGGCAGGTCCTGTCAGACCAACCTGATTGCCTTCTACAATCAGGTCACAAAATCATTGGATGTAGGTGTCACAGTGGATGTAGTCTTTCTGGACTTCAGGAAGGCCTTTGACACCGTCTCCCACCCCATTATTATTAAAAAGCTAGGCAACTGTGGCATTGAGGCCTACACAGTCAGATGGGTCACAAATTGGCTAGGGGGCCACACCCAGAGAGTGGTGGTGGATGGGTCCTATTTGACTTGGAGGGATGTAGGCAGCGGAGTCCCCCAGGGTTCAGTCCTCAGGCCCATGCTGTTCAATTTCTTTGTTAGCAACTTGGACAAGGGGGTGAATAGCACCCTGTTCAAATTTGCTGATGACACCAAGATTTGAGGTGACAGGATACACCTCTATCAGGACAGGTTACAGGGGTGGGTAAATGTGAATAGGATAGGATTCAATACTGACTAGTGCAGGGTTCTGCACTTGGGCAGAAAGAACCAGCAGCATATGTATAGGCTGGGGAAATCCCTTCTAAAAGCACAGTGGCAGAAAGAGATCTTGGAGTCATTATTGATTCTAAAATGAACATGGGCCGCAAATGTGTGGATGTGGTCAGTAAGGCTAACCGTACCTTGTCACATAGCCGCAGATGCATCACAAGCAGGTCCAAGGAGGTGATCCTCACCCTCCATGCAACACTGGTCAGGCCACAGTTGGAGTACTGCATCTAGTTCTGGCCACTGCACTTCAGGAGGGATGTGGAAAGCATGGAGAGGGTCCAGAGGAAGGCCACGCGCATGATCGGGGGCAGTAGGGCAGACCCTACAAGGAATGGCTACAGGACCTGAACTTGTTCAGCCTTCACAAGAGAAGGTTGAGAGGGGATCTAGTGGCCATCTATAAAACTTACCAGGGGGATTGGAGGGGAATGGATGAGATCCTGTTCCCCTGAGCACCTCCCCAAGTAACAAGGAATAACGGCCACAAGCTGATGGAGAGTAGGTTCAGGCTAGATGTCAGGAGGCACTACTTTACAGACAGGGCGGCCAGGGAAGTGGTGCTGGCTCCTACCCTGGGGGTCTTTAAAAGGAAGCTTGATAATTATCTGGCTGGGGGCATATGAGCTTAAACCCTGCCCAGGGTAGGGAGCCGGACTTGTTGATCTGCTCAGGTCCCTTCTGACCCTACATTAATGAATCTACGAATGTTAGGCAAAATATCAGAATAAGGACCTACTAACTGAGTACCTCAATATGAATGAACTTCAGTTCACAAGTCCTTGTGATGCAGGAAATTAAACTCATCCCCATTTTACAGACTCTAGCAATTAAATGAGTTTTCTGAGGTCACCCAGGAAAGTTTTTGACAGACCTAAAAAATGAACCCAGATCTCCTGAGCCCCAGTCAAAAGACTGTATTCTTAAGATCATGCTTTGTTTCTGAAGATAAATAAAGAGCTAATTCACTTTGCAGCTGGTTTTTAACATATTAATGAATGTTTACTGCCTCAGTGAGGGATTTATGTTCAATAAGCATTTCCACACCTTTTATATTCAGAGCTCACTGACTTATGAAAGATAAAAATAAGCAGTTTATCAAAAATAGAATGCATATTATTTCTCAAATATTTACCCATGCTTTGTAATGTTAAACACCAAGCAGACTTCACCCCCCCAGTCTAACTTATCAACATTTATTAGGCTAGCAAAGGAAGGTTCTGTGTATGCCTTACAGGCTGCTAGTTTAGACACTGATTGTGTAACATCTTTTCAATATCAATGAAACTTAAATATTTCCCATACTTTATTTGGATGTGCAGTGATTCTCAAGACATAGATAGCTATGCTTTTAGGGGAAAACAACCCCTTAGAAACTATATCAAAACCTGGCTCCGTTAAAGTCAATCTTTTTGACTTCAGACAGGCCAGAATTTCAACTTTGGCTTCCATTAACCTTTAATCAAAAGGCAGCATCTACTTGAAAAACTTAACCAATAGAAACCAAAAAATGACAAATAAACACTCTTCTTACTGTTTTAAACCAGATGCCTAACTTCCAGAAAAATTCTGGAAAAAACAGTAAGCAATCACCCCATAAGTATTAAGATGAAGTATTAATAAAAAAAACAGACAACACGAGTTTGTCACAAACTGATCATGTATCTTCAAGCCTATTTAATTTTCTTCTTTGAGACAGTAACTGACCTACCAGGCAAGAAGGAAGCAGTAGATGGATATCTTAGCTTCGGATGTCTTAACTTTTGTATTGTCTCTACTTAGCTTATGAAAATTGCCATGCCAGTATGAAACGTTAACAAAAGGAAAAATGCCCCACATGGAGTCACCAAAGTTGCATGTTCAGCTGGTTTAAATGCTGCTCTCAGGGTTTTTTTTTTACCAATGGCTTGCCACAGGGTAAAACAGGGTCTGTTTACCAATGGCTTGCCACAGGTTCCACAGGGTCTGTCGAGTTCCTGGTTATTTTCAATATTTTGACTAATAACTTGGTGCAAGAGCATGTATGCTAAAAATCTTTATGTATGACATAAAACAGAGAGCAGTTGTGAGCACTCTGAAAGGCAGGATCACAATTCAAAATGGTCTTGATTTCTGATGACCTCTTGTTTAGAAGATGAAAATTCATTAAAGACAAAGGGAAAGTGTTACATTTAGATAGGATTTATCAAATGGACAAGCACAAATTGGGAAACAAACTATAAACAGGGTAGGCAGCATGCTGCAGAAAAAGAATTTGGGGATTACAGTGGATCACAAACTAAATGAGAGTCAATGATATGATGGCATTCCAAAAAGATAAATCTCATGCTGGGATATTTTACCTGGAGTGTCAAATATAACATACATTTGTTTTACATATGGACTTCAAATAAAATCATGTTACTTGTGCTTGCAACACTGCATTATCCCATCTTCCTGCACGCGATGAAAAATAGAAGTTAAAACTTGATTTTTATTACTGTTGAATTGTTACTTTAATATGTTGGGAGACAAAGGGTTATCAATTGACTCCACACACAAGGATGCCAGTGTTAAAATCCTGTTGCACTGGATAAAGCAGTTGGTAGTAGAGCTTTATCTGAATTCTTTATACTGATGAGTTTTCATGCTTGTAAAAATGAGGATTGACAACATTGCCTAAAGCAAAACAGAGTGGGTACAGGAACAGAGTGAATTCCTCACATAAAATCTACTAGTAAACCTCAATCCTGAATGACTATTAATGTAGGATCTTTTCCCCGGAAGTCTCCTATTCACACCATGTATTGTGCTATAGACAATTATCCCTTACAGACAACTTGAAGATCACCATATGCATTTTCACTTTGAGACTCCCAGTTGAGAATTCCCACTTTGAGCATTCCAAATGGGCATAAGAACCACCTTTCTTTGAAGATGCCTTGCCAGATGTGTAATATTAAAATTAAGCCTCTGTAACCCATTACAAGGCCTCGTCACTAGAGGAGACATTTCTTGAAACAAATCCCAATTACTTCAGGTTTGTACTTTACACCATATCTAAGTGTGAAAACCCAAGAGTCATGCAATTATCATTATTTTCTCATTCCGTTAGCAGGTTATATGTGCTAATGAAGGGAAAAAAAACCTCATTATATACTATCATAGTCTGTCAGTGAGTAAGCACTCCCCTAACCTCCCTTCCAAATAGCTGTCTGATTATGTCAGAACCTACATATTTTCTCCTTTTTTAAAGATTAAAAGCGTAATAATCAAGAAGACATATCACAGCCACAAGTTTTATTTTTGTATAAAAATCAGGTCTTTGATTCCTATTATTAGCTGTTGTAGCCATAACAATAGGAAATAACAAACACAGAAGCCCTATTCAGTTAATATAAGTAGTATACTTCACAGGTCCTTGAGTTGGGTTAAAATCAATGACAGGATGAACATTGACACAATACAGAGGGGCATTGCCTCTTGTACTATTCACCTACTGGCAACTACGGGATACTAGTGAGTTATGAAGAGACTGCAGAAAACAGAATTAAGACAGACCATGATAGATATGCAAAGAATCATTAACAATTATGCAGAAACTCATTCATAAGGGAAGGGAATGTCCAATTAAATGGAAATGTAACATATGTATAACTGATAAGATACGTGCTTTTATTCATTAGGTATTTGTTTCGTAGACCTCACTGCCAAAGGAGGACTTGAGAGTAGCAATTTAAAGACAAACAAATTAGCCATTTTCAGTGATGCCAACAATATTCACGTTTATGTTACATCAAGTTAAAATATTAATATTGACATATACACATATTTCAGGATACATTTCAACCATTAACAGCTTAGTGTTGGGAAGAAATTCTTTCAGTGGTCATGTTATTTCAGTATTACCAATTATTATAACAATTATTGTATGTTCCCATAAATCCCTGGTTTCAATAGAATAATAAGGAGTGGGCAACCGGTCACCAACCTCTGAATCTGACAGAGGTCAAGAATAGTGGTAGACACCATTTGGGCTACCACTGCTGCCCAGGATACACAAACCATGTGGTATGCCTCTGCTTGGTACTGCATTTAGCTCCCATGAATGCTATCGATACCAAGTCCTGTGCCCATTACATTCTGTATTACACACATATTTTTAAAGTTTATATTGTATTAACACACATAACATGCTATATACTGAATGAACACAAACAACCACAGACTACACAAAGCTACCACAAAAAGCAATCTAAGAAGTCAAAATGAAAGATAAGAAATAGATTTAACATATACAAGCAAAACTTAAAACAAATATGTTCCTATTGTTTTCCCTCCATACCACAATGAAGGTTATTCCCTGTCATTGCTGCTAGGAGACAGATGTGTCTTTGTATGATTTACACATCTGCTAAAACAAGTGGAACGGCAATAAGTACTTGGCAAATGCAGTGATGTTGAATAAATGTAGTTTAGGAATTTGGTACATTAAGTATGTAGAGGTTAAAAAGAAAATACCCAATTACAAAGCTCATTAATATGCTGTTTCCTCACACTCCAAAAACAAACTAAATATTTATCAATTTAGCCAGCTTGTTTCAAAGTGAGGAAATAAGAAAGAAGCAACTCATTTACAATTTGAGGAGAGAGAGTGCACGTGCTCAACATGCTGTATTTCAACTGGTACACAAAATGGCAGTTCCTTTACATTTAAAGATGTGGTATGCCAACAAACCCAACATCTTTTTTCATCTCTGCAGCCACATGCCTCATAAGTAACACTAAATGATTGAGTACCTTCCTTCAGTAGTTCTAGGTTGACTAGATAACTCCATAAATTTGTAAATAAGTGTTTTTCTAGTCTTTCCTTTAAAAGGACCTTATTGGTAATTTAAAAACACAAGTGAGATGCAGCACATTACCGATCATCTCATTACCGTGGAATTAGCCAACTATTGCAGGAAAAGGAAAAATAGCTTGTGTTATGCTGTTGCCTTCTGAAGAGCTGGCTTTTACAATGAAACCCACAATAAACCACACTTCTGTTCAATTCATAAGGTTACTTAATCAATCAAGTCCTACCCTCAAAACACAGAATCCAATTTCTTTCCAAATAAGTGTTTGTGGTAGTCTGATAAGTGGGATATAATGCCATAATACTGCAGTCTACTCCTGAATAGATATGATGCCCCTTAAAATTAATGCCACTGAAACAGCGGATAGTTTTGAAAGCTTGAGTGCTAGGCTGAACATAGACTCAGAGAATAAATTTACAAAAGGTAGTTATGAGGTTTAATAGGTTATTAGAAAAGGGGATCAAATATATTTCCCAGCCAGTCTTCATTTTAAAAGCCAAGAAAAGAAGAACAATAACAAAACAGTGCACCGTATTTGGCTTTGGCATAGCCAGGTTGAAGTCAATGAAATGTTGTGGCTGATGATTTTTCCTCAGTTATCAGAAACACTTAAGAAGAAAAGCATCATCAAATTTCTGATGAATATTCAAAGCTGACATGAAGTAATTCACATATTTATGTACTACAGACCGTTGTCTTTTAATAGTAGTATTAGAAATTAATGCACTCTTCTCATTGTGACACATTACAAGAAAATAATACATATTAATTCTTGGGTTGAATTTGACAGCTTCAGGGAAGTGGCTATGAAGATTGGAAAGCAAAATTCTTATGCCAGGGAGCTGCCTTGTACCACACTGCCAGTGAAAACTCATCTCTGTGCTGTAACTGGACCCAATGGTTCAAATCTGGGTTGAGTAAATTCTTTACTATTATAATCCTACCAACATCACATGTGTATGCATGATTTCCCTTTCAGGCAATGAGAAATAATAATCAGACTTTTCTGTTTTTTCCAGTTTTCACCAAAACCAATATCCCTCAATCCACTGGTGCTTTAAACATTTTGGAATTGTTCAGATGTGGTATTCAAAAGTTACTGCATTGCAAACAAATGATGAAATGCCAACCAGCTTACTATAGGACTTTGTTTGGCTCACCCATCCATCATCAGACTGGAGTTTCTGGTAGTAAACATGGCATGGGGAGGGAGATGGCAATTCTCATTAAGTGACTCCAAGTTCAAGTACAGCCATTCAAAAAGCCTGAGGCAGACAGTTAATTTTTGCGCTTTACTCTAAGTGACCTAGGTTGGAGCAAACAGAACACATGTTCACCCTTCGGGGTGCGGGGGAGAAGCAGCGTGCATGTGCTGGTGTAGGCAAGCAGGGTAGGGGGCACTCCCACATATCTCTCAGCAGGCTGCCAGAGAATGCCAAGCCCGGCTGAGTATCTGAGCCACTCCTGATTTGCGAGCGAGGCTTCTTGCTTCAGCTGCTGGCTGTCAGTGGTGGTAGGCAAGGAAAGACCCTTCCCCCGTCTCCATTCCCCACCAGATTCAAGCCAGCACAGATGGTAGGGGCAAAAGGTGGAGGCTTCCCCACCCTGCTGCCCAGCCTGTCTGGCCAGCGTGCCTCCTCTCCCCAGTTCGCCCCCCCCCCCCCAGCAGCCAGCTGTCAGCATGGTAAGGGGGGAAGGGAGGAGTGAATGCCTCCCCATGAGGACCTGGACCCCTAAGACTTGAGGCAAAACACCTGTGGGGACTGTGCCTCCATTCCTCCCCCAGCCACTGCCAAAAGCCATCTGCTGGTACGCGGGCAGGGCTGGGATAGGGGCTGTGCTGTGCTGGCCAGCTGGGATGGGGGGGTGGAGAAGGAGGCCCCACCACACAATGCCCTCCCAGTTGTGCTGGCTTGGGTCTGGGCCAGCTGGGCCTCTGCTCCCCCCTGCACACCTGCCACCACAGGCAGTGGGGG
>NW_017728918.1:100423888-100447427 GCF_001723895.1 Crocodylus porosus | reverse complement strand
CTGCTTGTATGGGTGCAGAGCTGGGGAGAGGAGCTGCAGTAGTCAGCCAGGCTGGACAGCAGGGGGGGATGGGGGAGTGGGGTAGCCCCCCCTGAGCTGGCCTTCCCCAGCTGCTCTGGCTCAGGCTTGGGCCAGTCCCACCCTCCACCTAGCAGCCACTGCTAACACCTGTGCTTGGCCAAAGCAGATGAGCACGGCCAAGGCTAGCATGCTGCCCTGCCAGGGGGGTTAGCAGGGTGACCTACAAAGCAACCTGGGATGCCAAGGGACTGCAGCCTAACTTAAGTTGGGAAGGAATCTGGTACAGAAGTGCAATATACTGGTCTAACATAAATCACTGAAGTCTAATATAACATCCGTCCAAGTCTATCTTAGATTGGGTTCTGGCATTTTTAAACCAAACTTCTGTACTGTTATGGGTTCAGATTGGTTTACAGTCACTTATACCAGTTTGTGTGTAATGTCTGTAACTGGCCCAAAAGTGGTAATAATTTCACTGGGCAAATCTACATAAGACACTTGCTGCGCAGTAGCCTAATAACACTGCATAGTAGTGTGCTGGTCAAAAACTGCTAATAAAGCGACTGCACAGTGTTATTAGGCTACTGAACAGTAAGTGTCTAAGTGTCACAAAAAAACCCCCAACTGTACGCCAGCACATTTAGATAGTACTTCATTAAGTAAGTACTAAACTAAACGCACAGTAACTACTGAACATTAATGAATGTGTAGATGGATCCACTATTATCCTTTTCTTCGCCACCTATTATCCATTTGTTCTCTTGTCTCATTATATGCTAACAGTATAAGCAATTTGGGCCAAGGATTTTTTTTTCCCCATATTATTCTGAGCAAAATGGAAGTTTCATATCCAAGTGGGGCTTTTAGATTGGGGTGGCAATCCTGTGGCATGTTGTATCATAAGTAACATAAGCAGCCTCTGTGTGTGACATGCAACAAATTGGGGAGAGGACAGACAGCACAGTGACAGACAGGGAAGAGCATCAGATCAGGCAGGGATCACAGGGCAGGGAGGAGACAGCAGAGCAGCAAATCAGGCAGATAAAGGAGATCGGAGTGATGCTTGGGAAAGCCACAGGTCTAATTTGTGGCACACCTGGCAAGAAGAGCAGTGGCCCCCACTACTCTAGGTAATACTGCAGTTCAGTTAATAAATGCTAGAGTTATATCTAAAAATATAATCTAAAAATACTCATTTCTGCACTATCTAGAGCCAAAAGTTTGAAAGACCTGCAGCAATCTCCACTGAACTTACATAAATTATAACATGTACTTGAGTACATAATAATATACTATATGATGTGGTGGAGTATACACTGAACACGTGGTAATTGGACTCTATTTAAAGGACAAGTAAGATATATATAGTCATGTATAATTATCACATAATCTTTTTAAAGAGAAACACTGCAGTTTTCCCCCTTTTCAAATGCATTCCCATGCTATTATAATAATTACTATACTAAAACATTACTGGAAAGAGTATATGTATATATAAACATATGTGTGTATAAACATGAAGTTTTAGCATAAAATATAAGCTGGTTTAAAATATAGTCACATTCTACACCTTTCAGGATCTGCACATTCATATTTTGTATTTCATTATGCTTTTGAATCGCTTCCGATTACTGTTTGCATTGCTACTGGAGAGAAACGGATGGGGAGGATAAGTTTTAATAAATGCTTTCTACCATATGCTGCATCTATAAGAATAAACAGTTTGATTTTCTAATCAGTTCTCTTCTGGCTGGTAGAGATCTGAGGCTAAAAAAATGCTGCAAACTAATTTATCTGGAACTGTAAGCATGCTTAATAGTATCTACCCATGAAACTACCCTCAAAATAACCTAACACTGCTGGTTGCCAGCAGTGTTTTCAATTTTCATCTGTTAGATATATGATCAAGCATGTCAAATCTGCCCTAAGTAATAGAAGTGAAAAAATAAAGTCATTTACTTAAAACATTCTGATAGCTATTTATCCAAAAACCCTGGTCAGATTTAGCGCTTAAAGGCATTTACCTACAAAGTTAACCAGATGCTTTGAGTTGAAAACTAATTTAATTTCTCTGTTATCTTAACAGGACATCTGTTAAAACAACATCCAAGGAAGGTAATATGCTCAAAATTAAACATCCTGCAGGTTGTCTTATTAGTGTGTGTGGAACACTGACATTTAACCATTAACCACCACTACCTTGTAAGAAGTAATTAGTAAGTGGGAAATCAAACCAATATAATTATTGCACTAGCAGATATGAAATAAAGTAGGACAAATTAATTCCTGATGCAAATACAGCCCTGGTGCCAGTTTCACACCTTTGTTTCTACTGTGTTAAATTAGAGATGAATGATCCCTTGCTTTGTGGTTCTTTTGCTTTCTTCTTCCCCCTCTTTTTTAACTTAATTGAGGTTAACTAACTCCTTAAAACCCCAACCTATTAACTACTTAAGATTTAGGGCCAGATGTTTAAAAAGTGCTCATGGCTCATAGTTATCATTATTTTTTTTAAGTTCTGTGGATGACATTCTATGCAAATTATATATTGAGTTAATTTGCAAGGTTGTAATAATTTGCATGAGACCATAAACTGGAGCTTATGGCTGATGCACTCTGGTCGAAATGGTGGCAGGACACAAACCTGTAGAAGCTACATTGCAACTGTATAGGTCAGTAATGACAGAACGTCTGAGGGAGATAGGAGGAGCCCTGGATTCCAGTCCCTTCTCCCCAGACTGTTTTGAAATTTAATATTAGGCCCCTTCTACACATGCTGGTAAAGGCATGATGGGATCTAGCATGTAATCCACACAATTATACCTCCTGCCATGCCCCACACCCCAGCTGAGATGCTTCCAGCTGTGGGGGTGGCACATGCACCCCCAGGGCTGGAGGATCATTGCTGAAGTGATCTCCCTTCCCCAGGGGTGCAGGAAATACTTGTGGCTGGAACATCACATCCCCCTGCCCCAGGGGTGTGGGAAACCCTTGGGGATAGAGGATCACTGTGATCCTCTGGCCCCAGTGGTTTCCCACACCCCTAAGCCCTATGGATTGTGGGAGCCATGATCCCCAGGGGTTTCCCATACCATTGTACCCTGGAGATCGTGGCTCATAGGTTTTATGCTGAGCATGGTGTACCCCTGCAGCTGGCAGCCCTATCAGCTGATAAGGTTCCCAGCCGCAGGGGAGACCTGGCTACAAATGCAAATTGAAGCTCAGTATCAACCAGCTATAAAGTTACTACATATTCTGGGGCTCCTTGACCCTTAAATTCTTGGCTATCTAATGAGTTTTTCATGAATGACTAAGGAGAAAGCAGTGCTTTATTGTGTCCTTCCTTTAAATCTTCTTGTGCTTTACAAGAAGATTGATGGATCACCTCACACAGGTAAATATTTCCTTATATTTTCCCAAAGTGATTGAAAAATTAAAATTTAATGGAATCTCATCCTAAATGTAAAAATACATGTTCTTCTTTCTTTGAACATTACAAACATTTACAAGGGCACCAAATATGCATAGATTAATGCAGAAGTATGTGCCTTCAACCAACTGTGGATTTTGTATATTTTTTCTGGAAAAAATACATGTATTTTAAGAAAATCAGTTAGGATTACTATTTAAAGGCATCCTCAGAATGCCGTTTGTACGTACCTTACCTCTGAGGGCCAAGGAGGACAGCAATATGATCTACAAGAAATAGGCTGTTCTGTGGACTGGACATTCCAGACAGTAACTGTGGCAGCGAGAAGTCCCCACAGGTGCCAAGGGGGCCGGGGGAAACCCAGGAAACTTCCTTTTTAAAGCATGGCTGAAGCCAGAACCAGAGCCACGCCGCATGAGCTGGCGTTATGCTGGCTCTTTAATCAGCTGCTCCTGAGGCAGGGAAGCACTGAGCTGATTGTGGCGGCTGGGGATGCCGCCGCAGGAAATTTAAAAACCCTGCTGGCTTCCAGCAGGGGAGAGGAGAGAGGGAGAGAGCCAGCTGGGAGCACGCCAGGCAGGCAGTGACTCCCGAGGCTGGTGGGATCGTTGCTGCAGGTGCTGCACCTGCACTTGGGGCTGGAGAAGCAGCGTCCCTGAATTAGGCTGGGGAAAACCATAGGATCTTTCAGAGTCCATAGGACAGTCTCTCTCTGTGTGAGACAATGGAAGCCCAGCCCTCTGGCACCAGGGTCTGGGGGCTCCAGTTGCCCTAACAGCCAGGCAACTGACCAGTGCCGAGGCTGACGCCCGACCCCTTAATAAAGGGGCTTACAGGGGACGGCGGAACAACGGGAGCAACAGCCAAGTGGTTGACGAGTGGAAGGGGTGTAGGGAGGCGAAGCCCTGAGGAACATTGCAGCATGATTGTGAGTACCTCTGTCACCAGGTCACCCGAGAAGATAAACACCACTGAAATCGTCCTTTCACCCAGTAACAACAAGTCGTGGGAGGTGAGTTGAGGGGGAAACTCTAGTAAAGGGGGATGGTACGGTACTCGCCACACCCACTAGAGTTGACACAGTAGTCCAAAGACTCACACAGCAACCCAGCAACTTAAAACAACTCTGTTTACTTCATTTTTGCATTAACAAATAAGTCATACACGTTGTGGTTAGTGCTAGATGATGAGCAGTAAATACTTCAACAAAGGTACAAGGGCACAGTATTCACTGTGACACTATTCCTCATTTTGGGTACCATTCCCATTTTGTCATATCATGTGAACAGCTGTGCACAGCTCTTAATAATTATTCAGCTCTTTCACTCTTTTAAAACAGGAGATAATCTCATACTTCTAGAAATGTTAGTGTCTTTACAGGTTCTTCCACTGTAATAAGGAACAGTAGTAAAAATGTCATGACCTCTGGCCTCCAAACCAATTTAAAAAAGGATGAAGCCAATAAAGTTCCTCTAATGTGATAGATTAAACCTTGAAATATGTTTTTCTCCTTTAGATTACTAGATGATAATAGCAAAATAGATAATGTAAGACAGTAAACAGAAGCCAGTTTCCAAACTTTCAAAAAAAATGTCTATTTTATTCTACTTTGTAAAAAGCTATATATTAAATGCATAAAAAATAAACTATGCCCAGGTGGACTATTATGAGGCTGTAATTTTAACCTTCCAATTCTTAAAACCATGCTGTGCAAGATTCTCTCTCACGGTTTACAACCTTGGAGGCTTCCCTCTGGTACTTCCCTAAAGGTTATTTTTTATTCTCTAGTTAGGGCTGAATCAGGGCTTCATCTTTTTAAGATTCCACACACCTTTCTTAACAGCAGATATATCCCAAAGTATCATTACAGACTTGATGTCATATTTATTCTCAGACAAAACATAAGTAACTAAAAAATGCCTAATGCAATATCTGGGTGGATAGCTAACTGGCATTATGTCAAAAATGAACACCATTGTACAACCCCCCCTGCTAATCTGGAGATGTACCCAATGTGTCATGAAAAGGATGTTTTTCCAGTATGTTCTGGAAGGTTTGACTTCTACATGTGTATCTGTATCTGATGCCGCAGGTATATCTGATGCTACCAGGTGTGAGAGCCCAAGCCCTCTACTTACTTGGTCTTAGTTGAAGACAGCTTGGCCTGAACATGTACCTGATAGGCGAGCCACCCTCCTGTTCTCACCCGCCACATCTAGATCTGACTGGATTAGCAAAAGGCTCCTGATGTCACTGGGGCTACACTTGTGTCTCACGGGGCTCCTGCCTCCCCTTCACATGTCAACCATATGTTCCTGAAGTGAAAGATTGATTGTAAATCAAGGAAAAGAACTAAATTTCATACACCTGACACCCAGTCAGGTCATCGCAAAGTCTCGGTGTTCTTTTAAAGTCTCAGGGCTTCACCCTCTACTTTGGCCCTCCTACCAGTTCTCATATAGTCGACTTATATTTAGGCAGTGAGCAAGTCCACTCCAGACAGGTCCTTCCCCATCATCAAATGGTCCAACTGGAGTGATAAAGAAACAGCAACACAAAACATAAAGCACTTGGACCCGCTGGTCCTCTAACTCATGTTTGGACTCCGATCCTGCCATACTGGTCCCTCTCTACCTTCAGATCTGTCTGTCTCTTGGCCACTCCCAGCCACAGCGAGTCCCCACCAGCAGTTCCAAGCTCCAGGTACCTTTTGCCAGGCACTCCAAGTGCCAGGGCTTCACATATGCTCTCACTCCGGTGCAGAGATTGCCTGCAGGGTGCTGGACCTTCAGACTCTCTGTAGTCCTGCTCCTTCTTTTGGCTGCCTTCCTGTCCAGCTGGTGCTGAAACTTCCAGCTGGTTTGTCTATGCACAGCGAACACATGCTTCTAAAGTGTGGCTACTGCTGCACCTACCACTTTTGCTGCTCTTCCATTACTTCTAAAGCTCCTGCTGGGAGGCAAGAGGCACGACTGGCCCTTATTGGGCCCACTGGTTCTTCCCTAGTGCCCCGGGATGGGTCCCGGAGGTCTCCGTGTCCGACGTTTCTCGGAACGCCAAGAGCTGTTCTCCCACAGTGTGAAACAATGTTCACGGTTTTTTTTTGTAGAAAAAGAGGTTGCTTTCAGCACCAAATTCTTTTAGGATTAAAGTGAATCAGCCACTCCATAGATCTATCCTGGAATGAATGCAACACCTCTTTGTAGCCTGAATATGTACATTTGGGATAATCCCATTGCTAGGCTGAGACAAATAGATTGATGCTTAATTTAAATGAGGGGGATACACTAAATATTTCCTATTTTAAGTACAGAATATAATCACTGAATCCTTTAAAAAACATAAGCCCCCAAATAAATTTGATTCATTTAGGTTTATGCACTACTTGAAAAAATTCTGGATCTAAACACCTTCACACCTGAAGACTCAGGCCCACCTCTACTCAGGACAGGATTTTCCTGTTGTTCTTAACCAACATCATAGCTATCAAAATGCAGGGAAAGAAAGACATATTTGTCCTCAATACAATATACACTAAGCACCCCAGTCATTTTCATTTACACAGAAACTAGCCCAGGCCTGCAATATGCTACAGTGAACAGGTGGAAATGGGACAGAGTCAAATAATTTGCGTATGATGCTACAAATATGCCTGGCTTGTTACAGAGTTCATTACAGTTCATTTATGCCCCTGGCAGATATTAAAGTAATAGTGTGACTGTGATCTGAGGGATTTGTGTCATTCCAAATCTTGTACTTCCTGCCATACTACACATGCATAGCAAACCATGTGATGCTCAGGATTGGGCATACAATTCTTCAGATCCCAACTGCATGACAGCTGAGGGCAGGGCTGTCCCCTTCCCAGGGTGTGACTTTGTACAAGACTCCAGGACAGCCCAATCCCAATGCTCAGCCAAGCTCCCAGATTGGCAAAAGGTGACCATAGGTGTGAATACCATGAAGCAACCCAGCTGGGCTGCACACATGATGATTTATAGCTAGATGCACAAGGAAGCAGGTCCAGGGAGAACCTTCCCAACCCTGGTTCCTGCCCAGCTAACCCTACCCCACCTTTTAAATCACCACGTGTGCAGGCCAGTTGGGCTGCACATATTACAACTTAAAAGCCTGGTAGACTGGGAACCAGGATCACAGTGGCTACCCCTGGCCCTATTTCCTTGCACCTCCAGCTTTCTAACACTCATGTTCAGCCAACCTGTTTATGCAGTTTTTAAACCCTGTATCTGCTTTATAATGATCCAGACACTCAGCTGAGAGTTGGATTAGCATGGGGTAGCCCCAGGTCTGAAATGCATGCTGCAAGTTCAATTTAAAGTCCCATATCAACAAGTTACAAAGATATTCTACAATATACATGAAATATTTTTGTGCCTGGTCTGCTGTGCTATGCAGGGGTGCAGGTGTAGCTTGTTATAATTTATGGCATGATTAAAACCTGAATTGTGCATAATTTTAACGTGTGCAAGGGCTCTTATCAATAAGCAAGGCAGTTGTAATGAACTGAAAAATAGTATCTGGCAGGTTTTGTTATTCTATATATACTGCATCATTGCCAAGCTCTTAATAGACTGGGCCTGTCTAAATCAGAGAACAAACTACTCCACTTAAAAATCAGTTACCCTCCTCCCCCTTAGAAAAAGATGTCACGGTCCCTTTGATTTCAAAGTGACATTTCAAAGAGCAGTACACATGAAGATCCAAAAGACTTTTGTTCAGTCTTTCCTACATTTTGAGGGGAAATTGAGAGCTGGCACTTCCACAGTGAGATGTGTGTGACTTTTGTGGGTTCAGTTTGATTTCACTTGTTGCACTGGATTCTGAGTAAGGGCAGCAGGTGGCGTTGAATGCACTGGAGGCTTAGCAGCAGTAGCCAGCAAACGTTTGGAAGATATCACTAAATCAGGTTGGTCAGACCCACACATCCCTTACCCTGAGCCAAGCCAAAAGCCTTCATCTCAAATGTTCCACCTGGCTCCCATGCTCAGTGATATCCATTCAGCTTTGCCTTTCAGAATGCCTCTCTCATTTAGTACAGCCAGGACCATAGCTGACTCCATCACTATTAGCTTCCCTGCAAACATACCCAAAAATTCAGTGTTGGAGGACCACCCATTCAGCATAGCTGTTAGAGGCACCCTGGCCCCAGCTAATCATTGTATAAATCTATAAGTACCCTGAAGTTCTAATGACAGAAACCACCCTTTCCCTCCACTTCCAAGAAGTGAAGCTTTACACATGCAGTTTTCAGTTGGGTTAAACCCTGCTTAACCACTAGGGAGAATTAAACACCTTGGACCAAGTACAGAACGCAGTGTTTTTTGGGCTACTTCAGGAATGTATACAAAGGCAGGATTCTCACAATTTATATGTTGTTTAGGAAATAAAGTTACAAAAAGCATAACTGAGCATGGACTGCAAAATTCAAGCCCCAAATGCAGATGAAGCTTATTATTTCTGTGAAACAGTATGTCACCTGTTTATTTTTTGTTGCTATTTTACTGCTATGGGAACACACAGTATAAAGTATGGTTATTAGCCTGGGATAAAGGGGCTTCATTAGATCTATTTGTTTGGAATTATATGAGCCAATGAAAAACACCAATCACACGTGCTATCAGTTGGGGTGTCAGAAATTCCATGTATAATTCACAACATGCATAAAGAAACCAACATTTATCATAGATTGGCACACGCAAGCCTCAAGCCATAACATTCCCAACACAAATGTGGGAATGAAAACACTGTTAATTCCAGAAAGCAATATATCTTGGCACCTCAGTTTCCACTTTAAAGTAATCGAAGACACCTTGTTTTACAATTATTACAGTGAAGTATAGACCTCTGGAAAGAATCCAGCTAAGTATTAAGCAAGCTAAATGGTACCAAAGAGGTGTCTTTACTCTTGAAACAGCAATTATGAAAGTCTCCATTTGTATTTATAGTCTCTAATTAAGCTTTCTTATAAATATGAAATGTGCAGGGCAGAGCTGTAAGGGGCAAAACAGTGATTATTCCTTTAAAAAAGTATAACTGTTATTGTTGTTTCCACTGAAATAGAGATACCTGTAATTGTTTAGGATGTAGACTTGTAACACATTCAAAATTTCCATCAAGCTATCCTAATTTAAATGATACCAAGAGGATAAGTAGCTTGCAGAGTCTTCGCCTCTAAATCGGGGCATGTTAACACGGTGCTGATGGCTTAGACATATCAGATGGTAAATTACCTTTGAAAGATCCCCAGCCTCCAAGTAGAAGCAGATAACAAACACATTCCATGTAACCCAGAGGACTAGCCAGACAGCATACTGTAGGAGGAGAAGAGAGAAATAATACATTATTAATTTTGCAGTAAGATGAGTTAAATTTAAAGCTTAAATTGTTAGCCCAAATCTAAGAAAAAAAAGCAGATTATAGCTACTCTGCAGCTGTGTGAAAACATTTTGCTCATAAAAGAAAAAGTAACAAGTCCCTCATTTTCACCAGTCACAGTCTAGTGAGAACTGATTAGTATTTAGAAATTCTACATCTCAGTGGAAGTGCCTTTTTTGAAATTCAAAGCTCAGGCTTATCTGCTTTTTATATTGTTCCTCATTGGGAACATTTTAATTCAAGGCAGTGAGGGACATATTGGAGGCACAGAACTGTATTTTAGTGTTTGGATTTAAGCTAATTCAAATTTATTCAAAAGCACCCATTAAATTCCTATGTTCTGCCCCAGCATGTACTGAGATCTGTGCAACACTTGGGATAGAGTCTTTCGAGGATGCATATTTTTTGGTTGTTTACTGGTGTTCATGAGAAATCCAGAAGAACATCCCCAGGACATGACAGATGCTTCACTGTACATGTATTAAAGCATTTGAAAACATTACTCAAAACTGTTGGACATCCTGACCATAATATAATATTCTGTAAACATTAGAAATGTCCATTTTCTCCTGTATATGAACTAAACTGGGCAAGAGAGGTGAAAAAGTCTGAATAAAATCTGTGATGACACTTGTGCTCCATTTTCATTTTTTATGTAAGCAACAGAGTTGGTTTCCCATCTATATGGACATGATCATCTTCATTTTTGTATTTATGGAATTAGGTTTTGAAATGCCATATCCTTAATGTAGTGTAAAATGATTGGTTCTACTAAACCCTTGCCTCCAGTCTTATCTACTGTTGATGCTTCTGCAACTTCACTTGACAAATTGTTCCATCACATGATAAAACCTTAGTATGAGAAAATGCCTTTCTAATGACTACTGTTCTTGTTCTCTTGTTATTCCCAATTCAATTCTGTGTATTTGGTAATTTTGTTCTATGGACATATGGTACTGCAGATGTGAGAGATGTTCCATACATCAGTATAACAAAAACACCATAATAAACTATAAACCATTTCCTCTATGTTTGAGTTTAAGGTTTTTAGTTTATACTCCCTAGTTTCACCAACAACCACCTCTGTCTTTCAGATAGTCACAGTTTCCTCTTTATTCTACTTTCCTTATTTTCAGCTGTACATTTTAAATCCCTTTAATCTGTCTTTCTAGATTATATGTTTAATATCATTATGCTTTTTATACTTATAACCAATTATTTACTCTATTATGAGAAATACACACTGTACTGAAATTTCTCATTACCAGAGACATGTGGAAAAGTGCAAGTATTTCTCTCTTCTTAGGATCTTCAGCTTCAATATATCCCGGTAGAATATTTTAATTTTTTTAAATTGTATTCCACTGCAAAGATGTTAAGGTTACTTTAAATTTATCTCCCATGCCTGGATCCTTCTCCACATTACAACTTTCTAACTAGCATGCTCACATTTTAGATATCGATATCAAGTTGTTATGTATATTATCTTGAATTAAATCTAAGTTAATGATTTAAATAATTTATCTAATTTATCCAACAGAATTCTGTGTTCTCTTCTTAATTTACAAGATCCTTTCCATAATCTCTCTCCCCCCACTATAATCATTCATCCTAATTTCAATTTATCACTTCACTGTAGTTTTCTATCTATTTTGTGAACTTCCCCTGCATATGAATTAAATTATTAAATCCAATCTGGTTTAAGGGGTTCTCATCTTATTTCTCCTCAACCTGATATTTCTTCTATTTGCTTATGTCTCATTCCATTTCCGACTATTTACCCAGGCATCCATGATATTATCTAAGCAACATTATTTTTATCTTCCTAAAAAGATTTTACATGAGACCACATCAAACACCAGTTAAAGCTACATGTACTAAAGTTTCTTATTTTACAGAAAACTAAATTACTGTCAACCAGGCTGACTGCTGGATAGATGCCCTATAATGCTGATAAAATTATGATAAATAGATATTTAGTCCAGCAGAAAACATCCATCCTTCACAGTATAAGTTTTAGGTTCTGATCATTCTGTAGATGATATAATGCAAATTTATTATCTGAGGGTGAGATTTTCAAAAGTACAATAAAAGCTGTGTTACCTGGCATTTTACTAATGAGAATATGTACTCTATTAACTGGAATTTCCAATATCCCCCCCCCACCATATGCATCCTCACTGTAGCAATTGGAATTGTTGCCAAGTCTATCTGGCATGTACATCAAGTATTTCTGCTATTTACATTAGTCAGGGATCTGTGCAGGGCAGGGCAAGGCAGGCTGCCACTGTGGGCTGGAGCCAGGTCAGTGCTGGGCTCTTCCCGGTGAGGGTGGTTGCACTGTGCTCCTGCCTTCCTTGATAAGTATAACTCTCAGATAACCAGAATTTTTAGATAACCGGCACCCCTCCTATCCCACTCATGCCAGATAACAAAGCTTTTACTGTATTAACCAAATTTAAAAGACCCAATGGAATCTGTGTCCTTAAAATATTTAAAAGATTTTAAAAATCAACTCCAAACCAGTAAGAAGGTGCCTATTCAACACTGCAGGTCACTTCATAATACACAACCATCACTATCTACTACTGAAGATGGGATATGTCAAAGCAGGAAAGGAAAAATATTAAATTGGCTTAAATAATCTTAATTTTGGTATTGCCTATAT
The DNA here is from genome assembly GCF_001723895.1 of Crocodylus porosus. NCBI lineage: Eukaryota > Metazoa > Chordata > Crocodylia > Crocodylidae > Crocodylus > Crocodylus porosus. The sequence continues at coordinate 100,434,912 of NW_017728918.1, read as the reverse complement.
TTTTAGTGCTTGACTTTTCTGACTTAATATTTTAAATACTTGTTTTTATTGTAGTCATATATACATATCCTTAGATTTTGGGGGAGCTAGGAGGGCATCCCCTTTAGTACACCAAATGTGAGTGTATTTTTAAGCTGAAGAACGTTGAATGCTATTTCTAAATTACAGATAAGCAAGAGCTGATTAAGCAGTACAATAAGCACACTACTGTAGATCATTACAAGACACCTACCCACTTTGGATTTCTGTATCTTACATGTCTCAGATTTAAATAGAATAATGTAACTTCTCCTTTCAGCCTTTTAATCAGTCATTCAAAATATTAAATTATCTGAATGTTGTATGATATCTTTTATTACAGAAATACTGAAAAGGTTAGCAAATGTTAAAAGTCCCTTTTCTTTTACAAATTAAGTATTTTTTACCTAAACATCTTCAGATGACCATTAAGTATAATTATCTTGAAAAACCAGGAAGCTCCTATTCCCCATTGCTACTTGTTTCAGATGCTTCAGATGTGGCATATCTCTTATCTCTGGATCACATACAATCATAAATGCCTCTTTTTGTCTATGTGCTTCAGTTAATCACTGTGGAAACTCAGTTCTGAAGGTCTGTAATGATGAACAAATCCCTTCAGTATTGCCTATTATATGCATCTTATTAGAAACACATTTTATGAGAGATCTTCAAACAGCTAGGGTTGTCTTTTTTCTCCCTTTCTTAGAGTTCAAGGTACCTGCTTTATCTGATGGCCACTACCACAAAGTTATAGCAACCGGAAAGCAGTGAAGCAAGAGCCTTGACAGAGACATGCTTCACTATTACTGTTTTGAAGATATTGCTAGGGGGTAATATCTATACCCAACAAGAGTGCTGTCATCTTATTTGGGGTGGGGAGGCAGCATGGGGGAACCAATGTTCAAAAGAAATCCAGCAGGAAAATGTAAATGCTTACTACCAGTTCCCATTGAACTGTGGGGAATCAAATCCACAAACCACCAAGCAGACCAGAAACCTCTTTCCTTCAGCAATTGTGAAAAACAAATTGTGAAAAAGAAGGCAAAAGGAGGTGAAAAAGGTATATCCTCAATTAACTAAACTCAAATTTATAAACATTCACAAATACTTATGAAGAACAAGGCCTTTCTTCAATTTTACTTAAGAGATGCTGTACAGTTCTAAGATCAGAAAGATTACTGCATGTCATTTTTTAATGTCATTAATCTTTCCAGGTTATAATTGAAATATAAAAGCATTTGTGGTAATACTGGGCACATCTACATGAGACGTTTACTGCACAGTTGACTAATTAGCTGCCCAGTAAAATCTTGTTGTCTACACATGTGCCCCTATTAGGCTGGAGTAAACTAATTTACTTTGCAGCAGGGTAGTACCTGTAAATACTATTACTATTTCCCCAGAATTCTGGGGCGGGGGCGGTTCACCCAAACATCAATCATTTGTGGCACCAAAATAAAAAGTTATAGTATACTGTGCGCATCTATCCACTGAACTCTTAAATTAAGCAATAAAATCCTGTAAGTGTGAGCAAGGTAAAATCCTTGTTAACTACTACAAAGAAACACCTGCATTAGTACCTACTGAAAGGACACTTTGTAAAGTCCCTGCAGACTCAGAGATAACCCTGCACCGGTCACACCATTCTTATTTTTTCCAGTTTTATTGAAAGCTTTTTCCACATTTTTAAATTTAAAATTCTGTAGAACAGGGGTAGGCAACATTTTATGGCCAGTGCCAAAAACCCCACAATGTCTACCTGGTAAGGTGCTGGGGTGCTGGCACGCCACAAAAACAAAACTGGGGTGGAGGGGGTACATAGCAGGATGCACTGCATACTTAATACTATTAATAATCATTACTGTAAAAAAAACCAAAACCAAAACAAAAAACCAACATTAAATAGAGAGCTGGTGTCAGGAGGGGAGTGGGGGCTGCCCCAGGGCTCTGCTACTTAAGTCACAGTGGGGGGCCAGCAGCACTGGAGGTGAGGCCCAGCCGGTCTGCACAGCCCTCAGTGCTGCCCCGCCTGGGTGGGACAGGGTGTCCGCCTGTCTGGGCAGCTCCCTCCAGGAGCAGCCGGGCTGGAAGGGCAGCCTGGGAGCAGGAGGGGGCAGCAGACCACAGACACCTCCCTGCCTGCGCTCCCCTGGCTCCGCCCGGTGCCTGCTGCAGCGCTGCAACTGGTGGCTGCACAGCAGAGCCCAGAGCAGCAACTTTAGAAAACAAACAAAAAAAACAGGTTTTTTTCATGCCTCCTGGCGTGCCAGGAAAAATGTCTCCACGTGCCACCAATGGCACAGGTGCCGGGGGTTGCCGACCCCTGCTGTAGAACAAGAGCTTCAGACAGGTACAAGCTTGTGGGAATACCAGTGCATACCAGCTTTTTCTGGACCTAAATATATCTTCTTGTCCCCTATTTCCTATCACTGCAGCTCTGGCAAAGACTGCCACACAAGAGGATATAGCACTTAGAAATCTAATGGCCAAACCTGTATATGGTTAGTAAGAATCCTATAAAATCTTACGAGAGATGCTGGGCAATACAAATCATTCTGCCTTCATAGGTAAGACACACTATATTTATGCTGATGCATTAGGCCACCATTAAGCAGTCACTCTCTCTCTAATACATATTCCTTTTTCTTGAAGGACAGCACTCTCAGACAAGGGTTCCAAAACATAAAATAAACACATGTGAATATAACAGCATGTTTCATTAGTCAGTTAAATCTATTAAATCTTACTAAGATGAATATTGTTAGTGGTAGGGAAACAAACACACAAATCAACACTAAAATAATTACTTGAAAACTAAAAGGCAAAAATATTTTTCTCTATCAAGATGCAACATCTTTGATACTGGGGCCTGTGGATTAGGAGTAGAGAAATAGCTTCCTTATCACTCCATATTCCATTTTCTGAATCTTCTCTGAAATTCAGGTTATAAAGCTCATGGCTATTCATTCCCAACAGAGATAAAAGAAAGATACCACCTTTTTCTCATTTTTTTTCTTTAAGAAAGATAGTTTTAATTGATTTGGGCTCTCGCAACTATTTGATTCCTGTATTTCCTTTGTTTACTGCATGCAAATAAATGTAACATAAGCATTTAACCTCAAATTACCCTTCAACTTCCCCACCCCTCTGCATGTGTCCACATACATACCTGTACATGCATACACCCCCACTTGGAAAGGAGGTTCTTTTGGTCTTTTTTTGTTTTGTTTTGACTAAACTGTGATTTTCTACATTATGTCAGAATGCAAAGGGAAAAAAGATTGATTGGTATCAATCAATCCAGAGAGTGAAGTTAAAATACTGGGGGTACAACCCCCCCCAGAGTAATTCTCCAATGAATAGGATTAGAAAGGATTGCTAGCTATCAGCATTACAAGAGTATCTCTACTTTTCTAGAGTATAATGTGATAGTTTCCAGCCTCAACAAATCACAAGATACTGAACCTTAAAGCAACACAGTTTGATGACATTCTTCCTTATTTTTGCTTCAGCTTCAATGTTGTATGACCAGGCACTAGCTCATGAACTGCTGGAGTCAGAAACAATTGCTGAATTTGAAATTTCAGCTTTATATGATATAAATGAGTAGTGCCCAATCTTTTTGCTCCGCAAGTTGGGTGGCTGTCACGGAGTGGGGCCTAGGAGTGGCCGTGATCCCACTAGCGCCCCCTACCTTGTTAATTAGGCGATCCAGCACCCTCTTATCTCGCCCACCACGTCTTGTTGTTGTATGGTTCTAGAAGGGAGGCTGCCTTTGATCCCCTACTACGTGGTGTTATGCTGAACTATCCCCCGTTCCGTATGAGGTGACTCGGTGCACCCCAGCCTTATGAGCAATGCGTACCTCCCCTTTAGCATGCGTCAAGCCTCACAGCTCTTCCGGACGTTATCAGGTCCTTTTCTTTTCTGCGCCCTGCCCGGCGCTCCTGGGCTTGTCACGCAACCGGCACCCCTTCTCTGGAGCCCCTGGGCTTGTCACGCAACTGGCGCCCCTCTATCCGTTAGCCCTCTCGGGCTGACTGACAGTACTCTTTCCAGTTGGGCTCAGGCGGCCGGAGCCTTACCTGGCCCCTCTGACCCTTCGGGGTCCCCAACACTGGGAGCCCCTCTGGGATCCTTTTCGGTCCACACCCCTACTGGGGTTTCTATCAACAGTATATGCCCACTCCTGGGGCTTTGCTTAAAACCTGCCCCCACGGGGCTTCTCTCTGTACTTGCCCCCTCGTGGGACTTCCTTCGAGTATGTGCCCACTCCTGGGGCTTCTCTCTGCCCCTTCTGGGCTCTCTATAATCATGGACTCGCCCTCTCCAGGCTCGTCTCTCTAGTAGCACCCATCCTAGGCTTCTCCTCGTGTGGCTCTCCCCTTGGAGCCTACCACGAGCCCATCGAGCTTCTCACTGGCGCTCCTTGCAGTGGGGCTCAGGTGGCCTTAGCCATGCCTGGCCCCAAAATCCTCATTGCCCTTCTCAGGGCTGGGGCGCTATACCCCAACTACGGTGCCCTCACTGGCACTGTGCCCCTCCAGGACTGGGGTAGTGCACCCCGCAATGCAGCACCACACTGTGGCACTGGGAGCACCCCCACTCTACTGGGTCGCTCCTAAATGAGGCCCCCTCCATCCCTACAGCCTCTCCTGGTCCTCCGGTGTAACAGTAACGAAACAGAACCATAAGCCAAACAGCTGAAACACAAGAATAAGCCTCCTGGCTATAACATAAGATCTAAGCCCACCTGGCTCTCTCGCAAAGGCCTCCCAGTCAGGGTCCTCTTCACCCTCACCATGCTGTAGCCACTTGGGTGGTCAGGCTGCAACAACCAGTTCTGCTCTGTTCAGCTCTCCTGCAGAGCTCCTGCACCTCAAGCTGCCAGACAGGAACTGCTAACTAAGGCTCCGGCCTGGGCTATTTATAAAGGCCCGGCCCTGCCCCCTTCTGGCCATGTGACCAGCCTGGTTGCTCCAGCAACCAGCACCTGTGCTGTCTCAGGGAGCTTCAGCAGCCCTTATTCCTTCATAGGAACAGGGCACCTGCGTGACCCTGTGACAGTGGCAATGCCAGGTCCATCCATGAGCTGGATCTGGTACATGGGACCAGCATGGTGGAGGACCAGTCTGACTACAGGAGGGAGGCAGGGGGGATGCAGCTTGATCTTGATACAGGTGTGGAGAGATGGGTGTGGGGGGGGGGAAGACAGGGGCAGAACAGCCCTGATCTGCATATGCAGGGGGGCAGGAAGCAGCTGGCCCTGATTTGGACACGTGGAGGATGAGCCCAGTCCTGATCCCACTGTGCTTCAATGGCCCAGACACGTCTGGATCTGGTCACACAGATCCTGCTCCTAAATTTTCTGACCTGTGACAATTCTTATGGGTCAGATATCAGACCCCATGGGCCGGAGGTTGAGCACCCCGTTATAAACCATTACGCTATCTCTAGCAGCATACTTTTTTCCTGCAGTTCATATCAGTTGCTAAAATCATGGCTCAGCTGAAAAAAAATGGTGATCATCAGCATTATGTAGTTTTGAACATTGGTTATTTTGTTAAATTTGAGGACCAGCAGTATTTTGGTAGGTCAGCATTCATAGTTTCAACAAGATGCTTTCTATTTACTGGTCTTGAATAATTTCTATGAAAATAAATATCATTATCCCTGAACTTCGCAGTAGTATGGGTATAGAATTTTATGGAGATATTGCTTCCATGAAGAAGTCATCTTCTTTTTTTTTAACTTCCTAGAAAAAAACGGCAAGGCATGGACACATTTAGAAAATGACAGCTCTGAAAAGAAATGCCACATGTAAATCTCAGTGTAACTTGCAGCATCAGAGGGAACTTTTTTCCATCAGAAAATGAACCTGGAGAAGATCCTCAACTTCTGTAAACAAGCAAAGTTTTGTTCAAGTTACAAGTTAAGAATCTGGCCCAGTGATTCTTAGCTGAAGAAATTCACAGGTTAATGTATGAACATGACTAGAGGAATTTACTTGAATTTACTTACCAATTTACTTGACTCCAAGAAGAGACTCCCCCCCCATTCAACATGGAGAAAAACACAGGGGAGACTGCATGGTGATGGTGGACGGGGGGAGGCTTGAGGATGGAGGAGTGCTGGGTAGTGGGCACATGGTGAGAGGGTAGAATAGAGGGCACAAGCATAGGAGAGACCACACAGTGGCAATGGAGCTGCAACTACAGCTGAGGCCTGACCAAGGCCAAGAATACAGCCACAATCACAGTCACTGCAGCTGGGCAGGGGGAGGAAGCACAATCACTGCATGCTCTGTACTGCTGGCCAGAGGCAGAGGCAAAACCAGAGCTATTGGAAAGGGTAAGCAGCTGGGGGTGGGGGGCAGGCCAGCGGGGGGGAGTGGGGAGACAAGCACCAGTGGGTACAAGTGGAAGGGGAAACATAAGTGGTGAGGACAGGCATTGGGGTGGAAGTGGCTTGGGGAACAGGAGGTGAGCATCTACTTGCCCTGCAACAGCATTGGTGAAGATGAATTAAGATGACCCTCCAATATTTAGATTCTATACATGGAAAATGATAATAAGTTCATAATTATTGGCATTTGTCTTATATTCAAAGTCATCCTGGATTTGGGTAATGCAGTATTATTTTGTATTTGTATGTCTCCTATGCTTATAAAAGAAATACATGAAAAAGTACTAAACATACTTGGAAAAATCTATAGTAATAAAAAGTGCATCTGTGTGAAGAAAAAAGAGTTTTAATGAAAGTGAGTAGATGAATTTCAGGTAGAATCACTGCGCTTTTAATTACCTCAACAACAAAACTTAAAGTAGCTATAAAAATCATGTGAATAAGTAATGTTATAGACTGCTATTAAGTCACCTTGATATAAGAAAAGACTCTACAACCACCACTGTGGTTGTTAATATTAATAAGGCAAGTTAATAATTTACACACTACATAAATTCATATGTATTCATGTATACCGTAAAGCAGCTCAATACATGTTTTGCCATTGCTTTACAATACTGAAATGATGGATGGCATGTATGACTGGGCACTTCTCGGAATGGTTGTTAATGACTGTAGCAAGACAGTGAGTGGAAATGAGATATTTCCAGAAGTTTTAGCAGATAGTCTGATCTGGGTGCATATAACATTAGCAAGAGCACATTTTACATCCTGAGTACTTACTAACATTACAGCATACATTAGTCTGCCATAAAGCAGAATAATCTTCCAGGAAACAGATGGAGCTATTTGTTTCCTATGAAAACCTAACTCTAGATTGAATATGTACAGATTTGATGGAACTGAAATTATGACATTTTTGCAAAAAGTTTTAGTATTTTCATTTTTGAGAGCTAAGTAAACTGAAGAACAGGAGACAAAAGACATTAAAGAAAGTGGATTTTAAAAAATGTTGTGTAATCAGTAATACTGAGTGAGACTTAGGAATGTTTCTAGGGAGAAAAATTTATATATTGATCACATTTCTGGAGCCTCTGGTTTGTATCAAAGACATTCAGAAGCAAAACTCATGATGATGATTCAGTCGCTGAACTGTTTATATTGATAGAGCTCTTGGCAGCTGTACCAATTTAAATTTCTTATAAAAATGAGTCATAATATTCAAAATTCTTCCAATATTCATTTTTAACAGAAGGTAAAAGATTAAACCAATTGACACTGTAGTCAGGAAAAGACTTCTTCTGACATTTATCTAGACTCTTTTATAAACACCTTGATATTTAAGTGCCAGTTACAACTATTTATAAAGGGAATCAATCTCCTTCACTGTATGCATATGTAAAACATTTTTTCTTTGCTAAAAACCTTTTGTGCTGTCATTGCTAAATGAGAATGATTATTTTTGTTAAAGTAGAAGGACATAGCACTTTTCTAGATTATCATTTGTTTCTTTCTGACTTAGTCTTAGACCCAAAGTCCACTGAAGTCTACTGGAATCTGTGCACTAATTTAAGTGAGTTTTGGATTAGTTTCTTAGGGCATTTTTTCATGCATTTCCAGTGTGGCACTGGGCACTTTTAATTAGCAAGCCGTGCTAATTAATAGCGCCTGGCGCAGCATCAGGAACATATGAATCAGCGGTGCAGCACACCATGCTGAGAAAACGGCAGTGGTGAGCTTTGAACCAAAGCATATCAAACATGTTTCAGTTTAAAGCACACCACCGCCATTTTTATAGTGTGGAGGCATGCCGCGCTGCTGATTCACATGACGTACGAGGCTGCCAGGTTGCATCAATTTATGTGCTCCAGAAGACTCAATTAATCAAGTCTGCTCTGATACATTGAATTTCCAGTGTGTTGGAGCACGCTCCTCGCATGTGTGTAAGTGACATTAGTGCCCAGTTCTATAAGGGCAATGTTTTAGGAAGTTTTAGAGAGCTTTATTCTTTCTTAGGGAAAAACATGAGAAGAATCAGAGAGCTTCTTAGTCGTACATATTGTTTTGTACAGTGCTTGGTTTAAAAAAATTGCCAAGGCCACCCAAAAACTTTGGTTTTCTAAAATACGTAAGAGCTGGATAAGAGGCCTTTGAAAAGGTTTATATTCCTGGGGTGGAGGATACAGCACAAAGAGTTTCAAAGCCTTCTGGCAGGCAGTCCTGATTTGAGAGGATGTTGACCATTTTTAAAAGAATCAGTTAGCTACAAGGGCTACACTCCATTCTGTAGAGAACAGCAAACATACTGATGGTGACTTTACAAACTGCTGAGATTTAAAGGGGCTTCAGCTAACACAGCTCTTTAAAACCAACTGGTTTGCAGAGCCAGACAGAATTCTCTTCAATATCCTATAAGTGGAGAGTATTAAACTGGAGAGTGGTAAAATTAACATTAGTAAACAAGGGGCTAGTTCAAAATAATGACTTTTAAAAAAAAATTTCTAACCATTGGGTATACAAAATAAAACCAAAACTATGCCAGCAAAAATTTAAAAAAGAACTGCTTCTGTTGCAGGTGTTAAAATATACAGCATGTATTCATTCTCAAAAGAACTTGCTGGCATGTATAGCTGAAAATTCACATTTTTCACTGAAATTAGATGGCGTAACATACAGAGAGATGGGCGGGCAGGCAGATAGACAGCGAATAATATGGATTGCACATATTTAAATAGGGATGACCAACCTATGGCATACATGCCACAAGTGTGCAGCATGTGAGACCCAAGTGCTCAGTAAAGGAAGGTACTGGAATAGAGGTAGGGATTAGAGCTCACTGTGGAGGGTAACAGGGGCTGTGAGAGGAAGTGTCAGGTGTTACTGCTAAGAGCCAGATTCATCCTAGCTTTGCCCTACAGCCACTGTTGAATTTAAGGGTTTGGATTTTCACTCACCCTACAGAATTGAGCTATTGCTGGTCCAGGGAAAACCTGCCTTTTGGCAGGGATTAAACTTCCGGCAGAAGCTGCCTGCCCCTGCTCAGCTCCACCTGGCCATGCAAGGCTTGGGCCTCCCACTGCTATTCTGGTGCCCCAAGGACAAGTTCTGTTAGGCACCTCTGGGGAATCGGGATCAGAGCAGTATTTTGGAAGCGAACAGGGTTTAATTTGCAACCCATCTACCAGAAAAGTTGGCCACCACTGATTTAAATAATGTAACGAGGTACTTCTCTTAATTATTCAGTCCCCCAATGCTTGTCCTTGCATGCTAACATTGTGCTATCATTTTCCATGAAATAGTTACATTAGTAGGAAAGTATCTATCCACATATTTCTCATGGTTCTTCAATATTTTGGAAACAGTAAAGAAGCTGCTCTGAGTCCATTCCGGGGATGCCTTTAATGTCATCCCCTTTGACTCAAGCAGTCAGCCAAAAATTCAGGCTTTGGTTGGTTCTTCCAGTGTGAAAGAAAAACAGATCAAATTTTAGGATTTGGGTCAAAGAAAAGATCTGTGCTGACTCTGTTCTGTGAGAGCTTGGAGGCAGGTCCTGCTGGGTGCCTGGCCAGAACAGCCAAGTGCAGGGTGAGTGCCAGCATGCCTCCCTACAAGGGAGAGTCTGCAAAGGAGCCTGGGATGCTGTCAGACAGTGACCTAACATGAATTGATAGGGCAGGGGTGGGGAAAATATGGCCTGCAGGCTAGGTCCTATCAACCAAAGGATTTTATCTGGCCCACAGTGGTTCCCTTGGCTTCACTTGGCCCAAACACAGGAGGCTGCACAGGCCATGGTGCACATGGCTGATCCTGCTGCCCCCTGGCATGCAGTGGGGCCAGGGAGGTGCAATGGCCAGACTCCACTTCCTAGCAGCCCAACAGTGACAGCTTCTTCTGGCTCTTGTTACCAATGTCTCTGCAATTGCTGCCAGACCTGGCCCCACTGCTTTGGCATCCAAGCACATGTTCCCTGCACCCACTGCCAAGGGTGCCAGACAGAGCAGATGTGTGGGGTTTCCATGGAGACCAGTCTGGGACCCCCATGGGCAGGGCATGCTCAGCCAGGTGGGTGGGATGGGGGTTGCAGGTGGGTTAGAGTGGCATCCAGAAGCAGGATGGGCGGGCAGGGCCAGAGCTGGGATCAGGGTGCAGTGAAAGCATGGGACTAGGGCCTGGGGCAGAGCCATGATCCACTGCCTGCATGTCTGTGCAATGGGTTTTGGTTCCATGGGCAGGGGCACATTGGGATTGGATTATGGCTCTGTGCTGGGTCCAGGCCCCACAATCTCAGGCCTGGCCCCAGCCCCACCATCCTGCTCCCAGATGCCACTCCCTGCTCACCCATGGTCCCATGCCATCTGAACACACCTTGCCCATGGTGGTCCCAGCGTGGTATCCATAGAGGAGTTCCAGGGGTCAGGGCAAGAATTACCAGCAATGACCCTGGGGCCCAGGGTAGAACTACTTAGAGAGCCTTGGTGAGCTGTTGCAGCTGCGGGGGGGGGGGGGGTCATAGGATCCCAGCAAGACAAGCATCCAATTTGCTCTTGAAGGTGTTCAATGTAGGTGCTTGAACCACCTCCGATGGCAGGATGTTTCAG